>NC_060128.1:121955612-122555612 GCF_021461395.2 Schistocerca americana
GTACAAAACTTATTTTTTACTTAGTGGTATGGGGGCTTGTCAGATATACTGTATAAATGGCTGCTTAAGACAGTTCAAAGCTCGGAGTAAGTGCATGTCGTGAGCAGCAAAGCACTGTCGTGTTGAGACGAACCTTGGGTGTGATGACAGGTTTACAACAACGGGAGAACGGTTGTAAATTTAGTCTGATTTATCCGTCACACGTGGCGCAAATCCGGCGACGTGATAATTTACGCCGCGGCCAGAACGAGTAAATTGCGCGGTTAATCTGGCAGGTGACCAGTTTACGAAACCGCGCGCTGGCTGCCGGCTCCAGACGCGCCCACAGCACTGCTGTTTACGTGATAAACGGGAATCGCCCTGACACTACAGTGGACGCCACTGTGCTGTTTCCGACCGGGGCTGGGGGGAGGGGGAGGGGGGTTGGCTAGTGTCTGTGAAGAGACAGGGACGAAGCGAGTCCGCTGCGTCTTGTCTATCGTGAGGTGACGACCGCCTTCCTGCTGCTCGTTAGGGCAGACACAGCAACAGCGACGGCAACAGCGTGTTAATGGCGACCGCCGACGTCCAACAACCGGCCAACACTTCCTGTTTACCAGAGGCAGCTGCACCAGTCACAGCGACGGCCTCCCAGCGACGGCGCAAAACAACTGTGTGTGCTTCGACAGAGTTGCTGCAATCCTCCAATCAGGTAGGCTTAAGACAATGACCTGCCTGGTAGCTTCCTCCTCTGACCGTGATTCCGAGCATTAGATTCCATTCACTACTGGCAGGGCGAAATTACCGTCAGGCTGTTGGTCTGATTACAATTCACTGACATGACAAAAGTCGTGGGATAGCGATACGCACATAAAGAGATGGCAGTAGTATCGGGTACACGAGGTATAAAAGGGCAGTGCACCTGCGAAGCTGTCATTTGTACTCAGGTGATCCATGCGAAAACGTTACCGACATGATCATGGCCGCACCATAGGAATTAACAGACTTTGAACGCGGAATGGCAGTTCGACGCATGGGACTTTCCATTTCGGAATTACGGAATTCAATATAACGACATCCACAGTTTTGAGAGTGTGCCGAGAATATCAAATTTGAGGCATTACCTCTCACCACGGACAACGCAGCGGCCGACTGCCTTCACTTAACGACCGAGAGCAGCGGTGTTTGCATTTAGTTGTCGGTGCTAACAGACAAGCAACACTGGGTGAAATAACCGGAGACATTAATGTGAGACATGGTACGAGCATATCCATTTAGGCAGTTGTAAGTAGGCTGTTTATGTTTTCTCTCTGTAAGTAGGCTGTTTATGTTTTCTTATTGGCAACGTTACGTAGCGCTCAATATGAAAATCACTGGCTGTGCTGTGTGCAGTCTGTGGCCGCTTTGCATTGTTGTAATACTCGCCATTGTAGTGTTAGGCAGCTGGCTGTGAACAGCGCGTAGCATTGCGCAGTTGGAGGTGAGCCGCCAGCAGTGGTGGATGTGGGGAGAGAGATGGCGGAGGTTTGCAATTTGTCATGAACTGATATATATATTATGACTTGTGATGATATTAAGGTAAATACATTGTTTGTTCTCTATTAATGTCTTTCATTTGCTAACTATCCCTATCAGTAGTTAGTGCCTTTAGTAGTTTGAATCTTTTATTTAGCTGGCAGTAGTGGCGCTTGCTGTATTGCAGTAGCTTGAGCAGCGAAGATTTTTGTGAGGTAAGTGATTTGTGAAAGGTATAGTTTAATGTTAGTCAGGGCCATTCTTTTGTAGAGATTTTTGAAAGTCAGATTGCGTTGCGCTAACAAAATATTGTGTGTCAGTTTAAGCACAGTCATGCATAATTGTTCAAAGGGAAAGTTTCATATGTCGACCCTTAGCCTAGGATACCTCACTGGAATCTTCTGATTTTTTTCTTGTAGTTTGTGTAATTAGTGTAGATTTTGTTTATTGCTAGCGCGTAATTATAGAGAGAATTTCCTTTGTAGTTGTAGTTTTTCATTGTTGTACAGTAAAACAGTTGTGGCATGCATGTAGATTTGCAGCAAGTTTTTCGCAGCTGCGCTTGCAATTAACTAGATATTATTTTCAGTGCTATGTTAATGTGTTCTCTTATTTTTGCTCTTCAAATTGTGCTTTTCTGTGTTGTCGTGTGAAATATTGTGACAATAATGGCGTGTGAAAAACGTAATACTAGGCTCCAAAGTAAACTGACAAATGACAGTGAAGACGATAGCAGTGTGATAGCGCCGCAGAGTAATGAATTAACAGACATTCAAAGCAGTAATTTGGTATCTGTGCATAGGGAAATGGAGCAGGCGGCAAACAATGGCGTGGACAGTGAAACAATTAGTGAAGAGGGACGCATTATCGATCGATCGGTCGGCAACAGCTTGCCTCAGGAATCGGGAATGACAGAACACAATATTGCAAATACTGTAGACTCAGGTTTTGGGTTCTCACCGTTTTCTCAAATGAGTCAAGAAACATTTTCTGCTTGTCAAAATGTGAATGTTGCCGGTGCAACTTCACTGCCGAAAAGCACTGAGGAACATGTTTCAGACACCAGTGCATTGTTATTACAATTAATGCAACAAATGGGACAAAAGCTTGAAAAGTTAGACACAATGGAACAACACCAGAGACAAACACAGCAACAGTTAGACACAGTGGAACAAAATCTCAAAAAGTTAGACACAATGGAACAAAATCTTAAAAAGTTAGACGCCACACTTGAACAAACACGCGAAGATTTAACTACTGAGTTACATAACATCGAATCGAAATGTCAAAAGGTCTGTAATGACGTAAAAACACAAATTTGTGAGCATTTCCAACCTATTTTTTCGCGTCATGAAAATATATTACAGAATCACGAAGGAGCCATAAAAGAACTGCAAACTATTGTTCATGAAAATCATGAGACCTTGCAAGCTAAAATTGACTCAGTTGCATCTACCGATTCGGTTACGCAACTTGCAAAAACTCAGGAAAACTTAAAAGACACAGTAGATACCCTGAGAATTGGTTCAGAAAGACACATGGAGGAAATAAGTACACTATCGGAGAAAGTAGCCGAACTTTCGGATCAGGTCACTAACTTATCTACAAAGGTAGATGATGATCTGAATGACACAAGACCCGTAGCCTTCACTGACATAGAAGAGTATGAACAAATAAGAAAATTCAAACAAAATCACAATCAAATCAATACACAGTACAAAAGAGAAATCCGGGAAGTACAAGATCAGTTGACGGAGGTAATACAAGAATTACGTATTTCAGAGGACACTCGCGCTCCAATACGGGAAGAGGGACATAGAAACACGGAAAAGCCGCAAAATAATAACACAGCGCATTTCGGAAGTTATGAAAGAAATTGGCAATGTGCACCGAATTTTGAGATGGAACGGCCGACACGACCTAACAATGACCGATATGCGACTCGCCGACATGATCATTTTGACTATAAGCTGTTCATTACTACACGTAAATTCAAAACATTTAAGAATTCTGGCAACGACATTCATCCACAAGCATGGCTCCATCAATTCTCTCATTGTTTTCCTCCCAACTGGTCGTTAGAACACAGATTAGAATTTATGTGTGGCTACTTAGTGAATGAACCAGCTGTAAGAATGCGATCGGTCATTCACGATTGCCACAGTGAAGGAGAATTTTATCATGCCTTCCTCTCTGCATATTGGTCTCAAGCTGCACAAGACCGAGTAAAACATAGCATCATGATGATGAAACACTTTGAACAATCTGAATTTTCCAGTCTTGTCAAATATTTTGAAGACATGTTGCATAAGAATCAGTATCTTTCAAACCCATACAGCCCCTCAGAACTCATCCGCATTTGCTTACTCAAATTGCCTGAACATTTACGGCATATTATTTTAGCAGGACGTTGCAAAGACGACATTGAAGCCTTTCAGGGACTGTTACAAGAACTGGAAATTGACACTGACAATCGCGGAACTCGAAAACAGGAACACAACAATTACAGGTCACATCTGTCACAATTCCGTGACGACAGAAACGATAACTGGACGCGACAAGGCTATTCTCACCACACAAATCGTGACCAAAACAGACACCACCCGTATGACAATCGTTGGCAGTGTAGTAATAATTACAGGGAAAGATCACCTCTCCTCGGTAGTGACTATCACAGAGACAATCAGAGAAACAGACAATATGGGAACCAAAACAATTATTATTACGGGAGACAGAATAACTTTAGACGCAATGGTCCAGCGCGCAGTTACGATTCAGGGAGAAATTCTCCACCACTTAACCGACAAGAAAGAAACTACAGGAACTACCGACATGACGACAGACGATGTGATCGTAACGACAGACCTGAATTGCATCAGAACTGGCTGAATTCTAACAGAGCTGGGCCCTCTCGGCAAGGCGAATTTGTAGAAGTTAGGTCTCCTAATCCCAATAACAACGTGCGCCAACAAAGAGACAGACAATGACTCGCGCCGCAAGCACCCACGTGTGCCGGCTGGCTCAGAGAAAAATAACATAGACGCTAACCTTGAGAAAAATTCCAGTATTCTTTACCGACGTATACCGCATGACAATTGCATTCAAGTTCAAACTATGAGTACTAGGAAGAGTAAAGGTTTACACCAAATTTCATATGTAAAACCGTTTATTGAAAGATAATCTGCTTTTTAACTTAGTCTTTGCCATAAAATTTTTCGCTTCACATTACTAATATGCTTTGTCAGACTTAAGAAACTGTTAACATGCAACAATGTTTGAAGTTAAATATCCAGTCTAGAACCTAGGGAACATTTTTAAACAGAAATTACGAATGCATTGTTATAGTGAACTGACGACACAGCGTTATTGTGTGTGTACATTCTTGCTTGTTTGTGGCACGATTACGTAACGACCATAAGGCTCACATACTTAAAACATATACTGGTACTGCTAATGAGATTTTAATGCAACATTTTGGTTCACTTGAAAATAAATTCTGGATTTAAAGTACTTTCTGTGAGATACCAGATGACACAGTGGTTAGTTTATGTGACAGCTACACGACTATATCACGATGCTACTAATGTGTGACACAATTTACCTCGTTGCTTTTGCGGTGTATCTGTTTCATATCTGCACAGTTTTTCTGAATTCTTCTGGAAACAAAACATGTTTTAGTAGTAAGCTACAATATGAGAGCCTTTTTCGTAGCACAACAATACTTTACAGTATAGTACTTTCTTGATCACAGTAATGTACGTAATAACTACGATATCTATACACAAAGCATTTCACTTTCGTTTATCATGAGGTAAGTACATTGTCTTCTGCAGAACTTAGCTTTCGGAGGACGATAACTACGACACTTCCACAGAGATTATCTTACAGCAAGACGCATATTTAGCGCTACAGGACACATATTTGAGTGATTAATTTTGTACTTAAAACATTTTTAAAGATTTTTGAATTACAAAGAAAGTTTTCCGTGATACATTTCATTCCATTGCTGTAATCTTATCACCTGAGGGTATAATTACATTAATCCTCAGGGGGGTACATGCCTGCTTTGTGTACCATGTGTTTGGCAAGCACAAGGAGCCCTAGCTAATATGGTATTTGCTTATACAACTTTACACATCGGTACCACATTTCTCTAAAACATAAATTACACAGCTATCTGATCATTTAACTGAGAGATAAACATGTTTTTTATTACATCAGTGACAGATGTTTGCGCAATTACACAGTTGGATAACTTCACACTTATGAAATTGTATTTTGTCTGTACTGTGTGAACTCTTCATATTTTTTCGGAACCATTGTGATACTATGAGAGCTTTGAATGATGTATTTGGTATGGATTCATGATTTTTAAAGTACGTTTGAGGCAGATGACACTTTTGACATGAGCAGAGAATTTTTTTAATTATTGGAGGAAGCTACGACGATTTTGAGATTTGACTGAGGTGTTATGATGTTATTTTTACGACGACGATGTGTATTATGCTGCTGAGGTATGTTTACGATTAATAGGCTGAGGCTATATGAGTTATTTGATTATGCTTCATATTTATAATGACGAAATATTGACGAGTGTCGATGGATACGTATATGTGTAATAAGGTAAGGAGTAATGAATAGTGGGTAGGGACTCTTGACTTGTGAAAAAGGGTGTTGGAAACCAAGAACCGTACTTTAAGAGTTATGAAATGTGTGTAAATGCGTGAATGTATCACAATGCCGGCGAAAATTTTTTAGACAACGTTATATTCATAGGATTTTGTTTCTACAGATTTGCAACGCTAATTCTTGACCTGTGAAATATTTTTATGTGAGACTGTCACTGTAGCGGAAACTGGTGTCGTAAATATTTCCGTAAGAAAGTTAAGTGACCACCTGCACGTAATGCGTCGTGGGCACGCAGCTGTGTCAAACACCTGGAGAACAAGCCATTAGGGTGTGCCTTTCCGGAAGCACAGGTAGAAAAAAAAAGAAAAAAAGGCAGGCCTTTATCCTCGCCATTGACATTCCTTTAGAGAAAATATTGCAAATGCGACACCCTCATTACTTCCATTAACCTTGCTATTGACATTCCTTTGTAGAAAGCATCGCAAATATTACACGCTCATTACCTGAAAACATATGATTACTCGTACTTTGTGCTAATTACTGAAATGCTTATGAATTGATGGGAAATATTCGTACATCTGCACACCTGATTATGACAAGTGTCTTTCTACGAGAGTTGAGAGCTACTGACTTACGAAATGCCACATGACTATTGAATGATATTTTTATGCTTTGCTTTTCGTAGTTGCTTATTTCACTTGATATCTGGTTTCCAGCTGTGTTGCAGCATTGCTTTTATAAAATGAAATGCATTTACTAATGTGAACACTTTCTGTCAACAGATCTATTAAATAATTATTTTGTAATCCACATTCTTTAAAAAAAAAAAAGGAGCACTTGGAAAGGAAAGAACAATAAGAAGGGACTAGTAACAGTAACTGGACACATAATTTTCTTTTCAAGTTCATGGTAAAAAATTTTTTATAATAAGTTGTTGTGGTGCACCACTTTAATTTACATAGACATTAAGATGTGAATATACACTTCCCTTATCTGCATTGTTGTTTTTACTGTAATATCTTTTCTGCTTGAGCTTTGTCATGTATAGATATAAGTTTTATATTTTTTATATTTTTTATATTTGCTGCTGCTGTTTGCCAGGCATAGTGCTACTGAGTTTTAAATTGTGTTACTCTGTTAAGCTAGTTTTATTACTGACTTATTTTTCTTGCTACTGTACATTGGCTCATATTAGTTGTAATGTTGCATTGCTTGGTAATTTATATTTACTGTAGCTTGCTTTGCAATTTTCCATTTTTTTTTGCATTGCTGTTTGTGTTAATTTGTTATGTGCTGCTGCATTGCCTCGTCCCTTAGTTTAGTATCTGAGCTCAGTAGATTTAAGTTAGCTTAAGAGGAGACTATATAAGAAACTAACTATTATAAATTTATAAGAAATGCATTGAGAAGCTATCAGAAAATGGTCTGGCAAAAAAAAAAAAAAAAAAAAAAAAAAAAAAAAAAAAAAAAAGGATACTGTACAGTGGAGAAAAACTATTGACAGAGGATGTGAACAGAATACAGAAAGCAGGCTTAGATAGGACCTTTTGGGAATAATGATGAACGAAGGGATATCTCCATGCAAAATACTGCAGTAAAACAAACCCTGTCCCTTCCTTTTGTGTTATCCCACTATGTGTTTGTGTACCCTTGTGTAGTTGTTTTCTGCCTGTCTCTGTGTACTGTTTCATAGAATTTTTTTTTCTTTTAATATTAAGCTACATTCACTATGATGAGGAATACTGTTATCCTCAAATATAATTGGCATTAATAATATGTTATTTACTTTGTAAAGATGTTAGACATTATTCATTCTGTTTAAATGCTCATGTGTGAAGTTGATGTTTCAATAATTATTCTGATCTTCTATGTATGTACTCATGTCATAATTCCTGTAACACTTATGTATATGTTATTTCGATTCTTTTGTAAAGCCCATATTACTACAAATGTTATCTGTATTGTTATATTTTTAATGATGTATTTTGTACCTTTGTTATCGTATTGTCATGTTATAATATTGTAATTGACATCAGTTCTTCAAATTAAGTATCATTTCACTGCACACGTTTCTGTTGGTCATAGTATATGGACAATATGTGAGAAGTAGGGACTGATAGTGTTTGCACGTGTGTTAATGATTCAGCAAGGGACTGGATAACAGCATTGCTGGTTCTAAGGACAATTCCAAAAACTTTGTGAGTGCACAAGTGGTGGTTGATGGACTTGCTATATTCTCCGCAAGACTCTTCGATGGTGAATGTGCACCTGCACAATCGCAACAGATGGCTGCTGGACATTTCTACAAGGACTACAGTGGGTCTGCACCTCTGGTGGCCCACCAATACCATTATCTCTACAAGGACTACAGTGGGCCTACATCTTCGATGATCCACCAGTACCATTATCTCTACAAGGACTACAGTGGGTCTGCATCTTTGATGACTCACCAGTACCATTATCTCTTCAAGGACTACAGTGGGTCTACATCTTTGATGATCCATCAATACCATTATTTCTACAAGGACTACAGTGGGTCTACACCTTTGCTGACTCACCAATACCATTATCTCTACAAGGACTACAGTGGGTCTACACCTTTGCTGACTCACCAATACCATTATTTCTACAAGGACTGCAGTGGGTCTGCACCTCTGGTGGCCCACCAATACCACAATCTCTACCAGGACTACAGTGGGTCTGCTCTGTGATGACCTACCTACCAATATTCTTCAAAACTTCGAATGACTCTGCTGTGGGTTTGCTCTGTTGTGACCCATTACTTGTCTGCATGTCGAGAGTCAGCACTGTCTTTCCGTTGGAAGGACAACACTACTTCTTCAAGACTGCATGGAAATCCACTACTTCTGTGTGCAATTTCTTTTGCTAATGAGACTTTGTGAAAAAAAAATGTAATTACTATTATGATGAATGATCAGGACTATCTTTATGGACTGTGAGAAAATTTGAGCTTTTGACCAACATAGTATCAATAAGTGTGCATTTCATTTCTTTGTTATTGTAATTATGAAAAATTTTTTCAAATCTGTATTGGGCACTGCCCAAACCAATTTGTAAAATTTTTTGTGGGGAGCATGGGGGCTATGTAAGTAGGCTGTTTATGTTTTCTCTCTGTAAGTAGGCTGTTTATGTTTTCTTATTGGCAACGTTACGTAGCGCTCAATATGAAAATCACTGGCTGTGCTGTGTGCAGTCTGTGGCCGCTTTGCATTGTTGTAATACTCGCCATTGTAGTGTTAGGCAGCTGGCTGTGAACAGCGCGTAGCATTGCGCAGTTGGAGGTGAGCCGCCAGCAGTGGTGGATGTGGGGAGAGAGATGGCGGAGGTTTGCAATTTGTCATGAACTGATATATATATTATGACTTGTGATGATATTAAGGTAAATACATTGTTTGTTCTCTATTAACGTCTTTCATTTGCTAACTATCCCTATCAGTAGTTAGTGCCTTTAGTAGTTTGAATCTTTTATTTAGCTGGCAGTAGTGGCGCTTGCTGTATTGCAGTAGCTTGAGCAGCGAAGATTTTTGTGAGGTAAGTGATTTGTGAAAGGTATAGTTTAATGTTAGTCAGGGCCATTCTTTTGTAGAGATTTTTGAAAGTCAGATTGCGTTGCGCTAACAAAATATTGTGTGTCAGGTTAAGGACAGTCATGTATAATTGTTTAAAGGGGACGTTTCACAGTGTAGCGAAATTTGGCATTAGATGTTTTTTATTCCAGTCTTTGATCACAATATCAATTCTTCTGACAGTGACAGGTTTCAGTCAGTAATGACCATCCTCAGATCATTTCTACACCATGTCGTAAAGTGATAAGGGTGTAATGGCATCGTCAAAAGATATAAATATACTCAGCACAGCATCATCACACAGATCTAAAATAAGGTTTAGAATAGACCACATAGCCCACACAGTCATTTTTTGAGTTGCAAAAATGACTGTATGGACGATGTGGCGTATTCTACACCTTATTTTATTTATTTATTTATTGGTCCATGGGACCAAATTAAGGAGAAGTCTCCATGGTCATGGAACGAGTCAATACATGAAATTGTAACACGATAGTAGAAACAGATAAAATGAAATACAAGAAACGTATTCAGGCGACAATTCGTAAGTTTAAATAAAGAAAATCAACAATGTGACACTGGAATTTGCTTAATTTTTCAGCTCTTCCAGGAGCTCCTCGACACAATAGAAGGAGTCAGCCATGAGGAAACTCTTCAGTTTAGACTTAAAAGTGTTTGGGCTACTGCTAAGATTTTTGAGTTCTTGTGGTAGCTTATTGAAAATAGATGCAGCAGAATACTGCACTCCTTTCTGCACAAGAGTCAAAGAAGTGCATTCTACATGCAGATTTGATTTCTGCCTAGTATTAACTGAGTGAAAGCTGCTAACTCTTGGGAATAGGCTAACATTGCTAACAACAAACGACATTAAAGAAAATATATACTGTGAGAGCAATGTCAGAATTCCCAGACTATTGAATAGGGGTCGACAAGAGGTTCTCTAACTTACACCACATATAGCTCTAACAGCCAGTTTTTGAGCCAAAAATACCCTTTTTGAATCAGAAGAATTACCCCAAAAAATAATACCATAAGACATAAGCATATGGAAATATGCGAAGTAGACTACTTTTCGTGTTGAAGTGTCACTTATTTCAAATACTGTTCTAATGTAAATAAAGCAGCATTTAGTTTCTGAACAAGATCCTAAACATGGGCTTTCCACAACAGCTTACTATCTATCCGAACACCTAGGAACTTGAACTATTCCGTCTCGCTTAGAATATGCCCATTCTGTCTGATCAAAATATCGGTTTTTGTTGAATTGTGAGTTAGAAACGGTAAAAACTGAGTCTTACTGTGATTTAGCATCAAATTATTTTCCACAAGCCACGAACTTATTTCATGAACTACATTATTTGATAATGTTTCAATATTACACACAAGATCCTTCACTACCAAGCTGATGTCATCAGCAAACAGAAATATTTTTGAATCACCTGTAATACTAGAAGGCATATCATTTATATAAATAAGAAACAGCAGTGACCCCAGCACAGACCCTTGGGGAACGCCCTACTTAACAGTGCCCCATTGGGACTGAACATCACTAACACTCTCAATATTGCGGAGAATTACCTTCTGCTACTCCCCTTACTCCATAATGGTCCAACTTCTGCAGTAATATCTTGTGGTCAACACAGTCAAAAGCCTTCGTTAAATCAAAGAAAACTCCTAGCGTTCGCAACCTTTTATTTAATCCGTCCAAAACCTCACAGAGAAAAGAGAATATAGCATTTTCAGTTGTTGAACCATTTCTAAAACCAAACTGTACATTTGACAGCAAATTATGTGAATTTAAATGCTCCAGTAACCTTTTATATACAACCTTATCGATAACTTTAGCAAACACCGATGGCATAGAAATAGGTCTATAATTGTCAACATTATCCCTGTATCCCTTTTTATAAAGTGGCTTCACTACCGAGTACTTTAATCGGTCAGGAAACCGATCACTTCTTAAGGAAAAGTTACAGATATGGCTAAGTACTGGGCTAACATACATAGAACAATACTTTAGTATTCTGCTAGATACCCCGTCATATCCATGAGAGTTCTTGGCCTTTTGTGATTTAATTATTAACTCAATCTCCCTCTTGTCAGTATCATGGAGCAGCATTTCAGGTAACAGTCTCGAGACACTTTTTTCTACGAGCGCTATATGATTCCCTCTTGGGACTAGGTTTCTATTTAGTTCACCTGCTATATTTATCTTTGTGACGATGGTGTGCTGAATATACATCTTTTGACGATGCCATTACGGCCTTATCACTTTTGGACATGTTGCAGAAAAGATCTGAGGATGGTCATTACTGACTGAAACCGGCCATCGGCAAAAAAATTGGTATTGTGACCAAAGACTGGAATAAAAAACATTTGACAGTATTGTATCTCTGTTCATATACGCGACTATGTCGCAGCTGGTGAAATTTGGCGTTAATGGGCTATGGCAGCAGACGACCGGCACGAATGGCTTTGCTGACAGCCCGACGTTGCCTGTAGCGCCTCTCCTGGGCTCGTGACCATATCAGCTGGACTGGTCAACCATTATGAATGAGAGTTCCACTCTGCAGCGGAGTGTGCGTTGATATGAAACTTCGTGGCAGATTAAAACTGTGTGCCGGACCGAGACTTGAACTCGGGACCTATTGATCCCGAGTTAAGGTATTGGTCCAGCACACAGTTTTAATCTATCACGAAGTTTCACTGGTCAACCATTGCCAGGTGGGATGAGCCTTGATATCACCTGGCAAGAGCTGATGGTAGTGTTCAAGAGTGGCGCAGACCCCACGAAGCCACGGACCCAATTTGTCAACAAGCCAGTTTGCAAACTGGTGGTGCCTCAGTGTGGTCTGTGTCTACAAGGAATGGAGTGAGTCCTCTGGTTCAACTGAAACCATCATTGTCTAGAAGCAGTTGCGTTCGGCTACTCAGAGACCATTTGTAGACATTCAAATACTTCATGTTTCCAAACAACGATGGAATTTTTATTGATCACAATGACGCATATCACTCGACCACATTTGTTCGCGATAGTTTTGAAGAAAATTCTGGATAATTCGAGTTAATAATCTGGCCATCCAGATCGCCGGACATGAGTCCTATCGAGAATTTATGAGGCACAATCGAGGGATCAACTCGTGCTCATAATCTTGCACTGGCAGCGCTTATGGATGGCTATAGAGACATCATGGCCCAATATTGATTTTAATATAATTTATTGGCCTTTGCCACTAACCATTTAGCCAGAGAAGTAAGTAACTACCGACTTGGTATACAGTATCATATATACAGCATACACATTAGAAATTACATTGGTTGCAGGTAAACTTCACGGTACAGTCTCTACATCTACATTGATACTCCGCAAGCCACCCAACGGTGCGTCGCGGAGGGCACTTTACGTGCCACTGTTATTACCTCCCTTTCCTGTTCCAGTCGCGTATGGTTCGCGGGAAGAACGACTGTCTGAAAGCCTCCGTGCGCGCTCTAATCTCTCTAATTTTACATTCGTGATCTCCTCGGGAGGTATAAGTAGGGGGAAGCAATATATTCGATACCTCATCCAGAAACGCACCCTCTCGAAACCTGGCGAGCAAGCTACACCGCGATGCAGAGCGCCTCTCTTGCAGAGTCTGCCACTTGAGTTTATTAAACATCTCCGTAACGCTATCACGGTTACCAAATAACCCTGTGACGAAACGCGCCGCTCTTCTTTGGATCTTCTCTATCTCCTCCGTCAGACCGATCTGGTACGGATCCCACACTGATGAGCAATACTCAAGTATAGGTCGAACGAGTGTTTTGTAAGCCACCTCCTTTGTTGATGGACTACATTTTCTAAGCACTCTCCCAATGATTCTCAACCTGGTACCCGCCTTACCAACAATTAATTTTATATGATCATTCCACTTCAAATCGTTTCGCACGCATACTCCCAGATATTTTACAGAAGTAACTGCTACCAGTGTATGTTCCGCTATCATATAATCATACAATAAAGGATCCTTCTTTCTATGTATTCGCAATACATTACATTTGTCTATGTTAAGGGTCAGTTGCCACTCCCTGCACCAAGTGCCTATCCGCTGCAGATCTTCCTGCATCTCGCTACAATTTTCTAATGCTGCAACTTCTCTGTATACTACAGCATCATCCGCGAAAAGCCGCATGGAACTTCCGACACTATCTACTAAGTCATTTATATATATTGTGAAAAGCAATGGTCCCATAACACTCCCCTGTGGCACGCCAGAGGTTACTTTAACGTCTGTAGACGTCTCTCCATTGATGACAACATGCTGTGTTCTGTTTGCTAAAAACTCTTCAATCCAGCCACACAGCTGGTCTGATATTCCGTAGGCTCTTACTTTGTTTATCAGGCGACAGTGCGGAACTGTATCGAACGCCTTCCGGAAGTCAAGAAAAATAGCATCTACCTGGGAGCCCGTATCTAATATTTTCTGGGTCTCATGAACAAATAAGGCGAGTTGGGTCTCACACGATCGCTGTTTCCGGAATCCATGTTGATTCCTACAAAGTAGATTCTGGGTTTCCAGAAATGACATGATACGCGAGCAAAAAACATGTTCTAAAATTCTACAAGAGATCGACGTAAGAGATATAGGTCTATAGTTTTGCGCATCTGCTCGACGACCTTTCTTGAAGACTGGGACTACCTGTGCTCTTTTCCAATCATTTGGAACCCTCCGTTCCTCTAGAGACTTGCGGTACACGGCTGTTAGAAGGGGGGCAAGTTCTTTCGCGTACTCTACATTCACGCGCTCAACACAGTCCATATAGCAGAGGTTCTTACTGTGGAACCTTCCTGGCTGACTTGTAACTGGATATGCGCTTCTTGCAGAAACTGGGCAACAGCGACACAGCCCGTTGTTGCCAGCTGTCGAAACAGGTCCATCTCAGATGTAGACTGGTTAATTCCTGCTCTGATAAGGCCTTAAGAAACTTACGGCGTTGTATGGCATAGCGTGAACGTCTTATGATGATGTGGTTGACATCTGAAATTTCAGTTAGGTGGTCTTCACAGTAGGGAGATGGCTGAACTTTCATCCTGTAAAGATCTTAAGGGTAACAGCAGTGGCCCAACCATATGCGTGTTATGGTAGTGGTTTGACATCTAGATTTCATGATTTGGGAGAACCAGGTTTTTTGCTGGATTGTTGTGAGATCTGTCACGTATGTGACCATTCTTGAGCTATTTCTTACTGGCAACAACTAAATCTGTGTATACAAAGCAGATGGAGTAAGGCGACCATCAGTCACACTTTGTTTCGCCAAGCTGTCCACCTTCTCGATACATGAGAGACCAGAGTGTTCCTTGATCCAAAATAACTGGACACGTTTCTGTCGACTTTCACACTGGCTGAGTAACTTAATTACAAAGAGCACGTGACAGTGTTTCAGCCCCATTGTTGCTTTTCCAGGTTTTCCAGTGCACTCCTTGAATCCGTGACAATAAGGATGTCGTCGAACTGATTTCCCGGGTACTGAGGGTATTGCTTAACTGCAAGGATTTCGACAATGAAGGTGCTAGCGTCGGTCGGTACCTTGAACATAGCCGAAGATAGTGGATCTCCGCAGAAGCAAGCAAACCCGGTCCCCTCTCTTGTTTTAGAGACGTCAGTTAATATTTTGACCGATGTTGGCCACGTTGATTCAATCAGGTGGGAAACGCCAGTAAGAAGTAGTGATAGTTCGATTCAAACGTCAGGACTGATATAAGATTGTCAGTTGGTACTTCAGTACGTCATATTCCAAACTAAATACAGGATTGCGTGCTCGCGGGATCACGATATTAGGCAGGTGTACCAGTTTGTTTTGCTCTTCAGTGTATATGACTTGCTTTGAAATGTGTTAGAATTATAGCAATCAAATAAAAGTGTGCTAATATTCAGATTTTTTTTCCTAAATTCCAGTGTTTTTTAGGTAACTTTCGTGTGGATTCCTAATATGACAATAATGCTACTCTGATATGTTACATACATTTTTGAGAAGATATGACAAATTACGTACGTTTCAAATTTGTTTCTATTTGGACAAGTAGTTATTTGAGAAATGTGTACCAACGAAGCGAATACGGTCACGACCGCTTCAGGTAGGTAAATTTTGATGAGCGTTGCAGTGACCTCCTACATAGAATCCTTCCGTATAGCTGTGAATGAATACATATCTGTTTGTGTGTGTGTGGGGGGGGGGGGGGGGAGAAGGCGGGTCGATCTTTTACTCACACTGCCCCCCCCCTCCCCTCTCGCGCGAAAGAGTTCTAGGTGCCAGACATACTGGACGGAGCCTCCTTATCAGAGACGACTCCGTTCCAGCAGCGTACCTCCAGGATGCCAGCGAACAGCTGGAAACTTACCGCTCCATTCTTCTCGAGGTCTCAGCCCGTACGGCGGATGCCGTGCCAGACAATACCGCCTGATTGGCTGCTCAGACCTGGAGACGCCGCCATGGCGCTACGGGGCGCTGCCGACTAAAACCCTGTATACAGACAGAGTACAGCCAGAAAGTGCCCGTCTTCCCCGTGGCCCTCAGATTGGGACCATCGCACTAACTACTCACATACTAATTGATGGAAACTATTCTGACTCCTCTAAGTAACGCGGAATTGGCCTCTAGATATCACGGGAACGGTAACCGCCAATATAAAAGAATATAGTGTCGTGTCGTAACACAGGATATAGGGAAGACAGGGGCTTACAGGTCAGTCTGCAAATTCCGAGCGTTTAGAAGCAAATGCAGAAAGTCACCTTCCAGTAAAGGCAGGCTCATAGATTAGCACCAACCAGCGTCACAGGACACCAACAACAGGCACGATTTGGCACTCAATGCTCACGGCAGGAGACTCATGTACTTCAGAGATCTGATTAACACTGTTTACACTGAGGCTCAGAAGACGCGGAATAGCGATATGCACATATGCAGGTGGCAGTAGCATCGCCTACACAAGGTAAAAACTGGCAGCGCATCGGCGGAGCTGTCATTTGTACTCAGGTGATTCATGCGAAGAGGTTGTAAGTAGGCTGTTTAGGTTTTTATGTTGGTAATGCCACGTAGCGCTCTGTATGAAAATCACCGACTGTGCTGTGTGCAGTCTGTGGCTGGTTGGCATTGTTGAAATATTCGATATTGTAGTGTTGGGCAGTCGGATGTGAACAGCGCGTAGCGTTGCGCAGTGGTGGATGTGGGGAGAGAGGTGGCGGAGTTTTGAGATCGGATGATCTGGACGTGTGTCCATCAGAGTCAGTAAATTTGTAATAATGGATGTCAAATGGCTCTGAGCACTATGGACTTAACATCTATGGTCATCAGTCCCCTAGAACTTAGAATTACTTAAACGTAACTAACCTAAGGACATCACAAAACACCCAGTCATCAGGAGGCAAAGAAAATCCCTGACCCCGCCGGGAATCGAACCCGGGAACCCGGCCGTGGGAAGCGAGTACGCTACCGCACAACCACGAGCTGCGGACACTGGATGTCATGAACTGATATATATATATTATGACTTTTGAACACTATTAAGGTAAATACATTGTTTGTTCTCTATCAAAATCTTTCATTTGCTAAGTATGCCTGTCAGTAGTTATTGACTTCAGTAGTTGGAGTCTTTTATTTAGCTGGCAGTACTGGCGCTCGCTGTATTGCAGTAGTTCGAGTAACGAAGATTTTTGTGACGTAAGTGATTCATGAAAGGTATAGGTTATTGTTAGTCATGGCCATTCTCTTCTTGGGATTATTGAAAGTCAGTTTACGTTGTGCTAAAAATATTGTGTGTCAGTTTAGCGTTGACCAGAACAAGTAAAGAGAGTAATGTCTAAGTACGTTCAGTTTTGCTCCGCTCTTTGAGAATCAAATAAAGCAGTGGTTTATCAGCACAATCATTTCTAAATTTTCCAAAGGGGGCGTATCAAGTTTTCCGACGTAATTGCGGCCAGGATTAACAGACTTTCAACGAGGAGTGGTAGTTGGAGCTAGACGCATGGGGCATCCCATTTCGGAAATGGTTACGGATTTCAATATACCGAGATCCACAGTGTAGACAGTGTGACGAGGATGTCAAGTTGCAGGCGTTACCTCTCATCAGGGACAAAGCAGTGGTCGACGACTTTCACTTAACGACTGAGAGCAGCGGCGTTTGCGTTGACTTGTCAGTGCTAACAGACAAGCAGCAGTGCTTGAAATACCCTCAGAAATCAATGTGGGGCGTACGACGGACCTATCCGTTAGGGTAAGGCGGAGGAATTTGGCTTTAATGGACTATAGGAACAGAGGACCGAGTCGAGTGCCTTTGCTAACTGCTCGAGATCACCTGCGCTCGGTTAGACGACTGTACAACCGTGGCCTGGTCAGACAGGTCCCGATTTCAGTTTGTAAGAACTGACAACAGGGTTCAAGTGTGGCGCAGACAGCTCAAAGCTATGGACCAAAGTTGTTAACCAGGCACTGTGTTAGCTAGTGATGGTTCCGTAACGGTATGGGCTGTGTTTACTTGGAACGTACTAGGTGCTCTGGTTCAACTGATCTGTTCATTGAGTGGATATGGTTATGTTCGGTTACTCGGAGACCATTTGTAGCCATTCATGGACCTCGTGTTCCCAAACAACGACGGAAGTTTCATAGATGATAATGCGCCATGTCACTGGGCCAGAATTGTTCGATATTGGTTTGAAGGACATTCTGGACAATACGGGCGAATGCTTTGGCTACTCAGATCGCCCGACACGAATCCCACCGAAAATTTATGGGACGTAATCGAGAGATCACTTCCAGCACAAAATCCTGCAGCAGCAACACGTTAGCAATTATGAACAGTTATAGAGGCGGCATGGCTCAATATTTCGGCAGAGGTCTTTCAATGACTTGTTGAGTCCATGTCACGTCTAGATGCTGGACTGCGCCGGGCAAAGGGAGGTCCGTCACATTATTAGGAGCTATCCCATAATTTTCACCACCTCGCTGTAATAACAATCAGTCTAGCTACTACACTGAAGGCTAATTCTGGACTAGAAAAGTGGAAGGAGGTAACTGGTTGCCCAACAGAAGCCAGTGCTTGAATACGTGGTGCTGAGTGGCAACAAATGTAGCGGACACTAGCGGCATTTTGAGGTCAGACTTTGTGAGCGCCACTGCGAGTGCGAAAAATGTTGTCGAATCTTCCCGAGACTGGCAACGAGCGACTTGCAATTGGCGTCACAGTGATCTGATTAAGTGTCTCAATACAGAAACGTGGGTTTTTAAAGGATTGGCGCTGCACGCTATTTCTCCATTCCTACGTTCGGTTCAAACCCGGGTCCGGCCATCCTGATTGAGGTTTTCCGTGATTTCCCTAAATGCCGGGATGGTTTCTTTCAGAGGGTACGGCCGATTTCCCCAAATGCCGGGATGGTTCCTTTGAAAGGGCACGGCCGATTTCCTTCCCTGTCCTTCCCTAATCCGATGGGAGCGATGACCTCGCTGTTTGGTCCCCTCTCCCAAATCAACTAAACAATCATCCTACGATCGGCCGACCAATCCACCAGCACTTTAGAGGCTCTGGCCAATCTGACGAGTGGCTCTGCACCTTCGGTGTGTCTCTGGCCAACCACATTCAGACTCCTCCGCTTGTCTTAGTCGGTAGGTAGGGATATATCTGGACGCCACATAGCCAGACTCCAAGGTTGGTAGCATAAGTGTTCAGCTGAAAGCTAAACGTCATTGCCCATCAAAATTTTTGAAAAACACAGCCCTCAGTCACGAACACAATTAAATTGTGACCTAATCTTCGGTGTCACAAGGGACACCTTCATCGGACAAAATTAAAACTAAATGTTACAGCATAACGTACCAAAAAATACGAAAGCTGTGGTCATACCTGACAGTGTCCTCTTATGGCCAGCAACAGTAGTTTTTTACGTCTCTTGTCCCCGCTCAGAGGCCTCTGAAGAGCACTGCCGTAGCGCTCTCTAACCTGTGTAAACCCACTGACGTTGCAGTTCTCAGTGGCAAGTACCAAGCTTGCTGCCTCTGTTTTTCGTGCGTGGCCATTTTCTACTTACAACAGGGTCTAGGCGGTGGGTGGGTAATTCTCTGAAGTGAAACTTCTCCCCTGAAACAGCTGCCCAGAGCGTCTGTAATTTGCAGGGCTCTACCGTTGCACCTTACCACTGGTAACCTACAAGCTACCACTTTTGCCTGCATTTGATTTCCTACCTTGGAGTGCCCTTGTTGGCTTCCAATAGCCTTAAGATTATCGATGTACAAGTCATTACATCGGCAATATGTGACAGTAGTGCGCATTGTGTTGTCAGAAAAGAAGGAGTAAGAGCAGAATTGGTCGGTCAGTGACTCCGAACGTGAACGTCGGATGTCACCTGAACAACAAATCCGCCAGGGACATTTCGGCTGCTCAGGTCCACTGTTGATGATCCGTTTTGCCAAGGAACAACCACAGCCAAACCGAAGCAGGCAGTCCCTCCTATGCACGGACGACGAGGAGCGATCTAGAACTGCGGTGCGTTGTTGTAAAAAAAGTTCAACTAGCAACCCAGGTAGCACAACGAATGTACGTAGGAATTTATAATGGCTTGGATACAATGGTTGAACACTTTCATGAAAGCCCCTTTTTTCTGTGGTCAATGCTAACACTCAAACCTTTAACAGTCACTCAGATCGGTACCAAACGTAGTATGTGGATAGAGTATCAACTAAAATGCCAATTTAGTTCGTGCTAAGTACTGTCGTCCAGTAGAACACGCGTAAACGGTAATTAAAGGTAACAGTAGCCCGACAGAGAGAAGGAAAAGTGTATCTGTGAATCATGGCATTGCGGAAGTCGCTTGGGTGGGTTGGTAGAGGGTAATACCGACGTCAAAAAGGTCCTGCGTTCAGAATGAAATTTTCACCCTGCAGCGGAGTGTGCGCTGATATGAAACTTCCTGGCAGATTAAAACTTTGTGCCGGACCGGCACACAGTTTCATATCAGCGCACACTCCGCTGCAGAATGAAAATCTCATTCTGGAAACATCCCCCAGGCTGTCGTTAAGCCATGTCTCCACAATATCCTTTCTTTCAGGAGTGCTAGTTCTGCATGGTTCGCAGGAGAGCTTCTGTAGAGTTTGGAAGGTAGGAGACGAGGTACTGGCAGAAGTAAAACTGTGAGGACGGGGTGTGAGTAGTGCTTGGGTAGCTCAGATGGTACAGCACTTACCCGCGAAAGGCAAAGGTCTCGAGTTCGAGTCTCGGCCCGGCCAGGAAGTTTCAGGTCCTGCGTTCTAAGGAACTGCCACTGTACAGTTGTCCGAAATACAGTTTTTCTCCAATTTACTCGGCAATGTCTTGCTTAACCCACCCCAGAGCAGGTGCCTTCCTGTCATGAAGAGGTGACCCCCGCCTCTTTCACACTTAGAACCGTTATGTTGTTGTTGTTGTTGTTGTTGTGGTCTTCAGTCCTGAGACTGGTTTGTTGTAGCTCTCCATGCTACTCTATCCTGTGCAAGCTTCTTCATCTCCCAGTACCTACTGCCACCTACATCCTTCTGAATCTGTTTAGTTTACTCATCTCTTGGTCTCCCTCTACCATTTTTACACTCCACGCCACCCTCCAGTACTAAATTGGTGATCCCCTGCTGCCTCACAACATGTCCTACCAACCGATCCCTTCTTCTACTCAAGTTGTGCCACAAATTTCTCTTCTCCCCGATTCTATCTAATACCTCCTCATTAGTTATGTGATCTACCCATCTAATCTTCAGCATTCTTCCGTAGCAGCACATTTCGAAACCTTCTATTCTCTTCTTGTCTAAACTATTTATCGTCCACGTCTCACTTCCGTACATGGCTACACTCCATACAAATACTTTCAGAAACGACTTTCTGACACTTACATGTATACTCGATGTTAACAAATTTCTCTCCTTCAGAAACCCTTTCCTTGCCGTTGCGTCTAGAACCGATATATTCACTTGTAATCGGAATGTTTCTCTTAGTCTGACGTCTTTGCTACGCCCCCATTCTTGCGTGACGGTTTCTTGATATTCTCGATGATATTAATGCCTAAACTAAATAAATAAATACAAATAAAAAAGAACGGAAAGAAAAATAAATAAATAAACGATGTTCGTTGTACCTCTACTCCACGTTCCCTTCGCTTTCCTTGGTTTCTGGAGGGCGTAAGGGGACATCGTGGTCAGGCCTCGGGTTGCGATCCCTGCCCACTTTGTCCCACACCACCCTTTGAAAGATCGTTAAAAAAAATCCCAGTGACAGCAATTCTTTTAAACTCTTTGCGCGTGAAACTGTTCCATGGGAGAACATTTTGCCGACATGTAGAAGGACTATTCGGAGTGTGTAGCAATGTTCTTTTGGCAGTCTGCTTTCGCTCCGTTGGTTGGAAGTAGCAAACCTATAGAGTACATCTGCATAGATAGGTATGGTGTTCTGTCGGACATGTGCGACAGAACAGACAACAGACCACCTCTTGTGGTGAAGCACCTGATGCATTTGTAATTTCACATAATAAACGCAAATAATCGGAACAATAGAATAAAGAAATAATTGCATAACACGTGCGGAAGTATTATTAGTCCCACATAACACTCGCAGGCGTCTTACTGTTAAAAAAAGTTTCGTCATTGGGGTCTGAACCGAGGATCCCTGGTAAAACGATATAACACTCTACCAACTTCCCCACGGAAGCTATAAACGAGAGTAATCCGAAAAGTAAGGTCTCGTATTCTTTTTATAAGTACATAGACCTGTTTATTTCTACAAGCCGGCCGGTGTGGCCGAGCGGTTCTAGGCGCTACAGTCTGGAATCGAGAGACGCTACGGTCGCAGGTTCGAATCCTGCCCCGAGCATGGATGCGTGTGATGTCTTTAGGTTAGTTAGGTTTAAGTAATTCTAAATTCTAGGGGACTGATGACCTCAGCAGTTAAGCCCCATAGTGCTCAGAGCCATTTGAACCATTTATTTCTACAAAGGTTTAGAACAATTTAAAGCTTGAACATTTAGCTATTTTTCGACACAATCACCATTTCTGTTTATGCATTTTTGTAGACGCTGTGGCAGTTTTTGTATGCCCATGTCATACTAGCTCGCCGCCATGCTGTGCAGAAAGTTATGAACTTCTCTTCTTTCACCTCGTCGTCGCAGCTGAATCGCTTTCCGGCCAATTGTTCTTTTAACCTAGGGAACGACTGAGTGCAGAAAGTTGTCCTGTTCGGCTGCAAGGCGGTGAAGAAATGCGGGGGAAGCATCAACTCGTTTCCGCATGTGGTCCTCAGTCAGCATGCGTGCCACCCATTTTGCGCACACCTTCCGGTAGTTCAATGTTTCCGTTAAAATTCTGTTAGCGGTGCTTCGGGAAACCTCAGGAACCAACGTGCAGAGATCATTCAGGGTGATCCGCCGATCTTCACGCATGCTTTGCTCAACCTTCAACACTGTCTCCCCAGAAACTGACGGTCTCCCGCTCCTTTGTTCGTCGTGAATTTCGGTCCGACCAGCTGCAACCTCTCTACACCAATTACGAACATTTTTGACATCCATGCACGACTCACTATACACTTCTGTCAAATGGCGATGGATTTCAATCGGCGCAGTGCCCTTTGCGTTCAAAAACCGAATACCTGCGCGCAATTCGCGCTTGGCGGTAACATCCAACGGGAGCTCCATTCTCAACGGCTGCCAAGCCAAGACTGAGCGCCTCAGCGCGGCGTGCGCATGTTTACACACAGCGCGTGAAGCACTCTTCATGACAGTGTGAACAACTGCCACACAAACAGAGTTCAGTACTTGTAAAAAGATAGGAGACCTTACTTTTGGGATTACCCTCGTAATTAAGTTAATAGCAACTAGCTTTTCCTGTGCTCTATGGTTCTGGTGTTACTTTTAATTAACGTTTACGACCGTTCTGCTGGAATACAGCACACAGTACGAACTAAATCGGAGTTTTGGTTGATACTGTATCGACATCTTTCTGAAATTATACTCATTTGTTTGTCAGTACATGTACGTCACATCTATTGATTCCGCCCCATACGGATAATGTCTTCATGGTCCGTGGGCTTTCATTCTTTTTTTCTTCTTTATGTTACAGTATATTTTCAACAAAACGATTTTGCAATGTGTGTAACTAAAGTTTAAAGACCAGAACTTAACAGTAACTGCACTAAAAATATTTTTTTTGTGTTCAACTAAACTTAAAATAACAGAATTAATTTGCAGTTGCCTTTATATTACAATAAGCCGCTAGAAAATACCTATATTAATATTTATTGCTGCAGAAATGTATGTTTTGAATTATCGACTTACGAAGCACTCGAACGTTAAAGAGTGCTTTATTTCGAGCTGACGCCAAGAGCATGCACGTTAATTTCGCTGCTTCCTGGAAGGCTTGTATCTATCTCTCCCTCCCTCTCTCTCTCTCTCTCTCTCTCTCTCTCTCTCTCTCTCTCTCTCATATACAGACGTTTGTGAAATAACCTCAGCTGGTAACAATGTAATTTTGTGTTAAAAATGAACGAATAGCTTTATTTTGAACAAATAAACTAGAAGGCGAAATAAGAAAGATCAGTCTAAAGTTCACTTACAAGCCGACGCTGAAAAAACTCCGACTCCTGAACAATAACATTCAATATTAAATTTAAAATAAGTACATCCGTTTTTTTAATTTTATTTGACTCACTTATTTGATTCTTACAGTAGCAGGTATGGTAAACCTAAGAACACAGGTGAATCCTGCGAGGAACCAGTATTATGACCGAGCGAGGTGGCGCAGTGGTTAGCACACTGGACTCGCATTCGGAAGAACGACGGTTCAATCCCGCGTCTGGCAATTCTGATTTATGTTTTCCGTGATTTCCCTAAATCGCTCCAGGCTAATGCCGGGATGGTTCCTTTGAAAGGGCACCGCCGACTTCTTTCCACGTTCTTCTCTAAACCGATGAGACCGACGACCTCGCAGTTTGGTCTCTTCCCCCCAGAACAACCCAACCAGTATTATGATGCTGCAAGAAAAACTATGATCTTATTTACCATTCTGTATTTGTAATGAAAGATGAATTTTCTGCATGGAAGCAGTATGAGGCCTGTTACGAAATGGGGACTACAATGCATGGTGAAGTCTGCTGGTGGAGCAGTGTATACAGAAAGATAATGATGATGATGAAGATGATGACTACACGGTACTTAAAAATAGAACTACACACGTATGTTCGTATCATACCTTTTCGGACCTCGTGACACATTTCTGGCTGTGTCCAGCGCTACGTCCCCCCCCCTCCCCCCCTCACCGAAACCGCGCAGCGAAAATCCAATCGCGAGAACTCGTCAGCCCTATCAACGCATTTGCAAATTAAATTCTGAATTGTTGAAATATCAATCGATTAACATTCCCGCCGAATGCCATTTGACATTTCAACACCTCCGCTGCGCAAAGCTGGGCGGAACAAGCATGTATCAATATTCAATTGCCCGCTCGTGCAAACCGGGCCGAACTGGAGACACAAAAGAGTTAACACGCGCCATTTCCAGTTCTGCAGCCTGAGAGAAGAACGCGGTAACAGCTTGGGAAGAGACGAATAAAACTCAGAAAGATGTAGTCTTTATTAACTTTGTGAATATATTTTACCTGTTCAGAACAGATATGTGCTTCATTTAATGAATGTATTTATAATAACTCAGAAATTATTCTGGAAGAAATATTGATAAAATGTGTAACTATTACATTAGCAGGGAGATAAAATGCAAAGAAATGCACAAATTATGGGACAATAGCTCTTCCGCCACATGTATGTAAACATTATGTTAAAAAGTGGATGACAAATAAAACACATTGTAACGTAGCCAATGATTACTTTGAAATGTATTGGTAGGTGTGTAATATGGACAGCCATCAGCTGTGTAGTTGAATGACGACAGCGAAAATTGGTGCCGGACCGGGGCCCGAACCCGGATTCTCTGCTTATCGCGAGCGGTCGCCTTACCATCTGGCTATCCGTGCACGACTCACAACCACACATAAACTTTCACATCTCGTCAAACCACAAAGTACGGCCCGACACATATTTTTACTGTCGTCATTCCACTATACAGATAATGGTTGTCCATATTCGCTACTGTCAATACATTTCATGTATTTCACAACGGCTGTAGTGACCGCCAGTGCCTTTCCATTCGCACATGTATGCACGTCCTAATAAACATTGTATCGTAGATTGAACAGACACTGCATTATCGTAATGATTAGTTTGGCTTCAGATCGGGGAAAGAAACGGTGTAAGCGTATTGCCACTACGTCAAATTACGGAAAGAAGTTTAGATGCAAACAGAAAAAGATATTGACCTAGAAATGGCATTTGACATGGTTGATTGGAAGTTACTATTTAAAACAATGCCAAAAGCAGGACTTTACCAGGACATGCGACTAGTTTTGTATATATACAACAGGAAAAGTAGTGAAACAGATATTAATAGTACAAAGAAAAAAGCAAAAATCAGAACGAGAGTGAGACGGAGGTGCCCTCTATCACATCACTTTTTTAATATGTTTGTAGGAGAGGTCACAACAACAATGAAAGGAAAGAGAACCAAATTTAATCTCATGAATATTTACTGCATCAAATTTGCCGATGACATTCCAGTAGTGGCAGACTCAGAAAAGACACTAAACACATGCTTAAAGTCTCACATGAAGAGATAACAAAACCAAAATTAGAAATAATTCAAAAGCCGAAATCGCGTAAATACTGTTTACTGGATAACCGATTTCAATACACTAAAGGTGCCATCATCGGATGTAAATGTACTTAACATTTATAAACCAATTGGATATAACGATACATGAGGCAGACCAGCTGAGAGCAGCTGTTTTTTTTATTTTTGTGACAAAACTTGGAGGTTCGCTGATGACATTGTAGTTCTGTCAGAGACAGCAAAGGACTTGGAAGAGCAGTTGAACGGAATGGACAGTGTCTTGAAAGGAGGATAGAAGATGAACATCAACAAAAGCAAAACGATGATAATGGAATGTAGTCGAATTAAGTCGGGTGATGCTGAGGGAATTAGACTAGGAAATGAGACACTTAAAGTAGCAAATGAGTTTTGCTATTTGGGGAGCAAAATAACTGATGGTGGTGGAAGTAGAGAGGATATAAAATGTAGACTGGCAATGGCAAGGAACGTTTCTGAAGACGAGAAATTTGTTAACATCGGATACAGATATGTCAGGAAGTCATTTCTGAAAGTATTTGTATGGAGTGTAGCCATGTATGGAAGTGAAGCATCGACGATAAATAGTTTGGACAGGAAGCTTTCGAAATGTGGTGCTACAGAAGAATGCTGAAGATTGGATGGGTAGATCACATAACTAATGAGGAGGCACTGAACAGGAATGTGGAGAAGAGGAGTTTGTGGCACAACTTGACAAGAAGAAGGGATCGGTTGGTAGGACATGTTCTGAGGCATCAAGGGATTACAAATTTAGTATTAGAGGGCAGCGTGGAGGGTAAAAATCGTAGAGGGAGACGAAGAGATGAATGCACTAAGCAGATTCAGAAGGATGTAGGTTGCAGTAAGTACTGGGAGATGAAGAAACTTGCACAGGATAGAGTAGCATGGAGAGCTGCATCAAACTAGTCTCTGGACTGACGACCGCAACAACAACAAGAACGGTCTGCGTCATGTATAGTTATATCCATATGGTTTATAAATGTTAAGCTACATTCAGATCCGATGATGGCACCTTTAGTGTGTTGAAACCGGTTATCCAATAAACAGTATTTGAGCGATCTTGGCTTTTGAATTATTTATACAACAGAGTGATCGCCCCACTACATACTATGTCTACACTGCAAAACCAAAACTAAAAATAGAAACCAAGAAGACAAAAGTCATGGTTACAGACAAGAGAACAGGCGGAAGATTGCCTTAAGAATAGGCAGTGAACTACTCAAGGAATTTCACTATCTCGGTAGAGTTGCAAAAGAAAAGATGCCTGAAGGAAACCATAAGAACAGTACTGTCCAAGAGTGCCTTCCAAAATAAGAAGAGTCTTCTACCAAACAACTATATTTGGTTCCACTCCTAAGAAAAAAAATTGTAAAGATATTTGCATGGAGTGGCCTAGCATAAGGAGCTAAAACTTCCACATGAGCAAAGCAGAACAAAGGTCATCTCGAGGAACGCAGAAATGTGAGTCTAGAAGAGAACCACAAGAACTAGCCTACTGACAGAAGAATGAATGAGGTAGTCCTACAAGAAGTAGCAAATAACAAGCAACTACAGAAAGTTACAGCCCACACATAGGAAAATCCCTTGTAAATTTTTTTTTGTTTATTTATAGACGCAATCACATTCTTATGAGACAGTCGTAACCGGTTCCGGCCACACAATGACCATCTTCAGATTCTAAAGGCGGCATACACTGAACACAGGTTCATGCTATAGACGCAGTCACATTCTTACGACACAGTCATATTCTGTTTCGGCCACACAATGACCATCTTCAAAGGCGGCATACACTGAACACAGGTTCATGCTATAGACGCAGTCACATTCTTACGGCACAGTCATATTCTGTTTCGGCCACACAATGACCATCTTCAAAGGCGGTATACACTGAACACAGGTTCATGCTATAGACGCAGTCACATTCTTATGACACAGTCATAACCGGTTTCGGCCATACAACGACCACCTTCAGATCCTAAAGGCGGCATACACTGAACACAGGTTCATGCTATAGACGCAGTCACATTCTTATGACACAGTCATAACCGGTTTCGGCCATACAACGACCACCTTCAGATCCTAAAGGCGCCATACACTGAACACAGGTTCATGCGTTCCAGAATGAGATTTTCACTCTGCAGCGGAGTGTGCGCTGATATGAAACTTCCTGGCAGATTAAAACTGTGTGCACCGACCTTTGTCTTTCGCGGGCAAGTGCTCTACCAACTGAGCTACCAAAGCACGACTCACGCCCGAGTTCGAGTCTCGGTCGGTGCACACAGTTTTAATCTGCCAGGAAGTTTCATATCAGCGCACACTCCGCTGCAGAGTGAAAATCTCATTCTGGAAACATCCCCCAGGCTGTGGCTAAGCCATATCTCCGCAGTATCCTTTCTTTCAGGAGTGCTAGAGCTGCAAGGTTCGCAGGAGAGCTTCTGTAAAGTTTGGAAGGTAGGAGACGAGATACAGGCAGAAGTAAAGCTGTGAGACCGGGCGTGAGTCGTGCTTCGGTAGCTCAGATGGTAGATCACTTGCCCGCGAAAGGCAAAGGTCCCGAGTTCGAGTCTCGGTCGGTGCACACAGTTTTAATCTGCCAGGAAGTTTCATATCAGCGCACACTCCGCTGCAGAGTGAAATTCTCATTCTGGAAACATCTCCCAGGCTGTGGCTAAGCCATGTCTCCACAATATCCTTTCTTCCAGGAGTGCTGGTTCTGCAAGGTTCGCAGGAGAGCTTCTGTAAAGTTTGGAAGGTAGGAGACGAGATACAGGCAGAAGTAAAGCTGTGAGACCGGGCGTGAGTCGTGCTTGGGTAGCTCAGATGGTAGATCACTTGCCCGCGAAAGGCAAAGGTCCCGAGTTCGAGTCTCGGTCGGTTCACACAGTTTTAATCGGCCAGGAAGTTTCAGGTTCATGTGTTGTTTGACAAGTGCATGCCGCCTTTAGAATCTGAAGATGGTCATTGCCGAGACGGGAGCATCGTGTTAGGCGTAGCGCTCCGAAACATCGTACTGCATCTGCAGCAGCAATTTGAGCAGCAGTTGGCACCACAATGACGCAACGAACTGTTACTAATCTGTTAATCCAAGGATAGCTGCGAGACGAACCCCCTGTAGCGTGCTTTCCAATGACCCCAAACGGCCACCACTTACATGGCCGTGTGTTGGTTAGGACGACGCCAGCTGAGAGCCTGCAGACAACCTCTCTGCGTGCCACACACATTGGACCTACACCTGGGCTTACGGTCTGCAACGCCAGGAGTACCCTTGTGGTTATCTCACGCACTCTGAGTGCAAAATCGTACGTCAGTCTGGTGTTTCAACCTGTTGTGCCACCATTCATAAACAGCACTCCAGGGAGTGTTTTCCAACAGGATAACGCTCGTCCACATACCTCTGTTGTAATGGAACGTGCTCTAGAGAGTTTGGACACGTTTGCTTGGCCTGTCTGATTACGAGAGCTGTCTCTGAGCACAAATGAGCCATCATACGACGACACCACCGATCTCATCTACAACCAGCATTAACATCCCTGTATCACCTACCAAGTGCAACAGGTATGGAACTCCATCCCACAGACTGACATCTAGCACCTTTACAGCACAATGGATGCTCGTTTTCATGCTTGCATCAACATTCTGGTGGTTACACCGATTATTAATGTACTAGCAATTAACATTTGCAATAGCTTATCTATTGCTTACATTGACTTGCGATCTTTCAATGTTAATCACTTGAATACATTACCTGGACGAACGTATTTCCAGAAATACACGCATCAAAAAACGTTTTGCATCACCTCGGTTCCGAGAGTTCCGGAACCTGTACATAAACCTGGAATAGAATCAACATAAACATCATTTCCGCCCTTTTTATTGCTCAAGATAACCATACATTGCATGTTGTACCACCACACAGCGAGAACTTCACAGGTGGTGCTCCAGATTACTGTACACACTGGTACCTCTAATACCGAGAAGCACGTCCTCTTGCATTGATGCATACCTGTATTCGTCTTGGCATACTATCCACAAGTTCATTAAGGCACTGTTGGTTCAAATGGTCCCACTCCTCAACGGCAATTCGGCGTTGACCGCTCAGAGTAGTTGGTGGGTCACGTCGTCCATAAATAGCCCTTTTCAATCTATCCGAGGCATGTTCGATAGGGTTTATGTCTGGAGAAGATGCTAGCCACTCTAGTCGAATGATGTTGTTATTCTTAAGGAAGTCATTCACAAGAAGTGCGCGTCCATGAAGACGAATGCCTTACAAATACGCTGCCGATATGGTTGCACTATCAGTCGGAGGATGGCATTCACGTATCGTACAGCCGTTACGGCGCTTTCCATGACCGCCCGCGGCGTACGTCGGCCCCTCATAATGCCACCCCAAAACAGCAGGGAACCTCCACCTTGCTGCACTCGATGGACAGTGTGTCTAAGGCTTTGCGCCTCATCGAGTTGCCTCCAAAGGACGGTCACTGGTTGAAGCCATATGCGACACTCATCGGTGAAGAGAACGTGATGCCAATCCTGAGCGGTCTATTCGGCATGCTGCTGGGCCCATCTGTACCGCGCTGCACGGTGTGGTGTTTGCAAAGGTGGACCTCGCCATGGACGTCGGGAGTGAAGTTGCGCATCATGCAGCCTATTGCGCTCAGTTTGAGTCGTAACATGACGTCCTGTGGCTGCACGAGAAGCATTATTCAACATGGTGGCGTTGCTGTCAGGTTTCCTACCAGCCGTAATCCGTAGGTAGCGGTCACGCACTGCCCTCGGACGGCCTGAGAGTACCACGCTGGTCAGCCTGGCTGCACCCTTCCCCACTGCCACGGCACGCTGCCTGAGCGTGGTGTAGGTGGGAGTGGGGGGGAGAGGGGGGGAAGACGGGCAAGAGGGGAAAAGGGGGGCACTGTGAATGTGCTGAATCGGCAGTGCAGTCCCACTGCATACGACTTAGTCTTGTATTTCACCTTTCTCAAGTACATCGATCAGACACAAAATAAATCCTCAATATTATTTATTTTTGGAGCGCTGAAGATATAATATAATAGTTGTGTGGTACAAAATTTTGGCATACGAACAGACGCAGACAATATCGGATATGAATCTTTCTGGCAGATTAAAACTGCGTGCCGGGTCGAGAGTCGGAGTTGGGACCTTTGCCTTTTGTGGGCAAGTACTCCAACGACTGAGTTACCCAAGAACGACTCACATCCCATTCTCACTGCTCCACTTACGCCAGCACCTGGTCTCCTATCTTCCGAACTTACAAATTTGATTCTGTAATATCAGAGGTTTTCGCACTCAAGTTGTCACATAACCGAGGCTTAATTTCGTAATTAAGAAAATGTCTTTCACACACATACAGGGTGATCGAAAATTCCAGTTACAATTTCCTAGGATTTGTAGAGGGGAGTGAGTACATAATACACACATCAAAAAACGTTTTGCATCACCGCGGTTTCCAAAACTCCTGAATACAGACGTTGACTGTGGATATTGTATCACACAGTCGCGTGTGACAGCTGTGGAACAGTCGACTTTCGGCAGTGCCAGTAGTATCTCTGAACTTGATTACCTTTGGCTCAGTTGTAGAGCGGAGGGTAGTCGACCGTTGGACATGGAATAAGCTGGCAGAAATTTTAGCGTAGCGCATCTTGGAGGAGGATTTTGCTGAAGAAAATTGTTAGGAATTATTAATCTCGTGGAAGGACTTACAGACGCAGCATTTATGAAACAGAGAGAATGGGTTTGCCTCGTGGATACGTTTTCAAGGTAAAAATTTTTGCTAGCGCGTGCTGATAATGTTTGCGATTCTTGCAGTAGAACAATGCACTTTCCCACTATCCCACTTCAGTTTAGGTGATTTCAGTTTATTCATTTCACTCTGCATAATCATAAAAGTTTTGTTGTAAGACTTTTGTGAGAAAAGAAAGGTTTTTGGTTTACTGTGAGCTTTACGCTGTTCTGAAATAGGAGCTTAAAATACAGCATTGGCAGGATAATGAACGGATTAATATTTTCATTTCTAGTGCGAAGTTTTTTCTAGTATGTGTTTTCTAGTATGAGAAAAATCATACCAATCTTTCTCGCAGAAGTTTAGCTTAACTTTAGCATATTTTAGCTGGCGCGATTCTCTGTTGTTGCTGATAATACTGGAAGTTATCAGGTGAGGTTCGTCTAATAAATTTACCCGTCAGGTTAGCTGAGTACGCTAACGCGCAGCTTCCTGAACTGGGGCAGGCGCGCCGGCCCTGGATCGAATCCGCCTGGGGGATTAACGACGAGGGCCGGGGTGCCGACCAGTCTGGATGTGTTTATTAGGCGGTTTTCCACATCCCTAAGGTGAATACCGGGCTGGTCCCCACGTCCCGCCTCAGTTACATGGCTCGCAGGCATCTGACCACCTTCGCGCTATTCCATGCATTACACTAGTTGCAGACAGTTGAGGTACACTAATTCCTTCCCGGGAGGGGGCCGGGGGGTACGGGGTGGCGGCAGGAAGGGCACCCAGCCACCCCTTCAACTTGAGTAAAAGTTTTGATACAACTTCCTGCACAGTGAACTCCAACTAGTTTTGCCTATATGTAAATGTGTGCACTGAGACACACTGTTCGCAACAGTAATTTCAATTCAAACTTTTTGTGACAAATGCGGTACATTCAAATTTGAGTAAAAAATGGAGCCAGATATTTTAATTCTTACAAGCGAGTGGTTCATGGTGTGGGTTCCTGTAGTCATGTCCTAGTTCATGAACCACGGGCAACGTATGAGTGGCCAAGTAAGTGGTCTCGACAGTCGAGATACCAGTTACTTTGGAATAAGGCTGAGCATCTCGGACATATTCTGAGTTGTGGTCACCTTTGTGCTCATACGCCAAAGACTACCAAATCCACCGGTTAGTCCCTCAACCGTTAGGGGTAAAACTCAATGGGACTCGGGGCAACTAAGGCTAGCAACCTGCTTCCCCGGTACTTTAAATATGATGCTGGCAACAATCAGAGCAAAATGCCTCGGACCTTTGGAGGTGACGGAGTCCACCTCTAACTGACAAACCAGGGACTCCTAAGATACGACTCGGCAAACAAATGGTAATGAGATGGGGAGCTATTAATATCAATGGAGGCTACTGTGGGAAGAAGGTAGAGCTGGCAGAGGCTGCAAGTAAGATGGGGCTGGATGTTTTAGCTGTTAGTGACATTCGGGTGAGGTGTGAGAAAGAAGAGGAAGTGGGAGAATACAAGGTCTACCTGTCAGGAGTCAAAGCAGGAATAGCACAATGGGGTGTAGGGCTTTACATCAGGAAAGAAATAGCACCCAGCGAAGTTGCAGTAAGGTATGTAAACGAACGACTGATGTGGATAGATTTGTGTCTAGCAAGAATATTAGGATTGTGTCAGTATATTCGCATTGTGAAGGGACAGATCAAGATAAGATGGATAGTTTTTATGATGCACTCAGTGATGTAGTTGTTAGAGTAAAGGACAAGGACAGTGTTCTGCTCATGGGTGATTTTAATGCCAGGATTGGAAATCGAGCAGAAGGGTATGAAAAGGTTATGGGTAAATTTGGAGAGGATATGGAGGCCAACAGGAATGGGAAACAGCTCTTGGATTTCTGTGCCAGTATGGGCTTAGTAATCACAAACTCTTTTTTAAACATAAGAACATTCACCGGTATACTTGGGAAGGCAGGGGAACCAGATCTGTCATTGACTATATAATAACAGATCAGGAATTCAGGAAGGCTGTGAGGGACACACGTGTATTCAGGGGATTCTTTGATGACACTGATCATTATTTAATCTGCAGTGAAATTGGGATTGTGAGACCGAAAGTGCAGGAGGTCAGGTCCATATGTAGGAGGATAAGAGTGGAGAAACTTCAGGATAAGGAAATCAGGCAAAAGTACATAACAATGATCTCAGAAAAGTACCAGTTAGTTGAATGTAGTCAATTACAGTCATTGGAAAAGGAATGGACAAGGTACAGGGACACAGTACTAGAAGTGGCTAAAGAATGTCTTGGAACAGTAGTGTGTAAAGGTAGGATGAAGCAAACAGCTTGGAGGAACGACACAGTCAAGGCAGCCTGTAAAAGGAAAAAGAAGGCCTATCAAAAATGGCTACATACTAGAACTCAGGTAGACAGAGAAAGTTATGTTGAAGAAAGAAACAAAGCCAAACAGATAATTGCAGCATCCAAGAAGAAATCTTGGGAAGACTTTGGAAACAGGTTGGAGACATTGGGTCAAGCTGCTGGAAAAACATTCTGGAGTGTAATTAGCAGTATTCGAAAGGGAGGTAAGAAGGGAATGACAAGTATTTTGGACAGGTCAGGAAAACTGCTTGTGAATCCTGTGGATTCCTTGGGCAGATGGAGGGAATATTTTGAAGAGTTGCTCAATGTAGGTGAAAATACGATCAGTAATGTTTCAGATTTCGACGTACAATGGGATAGGAATGATTATGGAAATAGTATCACATTTGAGGAAGTAGAGAAAATGGTCAGTAGATTGCAGTGCAATAAAGCGGCTGGGGTGGATGAAATTAAGTCGGAACTTATCAAATACAGTGGAATGTCAGGTCTTAAATGGCTACACAGGATAATTGAAATGGCCTGGGAGTCGGGACAGGTTCCATCAGACTGGACAAAAGCAGTAATCACACCAATCTTTAAACATGGAAACAGAGAAGATTGTAACAACTACAGAGGTATCTCTTTAATCAGCGTTGTGGGTAAAATCTTCTCAGGTATTGTTGAAAGGAAAGTGCGAGTATTAGTTGAGGACCAATTGGATGAAAATCAGTGTGAGTTTAGGCCTCTTAGAGGTTGTCAGGACCAGATCTTTAGCTTACGGCAAATAATGGAGAAGTGTTATGAATGGAACAGGGAATTGTATCTATGCTTTATAGATCTAGAAAAGGCATATGTCCGGGTTCCTAGGAGGAAGTTATTGTCTGTTCTACGAGATTATGGAATAGGAGGCAAACTTTTGCAAGCAATTAAAGGTCTTTACATGGATAGTCAGGCAGCAGTTAGAGTTGACGGTAAATTGAGTTCATGGTTCAGAGTAGTTTCAGGGGTAAGACAAGGCTGCAGCCTGTCTCCACTGTTGTTCATATTATTTATGGATCATATGTTGAAAACAATAGACTGGCTGGGTGAGATGATGTGTGAACACAAAATAAGCAGTCTTGCATATGCGGATGACTTAGTTGTGATGGCAGATTCGATTGAAAGTTTGCAAAGTAATATTTCAGAGCTAGATCAGAAATGTAAGGACTATGGTATGAAGATTAGCATCTCCAAAACGAAAGTAATGTCAGTGGGAAAGAGATATAAACGGATTGAGTGCTAAATAGGAGGAACAAAGTTAGAACAGGTGGACGGTTTAAAGTACTTAGGATGCATATTCTCACAGGATGGCAACATAGTGAAAGAACTGGAAGCGAGGTGTAGCAAAGCTAATGCAGTGAGTGCTCAGCTACGATCTACTCTCGTCTGCAAGAAGGAAGTCAGTACCAAGACTAAGTTATCTGTGCACCGTTCAATCTTTCGACCAACTTTGTTGTATGGGAGCGAAAGCTGGGTGGATTCAAGTTACCTTATCAACAAGGTTGAGGTTACGGATATGAAAGTAGCTAGGATGATTGCAGGTACTAGTAGATGGGAACAATGGCAGGAGGGTGTCCACAATGAGGAAATCAAAGAAAAACTGGGAATGAACTCTATAGATGTAGCAGTCAGGGCGAACAGGCTTAGATGGTGGTGTCATGTTACACGCATGGGAGAAGCAAGGTTACCCAAGAGACTCACGGGTTCAGCAGTAGAGGGTAGGAGGAGTCGGGGCAGGCCAAGGAGAAGGTACCTGGATTCGATTAAGAATGATTTTGAAGTAATAGGCTTAACATCAGAAGAGGCACCAATGTTAGCACGGAATAGGGGATCATGGAGGAATTTTATAAAAGGGGACTATGCTCCAGACTGAACGCTGAAAGGCATAATCAGTCTTAAATGATGATGATGATGATGATGATGACAAGCGAAAGAATGATCGAGTCAGAGTAAATAATTTTCACGCCTGTTCCTGAAGTGATCGTGAAGTGGAAAGGGGAGAGAAGAACAACAGCTAAATCGAGAGCAGGCAGACCTCACGCACTGTCGGACAGCTACCTAAGAGCACTGCAGAACGTGTTTGTAGAAAATCTCACGAAATCAGCGGAAAAAAATCACTCGTCAGTTGCAAAGCGCAGCCAGCAGACCAGCTATCGTAACGACTGTACGTAGGGAGTTCAGAAGAATAGGGCACAATGATCCAGAAGCTCCTCATAAGCCACACACTTCAACAGTCGATGCTAAGTGACGCTTGAGATGGTGTAAAGGGCACTGGAACCCAGTGCTGAATCACACTATGCCCTCTGGCAACTCGATGGAAGGGTATTCTGTTTGGCGAATGCTGGAGAACCTGTCACATGCGCAATTCCAACAGTGGAGAACAAAAGAGGTGGTGAGATATTTACCGTGTTTGGGTATGGTACTGTAATAGAGCTTCACAAAACGCTAGATGCGAAAGCATACGAACACGCTTTACAGGATTCTGAGATACGTAGAGCAGAGGAACCTTTTGAAGACGATGATTCTTCGTATGAGCACCGCGACACACCCTGTCATAAAGCATCATTTGTGAAGCAATGGTTTGTGACCAATGACATTCGTCAAATGAATAGCCTGCCCTCAGTCACAACCTGAGCGCAATGGAAGTCCTGCGGGATGAGATACAGCGCCGACTTAGCTCGAGAGCACGTCGTCCATCATCATTACCTCCTGTCTTCGGCTCTTGAGGAAGAGTGGGCTCCGAAGACACTCGGACACCTCATCCAGTGTTGTGTCCGCCCCCGGCAGCTGAGTGATCAGCGTGTCAATCCTAAGGGCCCGGGCCCGGGTTCCTCCGCATCAGGGACTGGGTGTTGTGTTGTCCTAATCATCAACATTTCATCCCCATCGACGCGCAAGTGGCGTCAAATCAAAAGACTTGCACCCAGTGAACCGTCTGCCCGACAGGAGGCCCTAGTCGCACGACATTTATTTATTTATCTAGTGTCGTCAACAGAATTCAGCCTGCCATAAAAGCGAATGGTGGATACACCGCATATTAATATCCACTGACAGGTGCTCAGATACTGTTGGTCAGAGAATGTGAAACGTCCCCTTAGAAAAATTTATGAATTACTGTGCTGATAAACCTCTTACATTATTTGATTTTCAAACAGAACTGAACGTACTCAGACATTTCGCTCTTTACCTATTTTAATCAACACTAAACTGACACACAATATTTTTTAGCGCAACGTAATCTGACTTTCAAAAATCCCTACAAAAGAATGGCCCTGACTAACAATAACCTATACCCTTCATGAATCACTTACCCCACAAAAATCTTCGTTACTCTAACTACTGCAATACAGCGAGCGCCACTACTGCCAGCTAAATAAAATATTCTAACTACTGAAGGCACTAACTACTGATAGGCATAGTCAGCAAATGAAAGATTTTGATAGAGAACAAACAATGTATTTGCCTTAATAGTGTTCAAAAGTCATAATATATATATCAGTTCATGACATCCAGTCTTAAAAATTTACTATCAGATCATCCGCTCTCAAAATTCCGCCATCTCTCTCCCCATATCCACCACTGCTGGCGGCTCACCTCCAACTGCGCAACGCTACGCGCTATTCACATCCAGCTGCCCAACACTACGATGGTGAATATTCCAACAATGCCAACCAGCCACAGACTGCACACAGCACAGCCAGTGATTTTCATATGGAGCGCTGTGTGGCGTTACCAACATAAAAACCTAAACAGCCTACTTGCAAATGTAAGTGCAATTTGATGCTTGACTCTTCCTGGAATATCAAAAGTAAGCCTAAATGAGATGCACCAACTGCCATGTCGCAGTGGTAGCACAGTCTCCCCTCATACCGCCGAAGCTAAGCGCTGTCAGGCTTGATTGGTTGGTTGGTAGATTAGAGGGAGGGGACCAAACAGTGAAGTCATCGGTCTCATCGGATTGGGGAAGGATGGGGCAGGAAGTCGACCGTGCACTTTTGCAGGAACCATCCCGGCATTTACCTGTAGCGATTTAGGTAAGTCATGGAAAACTTAAATCAGGATGGCCGGACGCGGGTATGAACCGACGACCTCTCGAATGCGGGTCAAGAGTGCTGACCACTGCCCCATGTCGCTCCATTGTTGGACTTTGAAGGGTGACCGTTCGCGTCGGGTGGTGGTAAGCTCCTATGGGACCAAACTACTGAGGCCATCGGTCCCTACCGTTCGTGTCTGCCGAGAGCTCTTGCACTAAGCTCTTGTGACGACAGCTTGTAAGCTACTTTGCTGAGAAGTGGCGGCTCCAGTCCCGAAAGCTGAGAATGTCCGGGATAGCGGTGTGCTGACCACACCTATCGGCTGATGATGACAAGTGGTCGGTCGGTACCGTTACCGCAGAGGCCTCTTTGGACGTAGAGTGTGACGCACAATGTCTGCATTCGGCATCACAGACGGCTTCAGCACGACGAACCACGGTCCTGAGGAGAAAGCCTTTTTCTGCCTGGCCGGTCCGTATGACTGGATTTTCTGTATGCAGTGTGGCAGACACAACCATTCTGTGTTATCTGGATTAGTTCAATTCATATTTTTGTTTCATTATTATTTTTTTGTTATAATTGTGCCCTCCAGTCAACGACAACTCCTGCATTTGTCAATACTTAATAGCGAGATTTGGTCACTGTTTGCGAGCTGCCGATGCGTAGTCAAATGCAGAGCTGTCCAAACATGTTTGTAAGAGGAACTGCAAGGCAAACGTAATGTTCTGGTGGAAGCGACGAATGCAAACTGCAGCTCGTCTTGTTTGCTCATCACATACAATATGTCCATCGGGCAGCAGGAACGAGCTGCTGTATCAGGCTAACTTATGACGGTTATCGACTGTAACACACTTTAGTTTACGGATACACAGTGGTCCAGAGGCTGCAGTAAAACGGGGGTGAGGAGAGGATTTGGTGGAGGAAGCTGGAAAGGAGAGTGGGACAGTTGTTCGGGGAGATGTTGCCGTGCATGTGAAATTGATTAACACGCAACGGGGAATGTCACACAATTTACCCCTTGCATAAGCAATCGGTACTTCTTTGCCCATTCGCAGGACAGGTTCGTGTTCCGTAATTTGGCTGGTAGTGAATTTGTTACTTGCTACGTTGTGCAAGCGATAATTCATCTCCTACTATCCACCGTATTTCTAGATTTCCGGAAGGCTTGTAGTGAAACTGCGTGTTTCTGAAATATCGACTCAGTTATGTGACTGGATTCGTGATTTCCCATAGGTGAGATCACAGTTTGTAGTAACTGACAGAAAGTCATTGAGTAGAACAGGAGAGATATCTGGCGTTCTCCAAGATAATGCTATAAGCCCTCTGCTGTTCCTTGTCTATACAAATGATTTTGGAGAGAGTCTGAAGTGTCGTCTTAGGTTGTTTGCAGATGATACTGTCGTTTATCGTCTAGCAAAGCCATCAGAAGATCAGAACAAACTGTAGAACGATTTAAAAAAATGTACCTGAATGGTGCAAAATTTGGTAATTGACGCTAAATAATGGGAACTGTGAGGTCATCCACATGAGCTCTAAAGGGAATCCGTTAAACTCCGTTTACACGATAAATCAGTCAAATCTAGCGGCCGTCCGTTCAACTAAATACCTAGCAATCACAGTTATGAACAACTTAAATTGGAAAGAACACGTAGAAAACGTTATGGGGACGGCGAACAAAAGACTGCGTTTTATTGACACAATACTTAGAAAATGTAACAGATCTACTAAGGGAACTGCCTACACTACACTTGTCCGGCCTTATTTGGAGCACTGTCAACTGGTCTGGGATCCTTGCCAGGTAGGGTTGACGGAGTGCATCGAGAAAATTCAAAGAAGAGCAGTTCGTTTTGTATTATTACAAAATGGGGAAGAGAGTGTCTCTGACATGATACAGGACTTGGGGTGGACATCATTAAAACAAAGGCGTTTTTCATAGCGGCGGAATCTTCGCACGAAATTCCCTCACCATCTTTCTCCTCCGAATGCGAAAATATTTTGTTGACGCCGACCTACATAGGGAGGAACCATCGCCACGACAAAGTAAGGGGAATCAGAGCCATCACACAAAGATACAGCTGTTCTTTTTCTCCGCACGCTGTTCGAGAATAGAACAATAGAGAATTAATTATTGCGAAGGTGGTTCGAGTACCCTCTGCAAGGCACTTAAGATGGATTTTCACAGTACCCATGTAGAAGTATATATGGAAGCTGGGTGAAGATGGGTGTCGAAATTTCTGAAGGTTCATTTCTAATGCGCTCAACAACGGTGCGTAGACGGTGACGTTATTTCCACCTTCTCCCCTCCCCCTCCCCCGTGCCCGCCCGTGATTACGCAACAAGACCTCTGAGAAAGCATAAACACCCTACGTATAATCATAACACGTTGAAATTTCGTCGAAAGGTTTTGAACAGTCCCTAGTGGTCCACCCCTGTGGTCACATTACAAAGGGGACAGATGACATTTAGCTTGGTTGCAGCCTCATGACGTCCTTAGAGTATTGTTGAATCCCTCAGGGGTTGACAACGGTGTCCAAAATTGTCAGGAACGTCTTCCTTTTGTTCATTTCACTGTGAACTGTCGTTTTTGAAAGCGAAATGTGCGGGAGTCAACGCCCCACGGGACGGAGCGGCTTCAATAACGCCCTTTGCGCTACTTCTTCTGGGCTTTTCTGAGCAGCGGTATGTCTGAACTGCTTTCCTCGGCCACCCATAAAAAACCGCATGATTTCAACGCCGTGTGTCACGATTCTCACCTCCACTGCAGAGGTGTCGACAGAAGGGGTGAAATAAGGATGAGAGACGGTGTGACGCCCTTCCCACTGTTTAGCACGTCCGCAATGGCGTTGGGCACAACTGAGGTGAAAATTGGTGCCAATGCAACTTCATTAACCCACTTCACACGTCACATGAACTTCTGACCTGTGACCTGTTTTTTTTTCGGATGTGTCGGCACCTTGCTGTGTGAAGCGTCGCGGAGCCCCCCCGGGTGACGTTCCGGGGTGCCACGCTTTTGCACCGTTAGAGTGGAGACAATTGCACGGTATCGCGAAAATGACCCTTTAATTGTGATTGGGCGGTATACACGCAGATGATTTTGTTATTGTGCAACACATATTTACATCTCCAGAAACACAGCTGAAAAATATGTACTGTTAAGATGTTCTCATAACTATGAATAATGACGTTTCTCGGGAAGAGCAGGATAAAATCCAAAATTGAGATAAATGCGAAAATACTGGAGCAGGTATCATTCACCTGCAATTACCGCATCTTGCATGTGAAATATCAGCAACACTATAGAGCGACATAGAAACAAAACTTCGTTAATTTAGTCGTATATACGGAACAACTCATAGAAATCTAAAATAAAAAACGACAACGGAAAATAAACTGAAGCGCTATGGAAATGAAAATGAGCGTTTGCCGTCATTGGCCGGGAGGCCCTTTACGGGGCAAGTCCGGCCGCCTTGGTGCAGGTCGTATTACATTCGACGGCACAGTGGGCGACCTGCGCGCCGGTTGGGAATGAAATGACGATGAAGACAAGACAACACCCTGTCCCTCAGCGGATAAAATCCCCGGCCCAGCCGGGAATCGAAACCGGACCCCTTATGACGGTAGCCCGTCACGCTAACCATTTTTTTTCTTCATTTTGTTCGTTGTTGATCGTTGTGTTTGGTCGTTGCGCACGTCACATGACATCCGGTCAAGTCCGTTTGTTGATCCGTCCACTCAGTTTGTTTAGTACAGAGGCCAACCAGCTCTCTGCCCGAACACGCTGAGCTACCGTGCCGGCATCCACTCAGCTATCGGGGCGGACACTGAACCTCTTTGAAACAATGGCGGCAGCAGTAGTACAGGGTTACGACGGGGTGTTCAAAAAGTCTCTCCGAAGTGCAGTATGATTCTTAGCCGCGCGTGCAGTATGCTGCAGTCAGTATACCGAAATGAAACTCAGTGAAATACAAGTTATTAATTTATTGAGTATTCATTTTTACTTACAAATTTTCACATTACATGTTGAAAGTGTCCCCCCTGTTGTTGAATACACAATTCAATTCGTCTAATCATGTTTCGAAATAAAAGCTGTAACATTTCTTCTGTAACAGAAGCAGTGAAAGTAGACATTACAGTTTTCAATTCATCGATGGATTTTGGACGGACGGCTTTTATAGACAATTGCTTTCGCTGCACCGCAGAAGAAAAAGTCAGGCGGTGTTCGGTCAGGCGATCGTGAAGGCCAAAGTCCGTGTGAAATTATGCCATCACCAAGAACATCAGCAAGCAGTGACATTGAAACGCGAGCTGTATGCGCGGTTGCACCATCTTGTTGAAAATAACCGTTCGGTATTTCACTTAACACAAGCTCTCCTATGAAAGGGTACAGAACATCACTGCAGTATCGTTGTGCGTTTATTGTTTCGTCGAAAAATATGGGACCCACAATCCGACATCTATAAATTGCAATCCAAACTCCTATTCTCACAGAATGAATTGGTTCGTCATGAATACACAATGGATTTGCAATACTCCACATAGGAGAATTTGCGAGTTCATGTCCCCGGATAAATGAAACCACGCCTCATCGGTGAAAAACGTTTCATTAAGAATATCCCTTTCATTTTGTTGAACGGAATTTTTGAACGTTGACAATAATGCAGTCTCTTGCCATGATCAGTATTTTTCTGTTCTTGCACAACTGTCACTTTGTATGGGAAAAGTTCTAATTTTTTTCCTTACAGCTGTTTGGACTGTTCCAACACTAACATCGATTTCCTGGGCGAGTTTTGTTACTGACTTGTTCGGACTCATGGACATTTTATGGGAAATATCGAGTAGTTTATCCTCAGACAAAACGCTAGGACGACCACTTCTCAGTGCATCTGTCACTGAACCCGTACTTCGAAATTTCGCACAGTATCGCGATTCGGGAGTGTTGTCTCAAGGAAAACTGAATTAAATGTTTGATGAACTGAAACTGTGTATTTACCGCCAGCTTTGAACACCTGTTAGACTAAAAACGCACGTTCTTCAATGTTTAGCATTTTAACAGTGACATCAACGAAACAAACGAACAAAGGAACTAAAGTTAAACGTTCATGTCAACACGTAACGACGCACACCAACGATACTTCTGACGCTGGCTGATATAAAAGAAACAGTGGAATGCTGGGAGAGTCCACTTGAAGGGAAGTAACCCAGGCTGGCGAACTATCATACGGCACTGAGGAGAGACTTTTCGAACACCCCGTACAAATGATTCATTCGTTTCTAGAGCTCTGTATTTTCCAAAGTATTACGTTTACAAGTACAACTGATGCATTAATGAAACCGTAAACTCATCAAATTTGCATTTTGCGATTTTCAAATTTTCCGTGAGTGCTCATCTGGCCACGCGCCACACTTCAAGCAGCAGTAAAATTCGTTCCTTGTGCAGCAACATCCTGTGAGTAGTCATCACAGCACCGGTGATTTGTTCGCTTACCCGTTTCAGTGTCCTGTGCAAAGGTCCTTAAGGTAGCCCAAAGGAGAAAGAGAGAAGGCGTTAGATCAGGCGACCCGTTAGGCAACAACCACAACTGCCACATATCAAAAGATAGGAACCAATATGCGTTCCAGACACAACGATTGTGTGAAACCCAGGTCGCTCTGTTCGTCCACGAGTCCCAGAAAGCAGTATATCGGTTGGTCCAAACCTTTGTTAAACCATTTAAATTAACTAGAACCATTCCCCGCCCCCCATCGCCCGTTGCCCACCCTCCCTCCCTAAGTTATCACCAACTTCAGCACATAACTAAACGTAGAATGAAAGAATTTTCTTGGAACACTTTTATTTTTAAAATGATGAATGAAATTTAGTTTCTGTGTGTCGGGGTGAGAGATGCGGGGGGAAAGAGGGGGGGGGGTGGTTTAAAATGAACGAAAGAATTCGTGATGCATCGCAAGTGTTGTCACGACTTTCCTCATATAAGAAAGCTAACTATCGACAGTGAGGATAGACACTTGTTACAAAACACGCTTCCGCTGCATTACTCCTCTCCATTACGGCACTTGCTTGACCTGCACACTGCAACCCCATTTCAAATCAACCAAGTTAAAATGTGTGCAGCATACTTTCTGTTTGTAAATCTGTTGATTGCTGCATTCTTACTTCTGAACTGGCAGAAACTCCGTTAACGCTTTTAGTCTGACCACAGCCACCAATAGTCGTAATAAATAATAATAATAATAACAACAACAATAATAACAATAATAATGTCTCATTTTTATCATCAGCGATGTACGGGACAAAACACAGTGTATGTGTAGTCGGTGGACTATATGAGGAACCTGTAATCTCCATCGGAATAATGCTACTAATTGAGAAAAAGTAACTATTGATAATTTATGTGATCAGTGGGCAACGGCCTTGCCGCAGTGGATACACCGGTTCCCGTGAGATCACCGGAGTTAAGCGCTGTCGGGCGTGGCCGGTACTTGGATGGGTGACCATCCAGGCCGCCGTGCGCTGTTGCCATTTTCTGGGTGCACTCAGCCTCGTCATGCCAATTGAGGAGCTACTCGACAGAATAGTAGCGGCTTCGGTCAAGAATACCATCATAACGACCGGGAGAGCAGTGTGCTGACCCCACGCCCTTCCTGTTCGCATCCTCCACGGATGAAGAGACGGCGGTCGGATGGTCCCGGTAGGCCACTCGTGGCCTGAAGAAGGAGTGCTTACAAAGCAACTACTCTCTAGTGCAAAGCCGTACTGCTGAGACCTTGATGCTTGACATCAACAACAGATGGCAGTACACGAGGTTGGCTTACGCCTACTGGCGAATTTTGCCATCTGTAGAGGCTTCGGTCACAGGAAACCATCATAACGACCAGGAGAGCGGTGTGCTGACCACACGCCCCTCCTATCTGCAACCTCAATGAGGATGACACGGCGGTCGGATGATCCCGATGGGCCACTTTTGGCCTGACGACGGAGTGCTATATGAACAGTATTAAGTCTTACAAAATTGTGTTAGTAGTAATGATGTCTTGAAAATAATTTAGTTTCGTGAATGAAACAGAATCGAAACGTTTAGTTTTTGCCCTCAGAAAATTTCATTTTACCACTCAGGGGGTAATTACCCCCAAGTTGGGAACCACTGCAGTAGATACAGGCGCCTAGGCAGATTGTGTGTTCTTTGACTTTCGATAGGCATTCCTTACAGTTCCACACTGCCGCCTATTAAACAAAATAGCGTACGGAACATAAGATCAATTATGTGACGGAATTGAAGAGTTTCTAGCAAATAGAACACGGCATGCCATTCTGAACGGAGAGAACTCTTCAGATGTGAAAGTAACTTCGGGCATGTCTGTGGGGAGTGTTACAGGACCGATACTTCTGACAATACCTACGAACAAACTCGCAGGTAACGTTGGACGTTCCAGGAGGCTTTCCGCTGGTGACGCTCTTGTATATACAAAAGCAACAACGCGAAAAATGTAGCGAAATGCAGGGCGACCTACACAGGGTCGACGCTTGGTGCAGGATGTGGAAATTAGCCCTCAATATAAATAGATGTAACGTTTTGGGCGTAAACAGACAGACTCTATTATATGTTTACACAGTTGTAGAACAATCACTGGAAGCAATTTCTTCTATATCTATGAGAACGCATACGGAGTGATTTGAAATAGAACGACTGCATAAATTTAATCGCGAGTAAGACAGATGCAAAACTGAGATTCAGTAGAAGCATCCTCGAGAAATGCCGTTCATCAGCAATGGAAGCTGCTAACGAAAAACTCGTTCGACCAGTACTTGAATACTGCTCGCTAGTCTAGGATCGGTACCCGACAGGAGTGACAGAGATGATCCAAAGAAGAGCAGCGTGTTTCGTTACAGGTTCATTTACCAAGCGCGAAAGCTTCAGTCAACTCCAGTGGCAGAGAGACACTCTGCATCGAGGTGTGAATTAAAGATCCGAGAGCGTACTTTCATACAACAGTTCAACATATGGGTCCCTATTTAGATTCCTCCTGCGTGTATCCTGCGAACAGACCATGAAGGTAAGATCAGAGACAGCTGCGAGCCCACACGGAGGCTTGCAGGCAAGCGTTCCTCCCGCGAACCATTCGCGACTGGAATAGCAAAGGGGGGGCACGTAACGATGGTGCAGAAAGTACACTCCGCCACTCACCAGAAGGTTTCTTGCAGAGTACAGGTGTGGACAGGAGATTTTCCTTTAGAACAGCATCTGTGAGGGCGAATCGTGCGTCTTGAGCAGCTCAGTCTTCGAAATAAGTGTCCAAGGAATAGAAAAGCAACTGCAATCACTCAACAGAGGAAAGTCCACTGGACCTGACGGGATATCAATTCGATTCTACACAGAGTACGCGGAAGAACTTGCCCCCCTTCTAACAGCCGTGTACCGCAAGTCTCTAGAGGAACGGAGGGTTCCAAATGATTGGAAAAGAGCACAGGTAGTCCCAGTCTTCAAGAAGGGCCGTCGAGCAGATGCGCAAAACTATAGACCTATATCTCTGACGTCGATCTGTTGTAGAATTTTAGAACATGTTTTTTGCTCGAGTATCATGTCGTTTTTGGAAACCCAGAATCTACTATGTAGGAATCAACATGGATTCCGGAAACAGCGATCGTGTGAGACCCAACTCGCTTTATTTGTTCATGAGACCCAGAAAATATTAGCTACAGGCTCCCAGGTAGATGCTATTTTTCTTGACTTCCGGAAGGCGTTCGATACAGTTCCGCACTGTCGCCTGATAAACAAAGTAAGAGCCTAAGGAATATCAGACCAGCTGTGTGGCTGGATTGAAGAGTTTTTAGCAAACAGAACACAGCATGTTGTTATCAATGGAGAGACGTCTACAGACGTTAAAGTAACCTCTTGCGTGCCACAGCGGAGTGTTATGGGACCATTGCTTTTCACAATATATATAAATGACCTAGTAGATAGTGTCGGAAGTTCCATGCGGCTTTTCGCATGTAGCGAAATGCATGAAGATCTGCAGCGGATAGGCACTTTGTGCAGGGAGTGGCAACTGACCCATAACATAGACAAATGTAATGTATTGCGAATGCATAGAAAGAAGAATCTTTTATTGTAATATTATATGATAGCGGAACAAACACTGGTAGCAGTTACTTCTGTAAAATATCTGGGAGTGTGCGTGCGGAACGGTTTGAAGTGGAATGATCATACAAAATTAATTGTTGGTAAGGCGGGTACCAGGTTGAGATTCATTGGGAGAGTCCTTCGAAACTGTAGTCCATCAACAAAGGAGGTCGCTTACAAAACACTCGTTCGACCTGTACTTGAGTATTGCTCATCAGTGTGGGATCCGTACCAGATCGGGCTGACGGAGGAGATAGAGAAGATCCAAAGAAGAGCGGCGCGTTTCGTCACAGGGTTATTTGGTAACCGTGATAGCGTTACGGAGATGTTTAGCAAACTCAAGTGGCAGACTCTGCAAGAGAGGAGCTCTGCATCGCGGTGTAGCTTGCTGTCCAGGTTTCGAGAGGGTGCGTTTCTGGATGAGGTATCGAATATATTGCTTCCCCCTAGTTACACCTCCCGAGAAGATCACGAATGTAAAAGTAGAGAGATTCGAGCGCGCACGGAGGCTTTCAGACAGTCGTTCTTCCCCCGAACCATACGCGACTGGAACAGAAAAGGGAGGTAATGACGGTGGCACGTAAGGTGCCCTCCGCCACACACCGTTGGGTGGCTTGCGGAGTATAAATGTAGATGTAGATGTAGCATAAGCCCGCTAAAGCAAAGGACCCTGATACGAATCATAGTTCGAGAAACATTTTTTATCTGAGAGAAAAAAGTGTCAGATGAGCGCACACTACGATGGAGAGTGACAATTCATTCTAACAGCTTGAGAAATCAGTTACGTAACTGAATTTTTTTAACCCCCCAGTGGTCGCGCTCTAAAAAGAAACTTAAGTAGTCGCATTGACTATATAGGAGGATTGAACGAAAAGTAATGCTTCCACCTTCGTTAATTGGGTTTGGATGGGAATATCCTAATAAATCAAACGCAGAAAGAATCCTTAGAATGTGATCTTTAATTGCCAATATTCACTTTTCCACATAATCACCAGCCAATGGATAAATTTCTGCCAACTATGAACAAGTTTTCTGAAGCCGTCACGGAAGAAGTCGGCACACTGTTTCCGCAACCACAGTCTCACAGTTCTCTCAACGTCTTCGTCAGAAGCATAATGACGTCCCTGCAGATCGACTTTCATTGTCAGGAACAGATGGAAGTCAGACGGTGCTAAATCTGGACTGTATGGAGAACGCCGTACTGTGGCGAGATTCGTGCTCCGCAGTTCTTCGGTGGTGGCACGTGAAGTGTGTGAATTGGCACTATCGTGCTGCAGGAAAGCATTTCCCTTTACTTTCAGACCCTTGTTAGCCATCGTTTCAGAGTTTGCAGCGTTGTGATATAACGCTCTGAATTGATTGTTGCTCCACGATCAAGGATATCAACATGGATAACACCATCCGCGTCCCAGAACACTGTGGCCATGATTTTACCAGCTGAGGGCTGTGTCTTGAATTTCTTTTTCTGGGGCGAGTCTCTGTGTCGATATTCCATAGACAGACATTTCGTTTCTGAGTCGTAATGGTGTACCCACGTTTCGTCTCATATCACAGTTGAATGGAGAAAGGCGTCACCTTCATTCTCGTAATCCGAGCCAAGTTCTTGGCAAATTTCAAGTCTGCACGGTTTCATTTCAGGAGTCAGCATCGTTCACAGAGCTTCCATTAGCCAAGCAAAGCAATAATGTAACCCACACGTTTTTGTGAAAAGCCGATTGTGCTTGCAGTTTCTGTCTGAGTGATACGACATTCGTCCTGAATGAATCTGTCAACATTTTGCTTGTGAAACTCGGTGGTTGCTGTCACAGGACGTTCAACCCTTTGTTTGTCATACAGGTCAGATGTTCCCGCCTCTACATCTTTAAACTTACTCGACCAACGACGAGCAGTACTCACATCAACACAATCACCATAAACTGCTTTCATTCTCTGACCAATCTCCTTTGGGGTGACACCTTCTGCTGTCAAGAATTAAATCGCATTGCCCGACCGTCTGCGCAAGGTTCCATACTATAAACGGTAACAACACAAACGTTCAATGCTAAGGCTTCCCGCCAACTGGAGCTGTAGAGAAGAGGCTAAGAAACAAGTAAGTACCTGCCGCATACCAGTGCTGCCAACTTTTGAAGAGATACGAAGGTGAAGGTATTACTTTTGAGTCAGCCTTCGTATTTACGCCATTTTCTCAACTAAAAAAAAATAGACCAGTGAACTGTGAAAACTTTTTATTGAGTGTTTTATGTGTTGCCCATAGTAATGTTTACTAAGAACTATCAACAAAAGTTAAACGTATTATTTCATATTTGAAAAAAGATCAAACTTTTAATTAACAGTCACAATGTTACTAAGATGACATCATCATTGGTTTTGAAAAAACTACATGCTCGTATAAATACGAAATTAACCATGGTTTTTGGAGCCAGACATACAGATGATCTTGGAATGATAGGTGGCAAATGAATTTAATACACGTATGACACACTTTTCATGTACTTCAAATGGCTCTGAGCACTATGGGACTTAACTTCTGAGGCCATCAGTCCCCTAGAACTTAGAACTACCTAAACACAACCAACCTAAGGACATCACACACATCCATGCCCGAGGCAGGATTCGAACCTTCGACCGTAGCGGTCGCGTAGTTCCAGACTGAAGTGCCTTGAACAGTTCGGCCACAACGGCCGGCTTCATGTGCTACTTCTTCGTTACCTTCCGTAGTCATAGCAGCGACGCACAGAACTCCCCCCGTGGCATTCCCAAAGTTGATGGCTGACTTTCTACCGAAGGATGGCAAGAATATCTTATTTTGAAGGATACACAACTTCGCAATTTTATTTTCTAATCTTCTGTGAGCCAGAGGGCTCAGCCAAGACGGAGATCGGTTAATGAGAAAATTTCGACGTCAACAGCAATGCAGTTTGGGTTACCTGTAGGAGTACAAACTGCATTGAGGACACAAAGGTTCAGCAAATGATAAAATATTGTAAGAGGTCATCTTCTTGAATTTATGGGTACGTCATATAGCATGCAAATCTTATCAACTGGATTCACACCATTCTTTATACGGTTGTAGTACGTAATTACTTCTGGTTTCTAGTGAGATCCTATCTTTCCCGCAGACTGATTGTCGCGCTTTTCCAGAAAATCGTCTTCATCGTTAGAAACTGAGTCAGTACCCTTCTCGTCCTCGGTTTAGCGATATTAATCGAAAAACGCCGATTTATTTCGCCTAGACATTTTTATCGATACGTTGATATCGTAACGGGAATATCGAATGCAGGTATTTTTATTCTAGGTTATATTTTGTACGCAGTTTTCATTAACATTTGAAGTTGTTCTTTTGAAATTATAGTAGAACGTATTTTTACTTTCACTGTGTGAAGGAGACTTACTACTTTTCAAGCTTTCATCACGTCCAGTTTTTTCTCTTTGACCGTGTGAACCAAGTACGGATGGCACAAGGAAGAAGTCCGATTGCACTGGGGCTAGGGAAGGGGAGGGGGGGGGGGGTGATGGTGAGTGGAATGACAAACTGCAAAATGTCCGATATGAAGCTGTTTCACGCAGGTTGCGTTAAAAAACAATTTTTAACGCAACTGGTATGCTATTTCTTTACATCGGCATTCTTGGAAAACAGTTGCCGAAACCGGTCAACAAAAATCTAAACAACAAGATTCGTCCTTGCGATGGGCGGAAACGTTTGAAGGGAAATGATGACGTAATCGTCGCTGGCGCTATCAAGAGAAACTGCAATGTGTAATCACCACGCAATGTTGACACTACATCTGCTAGGGCGCTGGCGTTGTCAGAAATGAAAAAACGCGAAGTCGACATGAAGTGTTCCGGACAAATCCGACGTGCGGCGAAACCGAAAGACGGCCCCTTTCGGACACCTTCTATTGTGCCACATACCTGCAGTTACCACCGTGAGCAACATGGTTACCGGCAAGCCATGGTTTTCCTTTCAGTTCTTGCTCTGAGGGGATAAGCAGGCTGCCAGATTGTTGATATACAGAATATCTAATATAAATCAATACTTAAATATACGGCTCTAAAACTGGCAGCATGCTTACAATGTGCAGCCGATATTTTTTTTTTTTTTTTTTTTACTGGTACGTCTATTTTTTCCGTCGATACATCATAATTTTTTTCTATATATTGAGGACGAATAAAGGCGACTTTTTTAAATATCGATAAATCGGATTCCCATATTTTTAAAAATATCAACAGCCCTAGACACAACCGTAAGTGACTGGCGCTGACACAAAGCTGACGGAGTCCGCCAACAATACATCTTGAAGAACGCGCGGCCTCGAAGCGTTCCTGTTTCTCGACTTTCAGATTGTATTGTTGCCACGAGTGGATTACATGTGTAATCCACGCGACCACTGCAGGGTTAAAGTGGTTGTCAGCAATTTACTACAGCTACCACCAGTTCTTCGGCACAGCAAGCTCATGCACTCGCGCGCGTGGGCATGTACTCGTATTGTGTCCGACCCTAGCGCCATCTAGTTCCCACTGGGGCTGATAGGCGTTAACCTGTGCTTTTTCACATTCGTCAACCAACATCCGCAAAAACAAGGAGGCTTCGGCAGAACACTCTACGTGCGTGCACCAGTTATTACAATTAGCTGCGAGAATGAACTCTTAACTTTCGCACGACGTTCGCGTGCTCACATTCTAAGAGCCAATGAATGTAAACTGCATTTTTTAATCCAATGAGTTCGTAATTATTATTACTACATGCTAAACATGTATGCACATCTCCAGTGCGTAATCCCACGTTTGCAGGTGTGTGTGTGTGTGTGTGTGTGTGTGTGTGTGTGTGTGTGTGTGTGTGTGCGCCTCTTGTAGGCGTGTCGCATCAGTAAGAGATATCACCTCATGTGAAGTGGCGGCTCACCAGCCTCGACAGAATGGGTGAGGGGCTGGTTCGGAAGGCCCCATGGTGCACCACATCCAGCGTCGTTAGATAAGATGGTCATGCAGACCCCTAATCTGTGCACCCCGAAATTGTACACAGGCCCTATACAACTGGAGACCGGACAGCTCCCCAGTAATTGGGGCTGAAGCATTTTAAAATGCTGAGTGCTTTTTGGGAGTGTCTTTCCAGGTCCTTAAGGTGTGGCAGTCACATACGTTTCGAGGAGTGTGAGGCCCAGAAATCTCACCGTGTCTTCAAAATTAACAGGAGTGCCCCTCTTCCTCAACTCAGGACAATACAAAACTGGACAGTAACAGTTAAAAAGGACGTACACGGGCATCCTGGAAGAGAATTTAAAAACCCCTCTTTTCCACCCATTTATCCAAACAGACGAGGAATTATCTGCAACTGATGAGTTGTTCCAAGGGTCGAAGAGGAACAAATATCGAATATGTAAACAAAAGAGGCCACTGGACTGGACATTTAACAATGGACGTTATACTATTCTATGACAAAGTCAGTCAGAATTAAAACATCACCTTTCTGCTGGCCGTAGCAGACAGAGATGACATCACCATAGCTGAGTAATAGTTCACTATTGCTACGATATCTCTGTGTTCCTACACTTCCTCAGCCTGAGAGTGCTATCGAGGTTTCATGCATTCTAGGTTGAGCAGTGTTGAGCAGCAGAAGAACGAAGAACGGTCAGGAAATTTTCTTAATGATATGAGATTAATGGAAACCGATTATGAAGATTTTTGATGCAATTATGGAGAGAGAAGGTAAGGGGATTATTTGAGAGTTTTTCAGGAATGGTGAGAGGTTGATGCAAGCACGCTTGTGCATAGCACTGTTTTGTCTTACTGAGATTATACAGGATAGCAAAGTAAAATGTAGCCGCCTCCCTTTTGAACACGAGTGCAATATTTCAATTTCTGAAATAGACCAAAGAGCGACAACAGTGGATAGTTTGTGCAATAATCTATGGTTAGCATTCTTCTGCAGCATTTGAGTTTATTTCGTCCGTGAAGTTAGACGTTCCTCTTTGCGGTCAGTAAAATGACTTTCTCGATAGGAAAATGAATTGAATTTGTGGAAGCATAGGTGAAAACAGGTTCGATTGAAGAAACTTGCGGTATTTTCGGGGTCAATTTTTCATGCTTTCGGTGCTCAAGTCAGTGAATATAAAAGACAATACCGCTTCTTCCAGCAAGACGGAGCAACGTGCCCCACTGCTGGAACGAGTCCATGACGTCTTCACTGAGGAACGTGCTGTCAGAAAACGTTCATGACCATCATGTTCGCCGGATCTAACAACAGGTGATTTTTTTTCTTTGAGGACACTTGAACAGGCAGCAAGGGCTATGAAACAAATTCACACAAAATAGAGGAACTGAAATACGTCAGCCTTGAAGTTGCTGTCATTGATATCCGCCAGGTAAATCTGAATATGCTTAGATGTGCACATCTACATACTGATGTTGCCGGGGGTTACTGTCAGTATCTTGTATAAATGTATTTTTCAGCGTATTTTTTCATCTTCAATAAATGGTAAGTCCATTTCATCTCTTCGTTTCTCTAATTTCTCTGCATTTCCTTCATATTTAGGAGAGATACTTTTATCTGTGCCACCGTCCGGCCCCGGTAGCTGAGTGGTCAGTCTGCCTTCGGCAGTGACACAGTGCGGACCGTGTTGCCTGCCGGCCGCGCTGTGGTGCGCGCGCCTGTTTGTTTACGCCGGAGCAGCTTCGCGTGTGCGGTGTTGTGAGTCTAGAACGAGATGGCACACTCGTACAGAAAAACGACTTTGAAGTTCAGTTTTGCGAACGACTATACACGACCAAAGGCACACGAGATTGAACGTTTCTTCAGAGAAGAGGTAAAAATCGATCCACAGGAAATCGTGGGAATCAATTTATCGCTCGTTTCAAGCGTCGTCTATGTCAAGCTTGTTGACGAGGCTGCTTGCGAAAGACTTCTACAACGATCACCGAACGGGTATCGTTTCTGCCATGCCGACGGGAATGTTGGTGCGGTTACAGTCGATCACGCGGGAATGGGGATCCGCACTATACGAGTCTTCGAACTTCCGTTTGAGGTCCCGTCTGAACTTGTTACCGACGCCTTTCGACCATACGGTACAGTTCTATCCCATGTGGCCGAAAAATGGACGAGTTTTACCACGTACCCCGTTTTAAATGGGGTGAGACAAATACGGATAGAACTGCGCAAGCACGTCCCCTCTTATTTGTACATAGGAGGTTGTCGAGCGATTATAATCTATGATGGGCAACCTCGCACTTGCTCGGGGTGCGGGAAAGAAGGTCACGTCCGCTCGGAATGCCTCCAGCGACGCTTAGTGCAAACTCCACGAGATGACGTTCAGGCGCCACAACCGCCGACTGTCTTACCGTTGACCTTTGTGGAAGCCCTGAGAGGCGACGTGAGGGAGACTCCCGGCGGGCAACAGCAGCTGCCCCCTGTAGAGAACATGGACACCAACGGGCTGGAACTCCGACCACCGGTTCCACCACAGCAGACACAGGACACCACAGAAGAGATGCAGCTGACGGCCGCTCCAGGCTCATCCGTGGTGGCTGCCAGTGCTTCCACCGAGAGCGTGATAGGCCAGGCCCAAGACGGTGGATACGCAACCCCAACAGCCGATGCGGAAGCAAGGCAACGGAAACAGCGTTCGCCGAAGAGAAGAAAGAAGCGTCGACTGACTTCTGCTGACGATAGCCATAGTCCCGAGGGGAAAGTGGACGACAACGACAGTATCGACCTGGGACCAGTGGATTCAACAGATACCGAGATGACGATGCAGGAACTACACAGCGACGATAACTTGAACTCTCCTTCTGGTGACCGGAAGGCGGAAGTGGAGATGACAACTGTCCAACATCAGAGCGATGACAACGTTACCTCCCATCCTTCGACCAGTTCCGGAAATATGCTGGGGGACTGGGCGCAAGAAATGGACCAACAGGAACAGGATGAAAATACGAACGCGACGGTTGAGGACAGTCCTGGCCAGAGGCCGGGAGGGGTCGGGAAATGTTGACCAACTTAGTGTGTTGAGGAGCGCCGGGGGTGCAGATGGACGCTTAATGACACCGCCCTACAACTGATGAACACAAGCCAGGCGTACCGCATTGCCACGATAAACATTAATGGCATACGGACACCGCTTAAAATTCAAATGCTGAAAGATATGTTACGCGCTGCGGACGTGGATATTGTACTCCTACAAGAAGTGCGCTTCACATCGCCGCCAGAGTTCTACGGTTACGAGGCACATTATTCAGTGCACGTTGAAAGTGGATGCGGTGTGGCGATTCTCACCAGGGAAGGAATAGGAGTGGAGGACGTCAGGTCTCTCCCTTCGGCACGCGGCATAGCGATCACTGTCGACGGCGTTCGTTTCATCAATTTATACGCGCCATCTGGCTCCACCAAACGAAGAGAAAGGGCGGCTTTTTACACCGAAGAGATAGCACCGTTGTTCGCTGGACGCTTTGATAACTATATAATGGGCGGCGACTTTAATTGTGTCGTCGACAAAAAGGACCAAGTACCTCATTATGTGCCTTGCATGGAACTGCGTGCGTTGATTACCGAAATGGCGCTTCTGGATACCTGGGAACTGCAGCATGGTGACAGACCGGGTTATACGTTTGTCACGGGACACTCGGCGAGTAGACTTGATAGAGTGTACGTGACACGAGCTCTACGGACGACGATACTGGATGCCGAAATCTGGCCAGCGGCTTTTACGGATCATATGGCGTACGTCTGTACGATTTCACTAACGCGTCAGAAGATATGGCGGAGTAAAGGTCACTGGAAAATGAATTGTGCACTTTTACGTGACACTGAATGTCACCGGTCGATAGAGGCGGCCTGGGAGACCTGCGTACGCCGCCAACGAGCATACACCTCGGTTCTCCAGTGGTGGATTAAATGCGCAAAACCAACGTTACGGAGAACGTTGATACGATACGGGCAGGACAAATCGCAGTGGAACCGCACAACGGCTGATTTTTATTTTACAGCCTTGAGCTGATGACCCAAGAACCATCGCCGGAAAGGCACACGGCCATGCGCAGGATAAAAGCCAAGTTATTACAGCTGACGAGACTAAGAATGGAAGGTATAATGGTCCGGGCGAGATTGGCGGACACAGTTGCTGCCGAAACCCCCTCCATGCACCACGTGGTACGTGAACGCCAACGACGACGTAGGACGTTGATCAGGGAACTAATCTCTGAAACTGGCCAGCAAGTTGTGCACCAGAGTGATATTGCGCATGTGGTTACCGACTATTTCCGCCAGTTATATGGACCTGTACATGTGAACCACGAGACACTACATGATGTCATCTCGGAAATGCCAGATAGAGGACCACCACTGGATGCAGAGACTTTCATCACAGCGATAACAGAGGACGAGCTGACAGACGCAATTGCCAGGGGGGCTCCGAACAAGTCCCCAGGACAGGACGGTTTCCCAATTGAATTTTACCGCGCCTTTGCATACCTCATGGGACGGACCTGGATTCAGATGTACAACGAACTCCTGTTACCGCAGACTGAGATACCTGCCGAATTCGCGGAGGGTATCCTCATCCCAATACCCAAACCACGCGGTGGCAGAAATCCAGGAGATTATAGACCACTCACTCTCTTGAACTGCGACTATAAGATTTTCGCGCGCATCCTTGGGGCTCGCCTGCGGTCTTCACTTTCTGATAGACTCCTCATAGATCAAACTTGCCTCGGCGGTAAGAGCAACGTACATACGGCGCTCAGTGACTACCGAGATATCATTGCATTAGCGGCGGCATGGCGAGTGCGTGGGGCACTCGTCGCTATTGACTTCGATCATGCGTTCGACAGAGTGGATCATACCTTTTTGCATGCGGTGATGGGCAGATTGGGAATCCCACAGGCCTTCATCCTAGTGATCATGCGACTGTTACACGGCGTACGATCAAAGGTCTCGGTGAATGGGCGGGGCACTGACTACATTGTTATTTCAAGGTCAGTTCGTCAAGGTTGCCCTCTTTCGATATTTTTGTACGCAATGGCTTTGGAACCCTGTCTATATGGTCTCCGAAGACGGTTGGAGGGAGTGCCGTTGCCACAACTGACCTTTCATTGCCGCGCTTATGCTGACGATATGATGCTGGTGGCACGGACAGGCGAAGAAGTACGTACGGCGTTGGCATGGATACAGCGATATGGGATGGCGGCAGGAAGCGTGCTTAATCTTCAAAAAACACGCTGCATGAATGTCGGTCGAGGATTACAACCGGGGGAGGAAGGCCCGCTCATCTTGGTTAAGACCATAAAATGCCTAGGTATTACGTTCCACACGGATGTGCAGCGGACAGCAGCGGATAACTACCGACGCATATTGAAGCTGATGCGGACAATGGTGCTGTTACAGAAATTAAGAGCGTTGGATATGATTCAGAGGGTGACCTATGTTAACGTATACCTAGCACCGAGACTCACTCACGTAGCGCATGTCCTGCCTTTAACGCGCACAATGGCATCACGGATACAAGCAACTTTCGGAACCTACGTCAGTGTGGGACACCTGTTTAAGATCCGATACACAACGCTTACGCTACCACCTGGAGAGGGTGGACTTGGTCTAGTGAACGTATATGAAAAGGCACGGGCGTTATTCGTCAGTACGATTTTCCGACAGTGGCGCGGTCAATTTCGCAATGTCTCGGGTGCGTTGGCCGATGTACTAGCGCCCACTTCAATGCTGCCCCCAGTCGATGTGGGCCATATTTCACCGAAGCTGTCACATTTCAAGTCTTTTTTTTTTGGAGCTTAGCTATGTCAGAGATTCCTTCCCAACAACACGACTACCGACGACGCGAGACGTATACCAACTCTTACTGCGCCGGTGCCCCAGGAATACCCTGGAAAAGAAGTACCCAGACAAGAACTGGCGACAGATATGGCGCGTTATACGGAACGTTTACCTCCCAACGTCGGTACGCTCAACATGGTATGTGGTGATAAATAGGAAGTTCGCAACGAATCAACGGCGGCACGCGATTCATTTGGCAGACACTCCACTATGTTTAGGCTGCGCAACAGTGGACACTGATGACCATCGTTTAACATGTAGTGGGACGGCTCCAGTGTGGCACTTGGCACAACAGATATTGGCGTTCCTGTTACGCTCCGCCCCTCACACAATTTCAGCAGACACACTTTTTTTCCCCCAAGAATATTATTTCCCGGTCCAAAAAACCAATGCAGTGACATGGGTGCGGGGAATGGTGGTGGGCTACGTGTATAACGAATCGGAAAAGGACAAAATTAATTTTTGGCATTTTCTCCTGGATGGACATACGAAGCTGCAACAGCATAAGAAATATAGACAAGACTTCGCTAATTACTTGCGACTTACATTTACCGACCCGCCGGCCAGATGGGGTGTGACGGGTGAGAGATGAGATAGACGAAGAAGCCGAGACAGACATCGATCACACTTACGGACCCATAGTTAATTTCGAGAAGACGACCCAGTCTTACACCAACGTCTGGAGAACGAGTCGATAGATGGCTCTCTTGCTCTATCGAACGTCGGGTCGTGAGCAGGTGTCGCCCCCGACGCGAATTTTATTTCATTGCCACAGGAGCATGTTTCTTTTGTATTTGTACTATCCGCAATGTCTTCATGTCTTTCATTTGGGAATTTTCAGTTTTATTCATTTCCTTAATTAATTAATTTTCTAATTAGCCACTATTTGTCAACATGTGGACTTTGTGGGCACTATTTATGCGATAGTACAACAACATGTATGTCAGCAAAGGTGGTAAGCCTGACATTGGATTTAAAAAAAAAAAAAAAAAAAAAAAAAAAAGATGGATAGAAAAAAAAAAAGTTGGTAGAGCAATTGCCAGGGAAAGGTAAAGGTACCGAGTTCGAGTCTCGGTCATAAAAAAAATAAAAAAATAAAAAAAAGTGGTCAGCGTGACGGAATGTTAATCCTAAGGTCCCGGGTTCGATTCCCGGTTGGGTCGGAGATTTTCTCCGCTCAGGGACTGGGTGTTTTGTTGTCCTCATCATTATCATTTCATCTCCATCGACGCGCAAGTCGCCGAAGTGGCGTCAAATCGAAAGACCTGCACCAGGCGAACGGTCTACCCGACGGGAGGCCTTAGCCACACGACATTTCATTTCATCTGTGCCACCATAGACTAACGGAGTTCAGACGGTAGAATTATATGAATTCCTCTAGCGTAAGGTTGTTCATTAAACTCATGTTATGTAAATACTATCGTGAACATACAGTACATTTTTGTAGTATTATTGTTGAATATAGAGTTTCATTAGAATTTTTTTCAGAAGTCATTTCTTACCATTTAAAATTCCAACCCCCCATTCAGTTTATTAAGTTGGTACGCACATCGCACTTTGTGGTACGAAATTTTCAGTCGCAATTTTTTAATGTTGCCTTGCTGCTGCATGCTGTACGCTGTTTTTGACAAATCTGCAGAAATGTTTGTCAAGACACGAGGTACGCGATAATACAGTTTAAGGCCAGGAATTTCTTTGGTAGTTCAGCTGCACATTTAGTTCAGAAATCAGGTTACATGAAAGATAGCGTTGCATTTTTGTAGAAACAGTTAGCTTTGGTTTGTAGACAGTCTAGGGGATATCATATTAACTCTTTGTATAATTCAGTATAGTCAGACTTCTGCACAGTACACGAGTTTACGTTAGGAATTAGTTTATTTGGTGACCATTTTTAGACGTTTCGGTAGACAGATAAACGAAGATTCACTGAGACAGCAAAAGAAGCAGACAAGCGGTTTACTTAAAATTAGTGCTCGGAAAGTCTATATAAGGGAACAATTCCCATATGTACAATGTAAAATGTTCGTAAGCTCTGTCACAACAGTGTTTTAATAAGCGAGTCTTTTTGCTGCATTGTAAAATTATTTATTTAGTTCGCTAATGTTGTACACTGGGCGCAACTGTGGTAATAACCAGTAATGTGAGATGTGGTGCGAGCCCTCGCTTTACATTACTGAGATTTCTACATTTATTACATTGTAATATATTCAGGCAATTCATATTAGGTGTACAGTGTAGAGATTTCGTGTTTCAATCACTGAGTTTTACTGTCCAAAGTGTAAAAAATACTGTCAACTCACAAAAGTTGTACCTTGTGTGCAGCTATTATCTTAATCAGTTGAGTATGTGATGAGTTTTATCTATCACTTTGTACAATAATTTCCACTGTTGCTGCCTTTTACCACTACTACTACATACTTGAAAGCAACTATATCCTTTAATACTGTCAGCCTGCATATTGTGGGTACAATAGCTCGTTATTTCCCTTGAGGAATTGGAAGCTACAGTTATCGTAGATCCATTTTCCATGATGCCAGTGACATCCCACACGCACACATTAAGTTACTTAAACTCAGCTTATTTTTAACGGAAGTGAATTGCACCCTTCAAAGCTCGCCGGTAAAGGAGAACAATGTGCATACTAAACGTGGGTGTAGCTTACTTCACACAGACATCAATGTGCAAACATAAGAAGTTACTCCGTTGCGTTTTTGTTGATGTGAACACTTGTTTTCTTGTAACATACATAACGTACTGTTTCTTACACCGTATTACACGCTAAATTCTTGCGACTGACAGATATGCTCTACGATACACGACATGTACGAGTATAATCGTATAACTATTAGTCACTGGAATCGCACTGAAGCTGTCTATGTATGCAGACCTTTGGATCAGCTCTTGTTCGGTATCGGTGGGTACGTAAATGGTAGAGTCGTCATTCTCTGTGACAGAACGGCCTCCAGAGTGCGTTAGTGCTGCACCTGTTGTTACCGGGCTTGGTAGGGTACACAAGGGGTGTGAATAGAATCAGATGTTGAATGATCCCTGTGAAGACACGGAGATGTCTCATACCAGTCTGAGACAGTGTTACCGGCATCTGGCAGAGCTTGGGGTCTCGATGGCTGGCTGGTGGATTGTACGATATCCAGATTTGTGCGTTATTGTGATTGACAGTACCCTGGGAACGTGGATGCAGGCATTCTTGTCGTTAAGACTCAGATGGACAACGTTAGTTAGTTAGTTACATATTCCATAGATCATTTGAACGATTCTTTCATCGAAACGGTGTGAACGAGACACGATGTGTGTACATGATTACTATTAACAGTAATGAACGTATCATTTTTAGTCCTGCCCATGCAACTACACTTCATTTAAATTTATTTTTTCTGGCTACGAGTTTTCAAGTAGAAATAATACACCGAATAGAAGGAGTTGTCCAGGAGAAATTATTTTAAATTAGACTTAAAACTTGCCTCGTTAATTACCACACATTCTATGTTATTGCGAAAAATGATCCAAAATTTTTATTGCTGCATGCTGAACCCTTCCCTGACCCACTTTCAGTTTTAACAATGGACTATAAACGTCATTTTTACCCTCCAATGTTGTTGTTCTCAAATTGTGATGGATTATTTATGACGGCCTTCATTAGCGAACACATGTATTGTGACAGAGCAATTAAAATGCCTAGCGATTTGAAAAGGTGCCTACATTACGTCTGTAGGGATGAAAATCACATATTAGGCCTATTCTCAAATGGTTCAAATGGCTCTGAGCACTATGGGACTTGACATCTGAAGTCATCAGTCCCCTAGAACTTAGAACTACTTTAACCTAACTAACCTAAGGACAACAAACACATCCATGCCCGAGGCAGGATTCTAACCTGCGACCGTACCGGTCACGCGGTTCCAGATTGAAGCTCCTAGAACCGCTCGGCCACAACGGCCGGCCATATTATTCTCACTGCTCGCTTTTGAGCAATCAGTACATTCCTTCGAAGTGATGTGTTATCAACGAAAATTATTCCATAAGACATTACTGAGTGCAAACGTGCAAAATGTGACAGGACATTGATTTCTTTTTTGCCGAGAGTAGCAGTTATACAGAAATTCGAAAAAGTTTGCAGTGACTAATAGGGGTCGATATGATTTTCGTCATATAAAATTTAGCTAACATAGCCATTTTTTTTTCTTGAGACTTTGGTAGAGGTCACTGTTTGTCACTAATGTCTAGAACACTGTTCTGACATAGCACACTTATTGTGGTCGCGCCGCTCCAGCGGTAAAGCCAGAGTGAAATATTTACACTTTCTTCATATTTCATAAACGGTTTTAGATACCGAAATGAGACTTCAGCGGATGATATCACAGAAGAGGAGACTATTTCGCCGTGCGGTTACTATCCAAAACTTCATTATCTACTGTGTAATTCCGCTAAATATAGACTGTTTAGATGAAAGAAAGTAATTTTTAAGTGCAATCAGTATCTGGCCAAACGAGAAATCCTATGGGTTTTGTAACAACATAAATGAAAACATTACACGCTTATTTTGTTGTGAGGATATGCTTTTTCGTAAGATACTAACCTTGATTTCCCTCAATTCCTCACTTAATATACTTAATAAATCACTGTTTCAGAGTTCTCTCGCAATTCAGTCTGCACAACATGGTCGTCATCCGCAATGGATATATTGAAATTACTACTACCTCGCCAGATAAAACGAAGAATTAACACCTACAGGAACAAAAAGTTTACTGATGAAATCCTTCCAAGCCATCAAGTTTAATAAGATGTGTCTCACAGAAAAAGTCATTCAAAAGTACATTAATTAAAGATCAATCAGCAAGTCAGCACAGAAAGCCCAAAGAAATTGTGAAACCTTCTGACTAAAATCCGAAATCAGAAAGCACTGCAGACAGACAGACCTGCTAACTAAACAGTTATATGAGTTGCACTTTGAACTGCATAATGTCATTGACCGAAGTCACCTTACGCAATTTCTTGACAATGTTGATGCACACATTAATAAGTTACAATTAGAAATAGAATGTAAGCAAAAGAAAAATGTTTCAGATCTGATCACAAAAAAAACACAAGACGAATTTGTAGATTTTGTGTGTACACCACATAACTTTTATCATATAGTTGTGAAGAACACTGATATAACTTTCAACAGTAAAGAGCTGAGCCTACTAAAGGCTCAAACACAACATTGCTCCCAAACTAAATAACAAAAATATCAAAAATTTAATCATTATCACCAACATATCCTGTGTCACAGCCAAACTAAATCGTAACACGCAGAACGCCATAGCACATACAGCAAACCAAATTCTTAAGAAAAACCTTATAGAAAATAAAATTTTAATATCACCCCACAGTGAGAAGATAATACTTAAAATTTCAACAGCAGATAATACTTGCAAACATGAATAAAAAAACTCACTAGTCATGAAGCCCTAGTAATAAAATCAGATAAAAGCATTACTGTAGTTAACATGTACCAAAGAGACTACAATAATAACACATTAAATTTTTTGAATGTAACAATATCACTTAACTACAGACAGACCCCACCCGAAAGTACCAGGAGAAGTCAAAAAGCCTTCTTAAAACCTGCAAGTCTTGCCAAAGACTAATATGTAGTAAAGTGTACTATCTGTCATATATGCTGTTTGTAAAAACCTCCAATGTTTACATTCTGTGATCATTGTAAAACCAAGTGTAGCTAAATACTGTGTTCATTTGTGTACATTGTTTAATGACACAAGTTATAAGAAGCAGTCTGATGCGGATACCAGAAGGCAGTGCACTGTAAGTACCTTGTAACACCTCCATCTGATGAGGAGCCTGTTAGTGGGGTGAGGCTGTGTAAATTCCACTCTGTTTTGGCAAGAGAAGCAAATTTTAACATGGCAACAAGAGAAATGTGTAGGTTTCACTCAAAATTCCCATCTCATGATATGTCTGTGAAAGTTGCAAATGTTTAACAAGCCAGGCGAAAATGTATCATACATTTTCAGTGGAATGCTTTTTAGATACTAATTAAAGCAGTCGTGGCAATTTTCGAATGGTCGTCACGCAGCTGTGGAAATGGAAGGGGCCCCCTTAATATTCACAAAAAGTTTGAGTGTAGGCTTTACTTTAGCGCAGCACTTCCCTTCCAGTGCTCGGCATTTCCCTTACAGTGCCTACCTGCAACCCCCACCACTACCACTCTCCCCATGTGTGGTCTGTCGTCTGCGCATCTGCCGGCCACGGTATTCTGTACAGACTCTACTCGCGTGGGTAGCAAGATCCCTAGACGTATACCAAACAGAACATGTGTTGTCAATGACTAGAAAAAAATCACAGGTCATTCCTGTTTTCAAAGGGGAGGAAACAAGGAACAGATATACTCAAAACTATTGGCCTATATCCTTGACATTGGTCTGTTGGAGAAGTCTGGAACATGTTTTATGTTCACATATTACGATATTCCTCCCCCATGAACCATGGACCTTGCCGATGGTGGGGAGGTTTTAGTGCCTCAACGATACAGATAGCCGTACTGTAGGTGCAACCACAATGGAGGGGTATCTGTTGAGAGACCAGACAAACGTGTAGTTCCTGAAGAGGGGCAGCAGCCTTTTCAGTAGTTGCAGGGGCAATACTCTGGATGATTCACTGATCTGGCCTTGTAATACTGTTGTGTACATAGTTCCGCGTAGTCAGCGCGTACACAACTTACCCACTAGAGTGCGCCCCGCTAAGCACAACAGCGCAGCCGCAGCGCTCGTCCGTCTCCGCACTACGAGATGGCGCTGTCTTAGAGACGGACCAAATTCTGCTTCCGCCGATCCGCGTATTAATATTTAACGCAGCCATTGAGATTGCTGCTAACGTAGAACCTTTTCTCCTCCTGGATCACACTCGCGCACTGATACCTGAATGCGCGAGGTATTATAACGAGTGTACAGACCTATCAGTCAGTCTGCATTTGTCTGCACCAGTCTGTACCAGTCTACATTAGTCTGTACCAGTCTATAGTCAAGTTTCAGTCTGCGCCTAATAAGATTACCATATTCCCGTACATAGCCATGAAGATAAATGTATAGACACTTTGTCAAGTATCAGAGATATGTGAGAAAAAGATTAACGTACCAAGACCAGAGGAACTTCAGATTTTCAATTGTAAATAGCATCCAGAATCAAGTTACGTAAGGTTTATGCTTGTTATTATTTTAATAAATGTGTGTAAAAATTAATCAAGTTCTGTTTAAAGTTGGTCACCACCAATCTGCTACCCTAAGCGTGCAAGTGGCATTTCTATCGTCTGACCTAACGGCAGAAGATAAACACGCCACAATAAGACCACGAGACATATTGCTACCACTCGTCTACTTTGTTAGAGCGACAAGTCAAATAATCTGGTGGTGTGTGGTCCGAAGGTCTTGCAATACGCACACCACAAATACTGTGCTGGTACTGCGAACGGCTGAAAGCAAGGGGAGACTACAGCCGTAATTTTTCCTGAGGGCATGCAGCTTTACTGTGTGGTTTGTGGTCGAAGAAGAGAGGATATAAAATGTAGACTGGCAATGGCAAGGAAAGCGTTTCTGAAGAAGAAAAATTTGTTAACATCGAGTACAGATTTAAGTGTCAGGAAGTCTTTTCTGAAAGTATGTGTATGGAGTGTAGCCATGCATGAAAGTGAAACGTGGACGATAAATCGTTTAGACAAAAAGAGAATAGAAGCTTTCGAAATGTGATGCTACAGAAGGATGCTGAAGATCAGATGGGTAGATCACATAACTAATGAGGATATATTGAATAGAATTGGGGAGAAGAGAAATTTGTGGCACAACTTGACTAGCAGAAGGGATCGGTTGGTAGGGCATATTCTGAGGGATCAAGGGATCACCAGTTCAGTATTGGAGGGCAGCGTGGAGGGTAAAAATCGTAGATGGAAACCAAGAGATTCAGAAGGATGTAGGTTGCAGTAGGTACTCGGAGATGAAGAAGGTTGCACAGGATAGAGTAGCATGGAGAGCTGCATCAAATCAGTCTCTGGACTGAAGACCACAACAACATTATGATATTTCTGGAAATCCAAAATCTCCTGGGTCCTATACCGTTATATACATTATCAATGACAGACTTGTGCTTTGCCCCCATGCAACTTTGTAGCCATCGGAAGTGTGAGATAAAAATATACTAATAGAAACATGAAAATATTGTCATATATGCTGAATTTCTGTATTTGTTAATATTTGTAAAATACATTTTGTAATTAAAATCAAAATAAAAACTTTAGTCAGAGACTTTTGCTAAGGAGGCCAAATGGAAACGAACTCTGTGTTATCTTTTGCTGCAAAACAAATTATAACGCAAATTGTTTTTTTCTTGCTGTTCTGTGGCATCCTTTTTGTCCGACCGTTCAAGCGTAAGCAGACAAGCAACTTAAGATATAATATCAATCAATGGAAAATCCGGGATGGAATAATGACAGTATTATAAAACGATAGAATGCTATACAGCGGAGATGATGAGTCGCAGATAGTCACAACAAAAACGCTGTCAAACAAGTAATCTTTCTGCCGGAAAGCCCTTCATCCGAATTAGAAAAAACACACACACACACACAGATGCAAACGCATCTCACACAGACATGACCACAGTCTGTGGCCTCGACAGCCAGAGACTGTGGTCATGTGTGTGTACGGGGTGGGGGGGGATATGGGGGTAGGGGGGGTGGAGGGTGCAGAGGGACGGTCTAATTCAGATCAATGCCTTTTTGGCCGAAAGTTTACTTGTTAGAGAAAATATACTTTTTTAAATGTTCAAGCGGAATTTAGTTGCAGGCTCTGAGCACTATGGGACTTAACATCTGTGGTCATCAGTCCCCTAGAACTTAGAACTACTTAAACCTAACCAACCTAAGGACGTCACACACATCCATGCCCGAGGAAGGATTCGAACCTGCGACCGTAGCAGTCGCGCGGTTCCGGACTGAGCGCTTAGAACCGCTAGACCACCGCGGCCGGCTTTAGTTGCAGTCCCAGGCTTCAATACCGCTAAGCAGAACGACACTGAGATGGAATTGCCCATCGTTTCCTTCCATTCGTGATGTACATTTTTCACGTAAGAATCACGTTAGGTTCGCCACTCAATTACTTTCGATCAGTGACTTCGGCATTCCAAAAAAATGGCTCTGAGCACTATGGGACTTAACATCTATGGTCATCAGTCCCCTAGATCTTACAACTACTTAAACCTAAGTAACCTAAGGACAGCACACAACACCCAGCCATCACGAGGCAGAGAAAATCCCTGACCCCGCCGGGAATCGATCCCGGGAACCCGGGCGTCGGAAGCGAGAACGGTACCGCACGACCACGAGATGCGGGCTACTTCGGCATTCCCTTCAATGGCTTGATGTACGGTGCTTCACGTTAATAATAGGTGGTAACCTGATAATTGGGTGAATATATAATTTACTTCTACTGACAGTAATCATTAATTTCATTTATCTAATTTTTTTCCTCAATTTTGCCGTCCTTGATTGCTTCCCTCACCCGTTACGGAATTACGGAATAATCAGTATTTTTTATTTGCCGTGACATGCAGGGAGAAGCTTTCCTAATAATAATATTTCAGGTCTTTCTCTTTAACTGGGTTAGACTTCATGGTCCGTACAGTTGTCCGTATGTTGTCTACAAATTGCCGCACCTACACTTTTCACGCTGACAAACGCCATAGGAGCATTGTTTTTCCGCTTGTACCGCTGACTAAGGAATGACGAGATACGTTTGAAGTTCTCTAACGCTATAGATACAGCAATAAGGAATAGCGCCGTAGGCAGTACAGTTGAAGAGGAATGGACATCTCTAAAAAGGGCCATCACAGAAGTTGGGAAGGAAAACATAGGTACAAAGAAGGTAGCTGCCAAGAAACCATGGGTAACAGAAGAAATACTTCAGTTGATTGATGAAAGGAGGAAGTACAAACATGTTCCGGGAAAATCAGGAATACAGAAATACAAGTCGCTGAGGAATGAAATAAATAGGAAGTGCAGGGAAGCTAAGACGAAATGGCTGCAGGAAAGTCAAAACAACCTTTGGTTACATTAAAAGCAACGGTGGTAACATTAAGAGTGGAACGGGAATTCCACTGTTAAACGCAGAGGAGAGAGCAGATAGGTGGAAAGAATACATTGAAAGCGTCTATGAGGGTGAAGATTTGTCTGATGTGATAGAAGAAGAAACAGGAGTCGATTTAGAAGAGATAGGGGATCCAGTATTAGAATCGGAATTTAAAAGAGCTTTGGAGGACTAACGGTCAAATAAGGCAGAAGGGATAGATAACATTCCATCAGAATTTCTAAAATCGTTGGGGGAAGTGGCAACAAAACGACTATTCACGTTGGTGTGTAGAAAATATGGGTCTGGCGACATAACATCTTACTTTCGGAAAAGCGTCATCCACAGAATTCCGAAGACGGCAAGAGCTGACAAGTGCGAGAATTATCGCACAATCAGCTTAACAGCTCATGCATCGAAGCTGCTTACAAGAATAATATACAGAAGAATGGAAAAGAAAATTGAGAATGCGCTAGGTGACGATCAGTTTGGCTTTAGGAAAAGTAAAGGGACGAGAGAGGCAATCCTGACGTTACGGCTAATAATTGAAGCAAGGCTAAAGAAAAATCAAGACACTTCATAGGATCTGTCGACCTGGAAAAAGCGTTCGACAATATAAAATGGTGCAAGCTGTTCGAGATTCTGAAAAAAGTAGGGGTAAGCTATAGGGAGAGACGGTTCATATACAATATGTGCAACAACCAAGAGGGAATAATAAGAGTGGACGATCAAGAACGAAGTGCTCGTATTAAGAAGGGTGTAAGACAAGCCCCTACTCTTCAATCTGTACATCGAGGAAGCAATGATGGAAATAAAAGAAAGGTTCAGGAGTGGAATTAAAATACAAGGTGAAAGTATATCAATGATACGATTCGCTGATGACATTGCTATCCTGAGTGAAAGTGAAGAAGAATTAAATGATCTGCTGAACGGAATGAACAGTCTAATGAGTACACAGTATGGTTTGAGAGTAAATCGGAGAAAGACGAAGGTAATGAGAAGTAATAGAAATGAGAACAGCGAGAATCTTAACATCAGGATTGATGGTCACGAAGTCAATGAAGTTAAGGAATTCTGCTACCTAGGCAGTAAAATAACCAATGACGGACGGAGCAAGGAGGACATCAAAAGCAGACTCGGTATGGCAAAAAAGGCATTTCTGGCCAAGAGAAGTCTACTAATATCAAATACCGGCCTTAATTTGAGGAAGAAATTTCTGAGGATGTACGTCTGGAGTACAGCATTGTATGGTAGTGAAACATGGACTGTGGGAAAACCGGAACAGAAGAGAATCGAAGCATTTGAGATGTGGTGCTATAGACGAATGTTGAAAATTAGGTGGACTGATAAGGTAAGGAATGAGGAGGTTCTACGCAGAATCGGAGAGGAAAGGAATATGTGGAAATCACTGATAAGGAGAAGGGACAGGATGATAGGACATCTGCTAAGACGTGAGGGAATGACTTCCATGGTACTAGAGGGAGCTGTAGAGGGCAAAAACTGTAGAGGAAGACAGAGATTGGAATACGTCAAGCAAATAATGGAGGACGTAGGTTGCAAGTGCTACTCTGAGATGAAGAGGTTAGCACAGGAAAGGAATTCGTGGCGGGCCGCATCAAACCAGTCAGTAGACGGATGACAAAAAAAAAATAAAAAAAAAAAGCCTCTGACTAAAAAGCGGTTCTGATAGCTGGAGACCATGGTATCTGTCAATCATACCTTTGCGTTCTTGCGATGGTATTTCCACGATGATATTTCACTCCCTAATGCACATTTCTTCGCTTCTAACCGAAAAGGTAAACCCAGTTTTCACAGATTTAGCTTCAAAATTTTTTTAATACATCGAAATGTTTCCTTAAAAATTTTCGTCTCCTATTCTGGCCCCTTACGGGTATAAATTCCAAAACTGCTGTAACTTTTCTTTAGTTATGACCAACTGTAAGAGCAAAATATCAATTTCCATAGTTCTGGCTTCAAAATTGCTTTAACAGTTATAAAAATGTTGAAAAGCCTTTCGTCGCTTATTTCACCTCCTTGGGGCCGTAATTTACAAAAATCCCTTCTTAGGCGACGCCTATAGTACACTACTGGCCATTAAAATTGCTACACCACGAAGATGTGCTACAAGGCGAAATTTACCCGACAGGAAGAAAATGTTGTGATACGCAAATGATTAGCTTTTCAGAGCATTCACACAAGGTTGGCGCTGGTGGCGACACGTACAACGTGCTCACATGAGGAAAGTTTGCAAACGATTTCTCATACACAAACAGCACTTGACCGGCGTTGCCTGGTGAAACGTTGTTGTGATGCCTCGTGTAAGGAGGATAAATGCGTACTATCACGTTTCCGACTTTGATAAAGGTCGGATTGTAGCCTATCGCGATTGCTGTTCGCGTTGGTCGCTATACAATGACTGTTAGCAGAATATGGAATTAGTGGGTTCAGGAGGGTAATACGGAACGCTGTGCTCGATCCCAACGGTCTCGTATCACTAGCAATCGAGATGACAGGCACCTCTTCTTCTCATTGACGGTACTTTGAACAATTGACGTAACATTTCAGATGTGCTACGACCCTTCATTCGATCCCTGCGAAACCCTACATTTCAGCAGGATAATGCACGACCGCATGTTGCAGGCCCTTACGGGCCTTTCTGGATACAGAAAACGTTCGACTGCTGCCTTGGTCAGCACATTCTCCAGATCTCTCACCAATTGAAAACGTCTGGTCAATGGTGGCCGAGCAACTAGCTCACCACAATACGCCAGTCACTACTCTTGATGAACTGTGGTATCGTGTTGAAGCTGCATGGGCAGCTGTACCTGTACACGCCATCCAAGCTCTGTTTGACTCAATGCCCAGGCGTACCAAGGCCGTTATTGCGGCCAGAGGTGGTTGTTCTGGGTACTGACTTCTCAGGATCTGTTCACTCAAATTGCGTGAAATTGTAATCACATGTCAGTTCTAGTATAATATATTTTTCGAATGTATACCCGTTTATCATCTGCATTTCTTCTTGGTGTAGCAATTTTAATGGCCAGTAGTGTAATTATTAAGTGGTAAGTTGTGTTTTAACGGAATTTCATATTTCATGGTTTGCATTATGGTACATTACTGTTTGCCGGATCACTTGGCTTGAATTGTTGTTGTTGCGGTCTTCAGTCCTGAGACTGGTTTGATGCAGCTCTCCATGCTACTCTATCCTGTGCAAGCCTCTTCACCTCCCAGTACCTACTGCAACCTACATCCTTCTGAATCTGCTTAGTGTATTCATCTCTTGGTCTCCCTCTACGATTTTTACCCTCCACGCTGCCCTCCAATGCTAAATTTGTGATCCCTTGATGCCTCAAAACATGTCCTACCAACCGATCCCTTCTTCTAGTCAAGTTGTGCCACAAACTTCTCTTCTCCCCAATCCTATTCAATACCTCCTCATTAGTTACGTGATCTACCCACCTTATCTTCAGCATTCTTCTGTAGCACCACATTTCGAAAGCTTCTATTCTCTTCTTGTCCAAACTGGTTATCGTCCATGTTTCACTTCCATACATGGCTACACTCCATACAAATACTTTCAGAAACGACTTCCTGACACTTAAATCTATACTCGATGTTAACAAATTTCTCTTCTTCAGAAACGATTTCCTTGCCATTGCCAGTCTACATTTTATATCCTCTCTACTTCGACCATCATCAGTTATTTTACTCCCTAAATAACAAAACTCCTTTACTACTTTAAGTGTCTCATTTCCTAATCTAATCCCCTCAGCATCACCCGATTTAATTTGACTACATTCCATTATCCTCGTTTTGCTTTTGTTGATGTTCATCTTATATCCTCCTTTCAAGACACTGTCCATTCCGTTCAACTGCTCTTCCAAGTCCTTTGCTGTCTCTGACAGAATTACAATGTCATCGGCGAACCTCAATGTTTTTACTTCTTCTCCATGAATTTTAATACCTACTCCGAATTTTTCTTTTGTTTCCTTTACTTCTTGCTCAATATACAGATTGAATAACATCGGGGAGAGGCTACAACCCTGTCTCACTCCTTTCCCAACCACTGCTTCCTTTTCATGCCCCTCGACTCTTATAACTGCCATCTGGTTTCTGTACAAATTGTAAATAGCCTTTCGCTCCCTGTATTTTACCCCTGCCACCTTCAGAATTTGAAAGAGAGTATTCCAGTTAACGTTGTCAAAAGCTTTCTCTAAGTCTACAAATGCTAGAAACGTAGGTTTGCCATTTCTTAATCTTTCTTCTAAGATAAGTCGTAAGGTCTGTATTGCCTCACGTGTTCCAACATTTCTACGGAATCCAAACTGATCTTCCCCGAGGTCGGCTTCTACCAGTTTTTCCATTCGTCTGTAAAGAATTCGTGTTAGTATTTTGCAGCTGTGACTTATTAAACTGATAGTTCGGTAATTTTCACATCTGTCAACACCTGCTTTCTTTGGGATTGGAATTATTATATCCTTCTTGAAGTCTGAGGGTATTTCGCCTGTCTCATACATCTTGCTCACCAGATGGTAGAGTTTCGTCAGGACTGGCTCTCCCAAGGACATCAGTAGTTCTAATGGAATGTTGTCTACTCCCAGGGCCTTGTTTCGACTCAGGTCTTTCAGTGCTCTATCAAACCCTTCACGCAGTATCTTATCTCCCATTTCATGTTAATGTTTAATGTGCTTCACTGCTCATTTTTCAGGCGTGCCAACGGCATTTCAAAGTTAGCGGCATTACCTCAGTAGTGTGTGCCACAGGCTGAAAAACTATAGCTGCTCCACTTTAAAAGCAACGGCTTATCTCAGACGACGTGCCAGAAATTTTTCCCATCTGTCCAGCATACCTGTCTTCTGCTGGAGAACCATCCAGAGAGGAACCAGAAGAAAAAGGAAGCAGCATCATTGCACGAAATAGTCAACATCAGTATAGCCAGCCATAATGAGTGTTTGAAAAGAATTTCTTGTAAGATCTTTAGAAACTGGAAGATAAAGTTTATCTTTGCAGAAAAATTGAGTGAATACAGTGAAAGGAGAGTGTATTATTTTTATGTGATCGGTCATCTATGCAGCCCCATTACTCACTGTATATTGTGATTGATATTCACTTGAAAGTGGCGGTCTATTCAGAACGAGTTTTGTTAAACAAAATTCTAGTCACAAAATTTGTTCTTGAGGTTGTAGTGGTATTAGAAAATTGTGTGAACACAACCGACTGTGATGTGCACATGTCAGTGTTTTTGTATGTGGAAATTTTTGAATGTATATTAAAAAATTGTCCCACATGCTTTTAACTTTTCAAACGCACGAAAATACTTTTCAACTTTTTAGTCATGTTGTGTATGCGCAATTAATCGCAGTTATGCGCCATTATATATTTTTATCTCATTTCCAGATAAACAACTGTGTTTTTTTGTTAACTAACCTTATTGAATCATCAGTTCAAAAATCACTAAACCTGAGATATATAGCAGACCTACTATATACCGAGGTGACAAAAGTAATCGGAGAGTGATATGTACATATACAGATGGCGGTAATATCGCGTTCGCAAGGTATAGAAGGGCAGTGCAATGCCGGAACTGTCAGTTGTACTCTGGCTATTCACGTGAAAAGGTGTCCGACGTGATGATGGCCGCACGACGAGGATTAACTGACTTTGGACGTAGAATGGTATCTGGAGCTACATCTACATCTACATTTATACTCCGCAAGCCACCCAACGGTGTGTGGCGGAGGGCACTTTACGTGCCACTGTCATTACCTCCCTTTCCTGTTCCAGTCGCGTATGGTTCGCGGGAAGAACGACTGTCTGAAAGCTTCCGTGCGCGCTCTAATCTCTCTAATTTTACATTCGTGATCTCCTCGGGAGGTATAAGTAGGGGGAAGCAATATATTCGATACCTCATCCAGAAACTCGCCCTCTCGAAACCTGGACAGAAAGCTAGACCGCGATGCAAAGCCTCTCTTGCAGAGTCTGCCACTTGCGATTGCTAAACATCTCCGTAAAACCATCACGGTTACCAAATAACCCTGTGACGAAACGCGCCGCTCTTCTTTGGATCTTCTCTATCTCCTCTGTCAACCCGACCTCGTACGGATCCCACACTTATGAGCAATACTCAAGTATAGGTAGAACAAGTGTTTTGCAAGCCACCTCCTTTGTTGATGGACTACATTTTCTAAGGACTCTCCCAATGAATCTCAACCTGGTACCCGCCTTACCAACAATTAATTTTATATGATCACTCCACTTCAAATCGTTCCGCACGCATACTCCCAGATATTTTACAGAAGTAACTCCTACCAGTGTTTGTTCCGCTGTCATATAATCATATAATAAAGGATCCTTCTTTCTACGTATTCGCAATACATTACATTTGTCTATGTTAAGGGTCAGTTGCCACTCCCTGCACAAAGTGCCTATCCGCTGCAGATCTTCCTGCATTTCGCTACAATTTTCTAATGCTGCAACTTCTCCGTATACTACAGCATCATCCGCGAAAAGCCGCATGGAACTTCCGACACCATCTACTAGGTCATTTATATATATTGTGAAAAGCAATGGTCCCGTAACACTCCCCTGTGGCACGCCAGAGGTTACTTTAACGTATGTAGACGTCTCTCCATTGAGAACAACATGCTGTGTTCTGTTTGCTAAAAACTCTTCAATCCAGCCACACAGCTGGTCTGATATTCCGTAGGCTCTTACTTTGTTTATCAGGTGACAGTGCGGAACTGTATCGAACGCCTTCAGGAAGTCAAGAAAAATAGCATCTACCTGGGAGCCTGTATCTAATATTTTCTGGGTCTCATGAACAAATAAAGCGAGTTGGGTCTCACACGATCGCTGTTTCCGGAATCCATGTTGATTCCTACATAGTAGATTCTGGGTTTCCAAAAACGAGTGAACGCTTTACGCATAGCCCTCCTTACGCTAACTTTGACATCGTTTAGCTTCTGTTTGTCCTAGAGGTTTTGGCTGCGTTTAAACTTGGAGTGAAGCTCTCTTTGCTTTCGCAGTACTTTCCTAACTTTGTTGTTGTACCACGGTGGGTTTATCCCGTCCCTCAAAGTTTTACTCGGCACGTACCTGTCTAAAACGCATTTTACGATTGCCTTCAACTTTTTCCATAAACACTCAACATTGTCAGTGTCGGAACAGAAATTTTCGTTTTGATCTGTTAGGTAGTCTGAAATCTGCCTTCTATTACTCTTGCTAAACAGATAAACCTTCCTACCTTTTTTTTATATTCCTATTAACTTCTATATTCAGGGATGCTGCAACGGCCTTATGATCACTGATTCCCTGTTCTGTACATACAGAGTCGAAAAGTTCGGGTCTGTTTGTTATCAGTAGGTCCAAGATGTTATCTCCACAAGTCGGTTCTCTGTTTAATTGCTCGAGGTAATTTTCGGATAGTGCACTCAGTATAATGTCACTCGATGCTCTGTCCCTACCACCCGTCCTAAACATCTGAGTGTCCCAGTCTATATCTGGTAAATTGGAATCTCCACCTAAGACTATAACATGCTGAGAAAATTTATGTGAAATGTATTCCAAAATTTCTCTCAGTTGTTCTGCCGCTAATGCTGCTGAGTCGGGAGGTCGGTAAAAGGAGCCAATTATTAACCTAGCTCGGTTGTTGAGTGTAACCTACACCCATAATAATTCACAGGAACTATCCACTTCTACTTCACTACAGGATAAACTACTACTAACAGCGACGAACACTCCACCACCGGTTGAATGCAATCTATCCTTTCTAAACACCGTCTGTACCTTTGTAAAAATTTCGGCAGAATTTATCTCTGGCTTCGGCCAGCTTTCTGTACCTATAACAATTTCAGCTTCGGTGCTTTCTATCAGCGCTTGAAGTTCCGGTACTTTACCAACGTAGCTTCGACAGTTTACAATTACAATACCGATTGCTGCTTGGTCCTCGCATATCCTGACTTTGCCCCGCACCCGTTGAGGCTGTTGCCCTTTCTGTACTTGCCCAAGGCCATCTAACCTAAAAAACCGCTTGAGGCATGGGACATTCCATTTCGGAAATCGTTAGGGAATTTAACATTCCGAGATCCACAGAGTGAAGAGTGTGCTGAGAATACCAAATTTCAGGCGTCGCCTTTCACCACAGGCATTTCAGTGACCAACAGCCTTCACGTAACGACCGATAGCAACGGTGAGTTAGCAGTGCGCGGAGGTATCAGTGCTACCAGACAAGCAACACTGCATGAGATAACGGCAGAGATCAATGTGGGACGTACGACGATTGTATCCCTTAGGACAATGCAGCGAAATTTGCCGGTTATGGGCTATGGCAGCAGACCGCAGGCTCGAGTGCCTTTGCTAACATCACGACATCGCCTGCAGCGCCTATCGTGGGCTCGTGAAATATCGGGTGAACCTTAAACGACTGTACAGCTGTGGCCTGGTCAGATGAGTCACAATTTCGGCTGGTAAAAGCTGATGCTATGGTTCGAGTGTACCGCAGACGCCGTGAAGCCATGGACCGAAGTTGTCACCATCAAGGCACTGTGCGAGCTGGTGCTGGCTCCATAATGTTGTAGTCAGTGTTTAAATGGAATGGACTGGATCCTCTGGTCCAACTGAACCGTTCATTGACTGAAAGTGATTATGTTCGGTTATTTACAGACCATTTGCAGCCATTCATGGTCCTCACGTTTCCAAACAACGATGGTACCTTCATGAATGACAATACACCATGTCACTGGCGACAGTTGTCTACAGTTGGTTTGAAGAACTTTCTGGATAGGTCGAGCGAGTGATTTGGCCACCCAGATCGCCGGAAATGAGTCACACGGTGACTTACGGAGTCATTCTTTCCGCAGAGTATTCGCTGGAACAGGACAGAGAGGGTTGGGGGGGGGGGGGGGGGGGGGGAGGGGGTGAGTGATAACACAATGTTCCCTCCAACATACAGCAGTAGGCGGACTTTTTAGAGTATAGATGTAGATGCAAACAACTGTCGCCCAGTGACATGGTGCATTGTCATTCATGAAGATCCCATCGTTGTTTGGAAACATGAAGACCATGAATGGCTGCAGATGGTCTGCAAATAACCGAACATATTCACTTTCAGTCAATGAACACTTCTCTGAGACGACATTTTCGAGTACCAGAAGGCGATGGGTGGGGAAGAAGGATGGTGTCAGAAATACCCTCCGCCACACACCGTAATGCTACTTGAGGGGTACATTTACAGGTGTAGAGGTAGAAATCTCGACACATCTCGAGACATTTCGACTTGAATCGCTGGAAAGTACGAGACAAGTGGCGTGTAAACAATGATTCAGGCCACATGGGACAGGTCATATGTGTGTGTGTGTGGCAAAGTATTTGTTTTGCCCTTGTTTTCATCGATCGACTGTAGGCACATGCGCCTGATCATTATGAATTAGCTTACGCAAGGTTATACACTGAGGTGACAAAAGGCATGGGATACCTACTAATATCGTCTTCGACTACCTTTTGCGCGGCATAGCGCAGCACTTCGACGTGACATGGACTCAACAAGTCGTTGGCAGTCCCTTACACAAATATTGAGCTATGCTGTCTCTATAGCCTTCCTTAATTGCGAAAGAGCTGCAAATGGAGAATTTTGTGCATGAACTGACCTCTAGATTATCTCCCATCAGTATTCGATGTGACTCATGTCCGGCAATCTGGGTAGCCAAACCATTCGCTAGAACTGTCCACAAAGTTCTTCAAACCAATTACAAACAACTGTCGCCCAGTGACATGGGGCATTGTCATTCATGAAGATTCCATCGTTGTGTGGAAAAATAAAGACCATGAATGGCTGCAAATCGTCTGCAAGAAAAAATCAAATGCACTCAATCTTCAGGCCACGAGTGGCCTACCGGGACCATCCGACCGCCGTGTCATCCTCAATGGAGGATGCGGATAGGATGGGCGTGGGGTCAGCACACCGCTCTCCCGGTCGTTATGATGGTATTCTTGACCGAAGCCGCTACTATTCGGTCGAATAGCTCCGCAATTGGCATCACGAGGCTGAGTGCACCCCGAAAAATGTCAACAGCGCATGGTGGCTGGATGGTCACCCATCCAAGTGCCGGCCATGCCCAACAGCGCTTAACTTCGGTGATCTCAAAGGAACCGGTGTATCCACTGTGGCGAGGTCGTTGTCTAAATAGTCTGCAAGGAACCGAACATAATCACTTCCAGTCAATGAACGGTTCATTTGGACCAGAGTACCCTGACATCAACATTATGTAGCCACCACCAGCTTGCACAGTGCGTTGTTGACAACTTGGGTCCATGGCTTCACGGGGTCTCTGCCACACTCGAACCCTGGCACCAGCTCTTACCAACCGAAATCGTGACCAGGTCACGATTTTCGACTCGTCTAGGGCCCAGTCAATATAGTCAGGGCCCAGGGTAGGTGTTACAGGAGATGTCATGCTATTAGCCAAGGCATTCGTGTCTGCCGTGTGCTGCCATAGCCCACTAACGCTAAATATCGCCACACTGTCCTTCGTACGTCCCACACTGATTTCTGATGTTATTTTACGCAGTGTTACTTGTCTGTTAGCACTGACAACACTATGAGAACACCGCTGCTTAAGTGAAGGACATCGGTCACTGCGTGGTGAGAGGTAATGCCGGAAATGTAGTATTCTCGGCACACTTTTGGCACTGTGGATCTGGGAATATTGAATTCCTTAACGATTTCCGAAAAGTCATGTCCCAGAGCGTCTAGCTTCATCTACCATTCCGCGTTCATTGTCTGTTAACTGCCGTCTCGAGGCCATAATCATGTGAATCACCAGAGTAGAAATGACAGCTCAGACAATGCCCTGCCATTTGATGCCTTCTGCACGTGGTACTACCGCACTCTGTACATGAGCATTTCTCTAGCTCATCACTTTTGACCCCTCAGTGTATATTTATTTATTTTTATTTATTGATTTATTTAACCTGGCAAGATTAGGGCCATCAGGCCCTCTCTTACATCTAACCAGGCAGTCTACTTATTTTACATTCATACGTTTCAGTAGGCATGTTAAACTACATCTAGTACAAAAAGTGAAATAAACAATTAGAAAGGTACACCTGGAAAAATACATACATATAGAGTTTATATTCGTAGATCATAAGTACTGTTATAATTAGACATTATTGAAGAGACAAATTTTAGATAGGAGTGCTGGCAGCAGGGTGTATGAGGGAGACTCATGGTGAAGGGAGGAGAAGAATAGACATGATGAAACATAATTAAGGAAATATAAAGGAAAAGAAGATTCCCTGGCTAATAGAGATAGATGAAGGGGAAGGCATCTCAGGAGCAAGATAGGAGACGCTAGCTTTGCTATTTGACAGATGAGAGGATTAGCCTGGTACATTAATTTTGTGGAGAACTTTATGAGGATGATAGTAGGAAATGCTTCAACTTCTTCTTAAAAGCAGCAGGAGATTGAATTTTGCGCAACGTAAGGGGCAGTTTGTTCCAGAGGCGGACAGCGGCAACTGAGAAGGAGTTTGCAAAAGTTTTTGTTTTGTGAGTGGGCACAGTTAGGATACCAAATAAGAGTGACCTCGTGTTTCGATTATGATGACATGACAGGTTTTTAATCTCTGAAGCAAGGTACTGGGGTGCTTGCGCGACGAGGAGTCTGTGAAGTAGACATAGAGTGTGGTAGTCACGCAATTTGTCCGGCCGCAGCCACTTTAGCTCTGAGTATGAAGCACTAACATGATCATATCGGCGAATGTTGCAGGTGTAACGCACACAGGCATTCATGGTTAGCTCTAGCCGTCTTTTGTTTTCACTACTCGTGCCTTGTTGAATCACATCACAATAGTGGAGGTTCGGTAGAACGAGTGCTTGCACGAACTGGCGTTTCAAGTCCTGTGGAAATATGTTCCGAAACTTTTTGAGAGCATAGAGACAAGCAGACGTCTTTCGGCACACTGCGACTGTATTCTCCGCCCAGTTGAGATGCTCATCCAAAGTTACACCCGAGTTCTTCACTGTTTTCTGATATGGTATTGGAGTACCGTCGAGCAGAATAGGAGGTAGCCGTTCGCGGAAATCTGAACTTATTAATTTCTGATGGGCTATTAAGATTACTTGCGTCTTTTTTGCATTTAGTTTAAGCCCCAGGCTTTTCGCCCATGTCACTACCGAAGACAGATCATCATTCATCTGAGCGATTGCAGTGTTTACGTCTTCAGGTCTGACGCTTAGGTAGAGCTGGAGGTCGTCGGCATAGAAATGATATTTACGGGAGGACAGAACCGACGAAATATCGTTGACATATAAAGAAAACAAAAGTGGTCCTAAGACTGATCCTTGTGGCACTCCCGAGGAAACATGTTTCCAGGAAGATTTTTCATTTACGCAGACAACACATTGCTGTCTGTCTTTTAAGTAGCTTTCAAACCATCTCATTGCACTATCAGAGAAATTAAGCTGTTGCATTTTTCTGAGCGTGGAAACACGTTTATCTAGGTCACTGATACTGGTGTCATTATGAGGAGCTTGAGCAGCACAACTAGACCCGAAAGTGAGATAACAAAAATATTCGCCAGAATGTAAGTGAATATCGTTGTTAAACTCAATATTACAAAATGATGAAACATGTCGTCTGTACCCTTTGTAAGTGGTAATTGTTGCTCACACAGAACGTCCCAGACAATACTGTGAGTAACACCCGCTGGAAGCGTTACTGTTACATGGTTCGTTGAGAAGTTCTCTTCAGCGAGACACAGTACATCATCTTGAAATTCAGAAGCGCGGCTTTGCCGTGGAGCACCACAGTTCTGCCTTCTCACGGTGGAGATACCCGTTTCTCAGAGTCACTGTGTAACTTGGGCAAAAAGTTAATGCGATGGCATGTTACGCTGAGGAAAACGTTTGTGTTAATAGCCGACTAGCAGCTTTTCCGTTACCTCGAGCTTCGCCACACAGAAGGAGCACGTCTTTGTATTCCGAAAACGTGTACAGAACAATGCTTACTGTGAAACTTCCTGGCAGATTAAAACTGTGTGCCGGGCCGAGACTCGAACTCGGGACGGGGCGTAGATCGTGCTTGGGTAGCTCAGATGGTAGAGCATTTGCCCGCGAAAGGCAAAGGTCCCGAGTTCGAGTCTCGGTCCGGCACACAGTTTTAATCAGCCAAGAAGTTTCATATCAGCGCACACTCCGCTGCAGAGTGAAAATCTCATTTTGGAATGTTTGCTGTATCGGAGATGCACAGGCATTTAACAGGTCTTACAGCAAGGCAGACGTTAAGCGGCATCAGGTGACAGTGTGCTGTAGTTACAAATCATTCTGTCTACCCTATTGCATAGCAGAAGAACCAGCTCTGAGACTTTTGTTTTTCCCTCAGGAGATGTGGACGTCTTGCGGAATTGAACTGGAACCATCGTAGAACAGAATCGGTGCGTTCCCGGACATAGGTTCCTATTCAAAATATCACGAACTCACTCTCCTCTACAAGTCCTGTTGTATAAAACTCAATTTCCGTACATCCTGTACATATAACACGAGAAATTTCCGTGCATCCTGTGTATATGACACGAAACATTTGTTACGATTTTATACGGACAAAACATCTTTCCATCGTCCTCACGACGGGAGTTAACAGAATTTGAACGCATAATCGTAGTTCAAGTTAGACGCATGGCCATAGATGACAAGTATAACTTTGGCATCTGAATCGACTGTGAGCGAGCAGCGGTGTTCTAAAGCTGTATCGCAGAAGTTAGGTTATTGTCTTTGGAGTGCTTGGAGGCGCAGATAATGTTAAGCTACGTAGTGGGAGGAAGCAATGGTAATGTTATGTTTCAAATGTAAAGTCTCAATTTATCAGTGTGTTTAATGAACATGATTATATCAACATTATAACGGAAACTGATTTGTGAAGGAGGAAGTTTAGTGGAACTAAGTGTATACCGGAAGTGTAATGTCAGAGATAAATATTAAATTGATGTAACTTTTTTTTCATTACTGTTGCACCATTGGACTAACTTGGTTATTGTACTGAGAGCTGCTACATTTGAAGGATAGGAAAGTGTATTGTTTGGATGTTAAGACGTTCATTAAATTTTAAATGAGTCTTGAGCAGTTTTCCACAGTATACAAATTAAAAAGATTTAGTGCTGTCATTAATGCCCATATTTCATTTTTCACTTGCCTTTCTCTTACAATTTTTAATTGATCATGATTTTTTCCAAACGTATACTTCGGTTTGCAACTAACAGGGTACTTACTGCACCTCACGAGTGTCTCTGCGTAGATAAAGTAATTTGCAGCTTTAGTGTAGCGGCGCGCAAGAAAGAGCAGTACTGCAACGCGATATCCAGATTAGCCCAGAATAGAGGTACCGACTAAATATTTTGAATATTTTGATATTCAATCAGGGCAAACGTATGTCATTCAGAGAGAAATAGATTTTCTGTGTTGTGTATCACTTTTAGTTCTGGAATCTGTGATGATTTTTGCAAAACTAATTATCCTAGGTTTCATGTCAAAGTTCATTATTCAGGCAGTTTATATTGTTCCAAATTCTTGCAGTCAGATTGTTAACTTCTACAGTATGAAAGACTTACCTTTACCTTACGACAGCTTTTTTTAAAATTATTATTAGAATGCAGCTTTTGTTTCACATTACGACACTACAAGTTTCATTACGACAGTTCATTTATTATTACAGCTCAGATGTTACTATCAGAAACAGTAGGTCAGTCATATTTTTAATATGTAAAGAGAACTTTCAATGGAACATTTCATTTTGTAAATCGTTAGGGAATTTAATATTACGAGAGCCATAGTGCCAAGGGTCTACCGAGAATAGCAAATTTCAGACGTTACTCTCACCACGCGTGAGGCAGTGGCCGACAGCCTTCACTTAACAACCGAGAGCAGCGGCGTTTTCGCAGAGTTATCAGTGCTGACAGACAAGCAGCACTGCGGGAAATAACCGCGGACACAGGGATCTTTTATTTACCGTGTAAGGTGCCAGGACATGGGCACTTACACGTTAGCTTACCAACATTAGTATTAATAATAAAGGGACTGGCAAGGGCACCAGATCACGACTCTACTGGATTATGATATATATGAGGCACTCTCGAGCAGTATTCCCTGCATGTCTGCATGATTAAGTCACTAACTTAAAGTGTTGGTGAAAAGTGTCTGAAGTTGACAATTGTGGAATATTAAGTCTGCAGCTGGCCGTAGCTCGCCGGGCCGCAGTGGGTGGCAGGTAGCGGTCACCGGAAACGCGGGACAATACGGCGCTTTTGGGGGTAGCCCGGCATCCGGAGCCACGTGCGCTGGGCAACACGCGGCCAAGACGGGAATTTCGTTTGCCTAGGGGCGTTATGACCTACTCGATCATTGGGTAGATCTCAGAAATGCAGTTGGAGGGATTTCGGCGATGATAGAGCGTTCGACATTGGCCGAAACAGAGTATTCTTCCGCCGCGTTTTTGTGCGCGTGGGAGACGGGAGAATTGTGGAGAGTGGACTTCGCCTTCGGCCGTCGAGCGGTTCATACTTGGAGACGGCGTCTTGGCCATCGTCTTCGAAGGGAGATACACGGTCTGTATCGCAGCATTGCACCAAGTCGTGTTCCGTGCAGAGTTCTGCGGTTAGAGCTCTTTGTGTGCTGAGAAGCGAGATTTTCACCAACGCTTAATCACTTCCAACAACTTACCCAATATTTTTGATCTGGTAGTTATTCTTGCCAGGTGCCGCTTATTTATCAACGTAGCTGCCGGTAACAGGGGCACGTAATTGTAAATTGTTAATGTGCCATTCTCAGGAGTGTGTGGGTTGACGAAGAATTTCACATTCTTTTTTTTGTAAATTTTGTCAGTTGTGTGGGATATCAAATTAAAATGCCTGTATAACAATCGAATTATCGAGTTCATTATAGCCAATATTTACCCTGTCCCAGTAAGCTTTACATGTACTCTAGTCACTGCACAGCTTGCCCAGACGGGAAGGAAAGAAGGTTTGCGGTCTTCTACGCCAGCGACGGACAAATAAGCTTACAACCGAGCACGATACCTCACCTAGGTCGACGCTGGTGGTCACGTTTTCACGTGCCAGACCACAGAAACTCGACACACCCGCCCGTAAGTGGCCGTCAGCTGACACAGCCCTACCTGCAGCTGTCTCTGGCTGCTGGGGGGCCTCACCACGTTCCCGGCGACCGTCTTCATCTCGCGGGCCGGAGCGGAAGAACGCGAGGGGTCGGTCGGTCTCCGCCGAGAGCCGCTAGCTGGTGCGACCAACGGAGTAACACTGCCCCGGACGGACACCGCACGCGCTGCGTTGCTTTTCGCGTAAACACGGGATTCCTGCCGCCGTGGCCCGCGGCCAAGAACACCTCCAGTCTCCACCCCCGCCTCCCCCCCCCCCCCCTCCAGACCTCATCCACTTGCCACTGGAGCCGCAGTCCGCTCCGTCCTGTATACAGACGAGCGCGGGGGGAAGCGGACTCCAGCGGGGAGTGTCAACCCGAGATGAACACGGGACTACTTTATAACTTCCTCAACTGCGGGCGCCGGTTTGCTTACTCTCCTCTGACGTTCTCCAAACGGCCGCTATTGGCCAGGCCAGTTATTCCTAGCGTACACAAACGCTAACTCTCGAATATGAAGCTTTCGAAAAAATTCCCGGCGCCTCACCGCATCGCAGGAGCTCCACTTAGAGGTCCTCTCCGTCTGAAGCGCAGATGCTGCACCATGCTCCTTCACAGAATTTGTAACAGAGCAAACTGCGATTATCATGCTTGTTATTATTCCAGTAATGATGCTAATATTAATTTCTGTTCTTTTACGAATTCCTTCTATTACTAACGCATCGCTCGTGTGAAACTCAGCTTGCCCTTTTCTCACATGATATACTGCGAACAATGGATGAAGGGCAACAGGCAGGTTCTGTATTTCTAGATTTCCGGAAATCATTTGGCGGTGCCCCATTACAGCTTGTTAACGAGGGTACGAGCATACGGAATAATTTCGCAGACATGTGAGTGGCTCGAAGACTTCTTAAGTAATAGAACCCAATATGTTCTCCTCGACGGCGAGTGTTCATCAGAGAGAAGGCTATACTCAGGAGTACCTCAGGGAAGTGTGACAGGACCGCTGTGATCGGAGGCTTTCCCGGCGTATGTGTTGTTTCCAGGGCTCTCGGGTGTCCAGCCGGATTCAACGATCGTTGAAGTCCCACGATATTTCGGCGAATAACCTTTCCGCTATCACCACCACCTGATGATGGCGGAAAGGTTATTCGCCGAAATATCGTGGGACTTCAACGATCGTTGAATCCGGCTGGACACCCGAGAACCCTGGAAACAGAACCACTGTTGTTCTCTATGTATAGAAATGATTTGGCAAAGAGGGTGGGCAGCAATCTACGATTGTTTTCTGTGTGTACGGTAAGATGTCGACTGTGGGGAGATACAAGACGACTTTGACAAAATTTCTATTTGGTGTGATCAATGGCAGCTAGCTGTAAATATGGAAAACTGTAAGTTAATGGTGATGAGTAGGAAGATCAAAGCTGTAATGGTTCAAATGGCTCTGAGCACTGTGGGACTTAACATCTGAGGTCATCAGTCCCCTACAACTTAAAACTACGTAAACCTAACTAACCTAAGGACATCACATACATCCATGCCCGAGGCAGGATTCGAACCTGCTACCGTAGCGGTCGCGCGGTTCCAGACTGAAGCACCTAGAACCGCTCGGTCACACAGTCAAAGCTGTAATTTTCGGATACAGTGTTACTACCGTCCTGCTTGTCACAGTCAAATCGTTTAAATATCTGGGCGTAAAACTGCAAAGCGATATGAAATGGAACGAGCATATGGACTGTGGTATGGAAGGTGAAAGATCGACCTTTGTTCATTGGGAGAATTTTAGGAAAGAGTGGTTCACCTGTAGAGGAGCCCGCATTTAGGACGCTGGTGCGACTTATTCTTGACTACTACTTGCGTATTTGGGATCCATACGCCGTGCCAGCTCGGATTGAAGGAAAACATTGAAGCAATTCAGAGGCGGGCTGCTAGATTTGTTACCGATAGGTCCGAACAACACGTGTTACTGAGATGCGTTGGGAACTAAAATGGGAATTCCTAGAGGGAAGACGGTGTTGTCTTCGAGGAATGCTATTGACAAAATTTAGAGAACCGGCACTTGAAGCCGACTGCCGAATGATCATCTTGTCGCCAACATATATTGCGCGTAAGGACCATGAATATAAGATACGAGAAGTTAGGGTTCATACGGAGGCATACAGATAGTCGTTTTCCTTCGCTCTGTTTTCGTGTAGAACAGGAAAGGAAATGACTAGTAGTGGTACAAGCTACCCTCCGCCATGCACCTTGTAGTGGAGTATCTACGTAAATGTACATGTAGGGGAGAGTTTCCACATTGGAACACTTTTCAGAGTTTCTCCTCTACTCAACCCTTTTAAGAAATTGAATGATATTGGCTTACTCCACTTTGAAGTGATAGCATTTGCTGTAAGTGTCTTGCAGTCTTTTCGTGAAATTACAAAAACTACTCTGAGAAAGTAAGGTGCAAAAGTGTTCCAGAGCATAACATGGTGAAGTACCTACAAACAAATATTGTATTTGAGTATAAAACTGCTGTAATGAAGAAAATCTTGCCAGTAATGTATTTAATAGTCTGCGTTTTACAGTATTTCTGTACCACCAATAATCAGTAACTGATATTGAATTAAGAGAAAGTAATATAAACATTTACAAATTCACAAGTTTTCCAATTGAAAACTATTGGCAACTAAGAAGAAAATATTCGATTTCCAGAAAGGGTACATTATTAAGACGTTAAAGAAATTGCAAATATCACGAGTTTCAAATTAGAAGTCCTTCTGTTTTAAGGTACAAGATGGTGCACGACCGACAAAATATGGCTTAAACATCTTAAGTTATATACCTCGTTTTAAAAATATGCGGAAGTTTATTCAATATGAAACTCTGTAACTGCAGAATTAGCCATTTCCTTGAAATAACTTTAACATATTCTAAAGCACTTGTAGACTACGTAATATTTACAACACCTGCACAGAATACAGCCTCATGACCCACGACAGCTAAAACAATAGAAAATGCGGAAATTTTTTATGGTGGTCTCTACTCCACATCCCTTCATGTGCATCTAAATACAGCCACTAAACAAACACTGACTAGGAATCACCATATGCTCCTAGATACATTATCCTCCGGGTGCAACTCTCAACACTACTATGCGTAAACGAAATTATTAAATTATTATTCCTGCAATATTTTATCATATTTTATTATTCACTGCATAATTTCCAGTCCGTTCATGACAATAGTGTAAATGGTTCATACGGAAGTGTTTCATTTGAAGAAATATTCATGGGTTACCTGTACTTGTAAACGACGTGCATGTCAAAATTTCCATCCCGTTAAGCACTGTTTGGAGATTGATGTAGCTTCTTTGGAAGTCCTCGTTCTCCTCGTCAAGCTAAAGGTTTCACTTTTTCTAAAACTTAACATTTCAAAATCTATTCATATTCAAAATTTTAGCTTTCCAGAATACTTAAAATGTCATGTTTTTCAAAATCCAGAGGTATAATTTGGTCTCCCTTTATTTTCTGTTTCCAAAAACGTATACTGAACTGAAATGAAATGTTATTTTGTTAATTATTTCAATCAGAAAATTTCCACGTTCACTTACATTTTTGGCGAACTTTGGGAATCGCAGTGCACATTGCAATGTTGTTGTTGTTGTGGTCTTCAGTCCTGAGACTGGTTGGATGCAGCTCTCCATGCTACTCTATCCTGTGCAAGCCTCTTCACCTCCCAGTACCTACTGCAACCTACATCCTTCTGAATCTGCTTAGTGTATTCATCTCTTGGTCTCCCTCTACGATTTTTACCCTCCACGGTGCCCTCCAATGCTAAATTTGTGATCCCTTGATGCCTCAAAACATGTCCTACCAACCGATCCCTTCTTCTAGTCAAGCTGTGGCACAAACTTCTCTTCTCCCCAATCCTATTCAATACCTCCTCATTAGTTATGTGATCTACCCACCTTATCTTCAGCATTCTTCTGTAGCACCACATTTCGAAAGCTTCTATTCTCTTCTTGTCCAAACTAGTTATCGTCCATGTTTCACTTCCATACATGGCTACACTCCATACAAATACTTTCAGAAACGACTTCCTGACACTTAAATCTATACTCGATGTTAACAAATTTCTCTTCTTCAGAAACGCTTTCCTTGCCATTGCCAGTCTACATTTTATATCCTCTCTACTTCGACCATCATCAGTTATTTTACTCCCCAAATAGCAAAACTCCTTTACTACTTTAAGTGTCTCATTTCCTAATCTAATTCCCTCAGCATCACCCGACTTAATTTGACTACATTCCATTATCCTCGTTTTGCTTTTGTTGATGTTCATCTTATATCCTCCTTTCAAGACACTGTCCATTCCGTTCAACTGCTCTTCCAAGTCCTTTGCTGTCTCTGACAGAATTACAATGTCATCGGCGAACCTCAAAGTTTTTACTTCTTCTCCATGGATTTTAATACCTACTCCGAATTTTTCTTTTGTTTCCTTTACTGCTTGCTCAATATACAGATTGAATAATATCGGGGAGAGGCTACTACCCTGTCTCACTCCTTTCCCAACCACTGCTTCCCTTTCATGCCTCTCGACTCTTATAACTGCCATCTGGTTTCTGTACAAATTGTAAATCGCCTTTCGCTCCCTGTATTTTACCCCTGCCACCTTCAGAATTTGAAACAGAGTATTCCACTTAACATTGTCAAAAGCTTTCTCTAAGTCAACAAATGCTAGAAACGTAGGTTTGACTTTTCTTAATCTTTCTTCTAACATAAGTCGTAAGGTCAGTATTGCCTCACGTGTTCCAACATTTCTACGGAATCCAAACTGATCTTCCCCGAGGTCGGCTTCTACCAGTTTTTCCATTCGTCTGTAAAGAATTCGCGTTAGTTTTTTGCAGCTGTGACTTATTAAACTGATAGTTCGGTAATTTTCACATATGTCAACACCTGCTTTCTTTGGGATTGGAATTATTATATTCTTCTTGAAGCCTGAGGGTATTTCGCCTGTCTCATACATCGTGCTCACCAGATGGTACAGTTTTGTCAGGACTGGCTCTCCCGAGGCCATCAGTAGTTCTAATGGAATGTTGTCTACTCCCGGGGCCTTGTTTCGACTCAGGTCTTTCAGTGCTCTGTCAAGCTCTTCACGCAGTATCTTATCTCCCATTTCGTCTCCATCTACTTCCTCTTCCATTTCCATAATATTGTCCGCAAGTACATCGCCCTTGTATAGACCCCCTATATACTCCTTCCACCTTCCTGCCTTCCCTTCTTTGCTTAAAACTGGGTTGCCATCTGAGCTCTTGATATTCATACAAGTGGTTCTCTTCTCTCCAAAGGTCTCTTTAATTTTCCTGTAGGCAGTATCTACCTTACCCCTAGTGAGACAAGCCTCTACATCCTTACATTTGTCCTCTAGCCATCCCTGCTTAGCCATTTTGCACTTCCTGTCGATAACATTTTTGAGACGTTTGTATTCCTTTTTGCCTGCTTCATTTACTGCATTTTTATATTTTCTCCTTTCATCAATTAAATTCAATATTTCTTCTGTTACCCAAGGATTTCTATCAGCCCTCGTCTTTTTACCAACTTGATCGTCTGCTGCCTTCAGTACTTCATCCCTCAGAGCTACCCATTCTCCTTCTACTGTATTTCTTTCCCCCATTCCTGCCAATTGTTCCCTTATGCTCTCCCTGAAACTCTCTACAACCTCTGGTTCTTTCAGTTTATCCAGGTCCCATCTCCTTAAATTCCCACCTTTTTGCAGTTTCTTCAGTTTCAATCTGCAGTTCACACCAATAGGTTGTGGTCAGAATCCACATCTGCCCCAGGAAATGTCTTACAATTTAAAATCTGGTTCCTAAATCTCTGTCCTACCATTATATAATCTATCTGATACCTTTTAGTATCTCCAGGATTCTTCCAGGTATACAACCTTCTTTTATGATTCTTGAACCAAGTGTTAGCTATGATTAAGTTATGCTCTGTGCAAAATACTACAAGGCGGCTTCCTCTTTCATTCCTTCCCCCCAATCCATATTCACCTACTATGTTTCCTTCTCTCCCTTTTCCTACTGACGAATTCCAGTCACCCATGACTATTAAATTTTCGTCTCCCTTCACTACCTGTATAATTTCTTTTATCTCGTCATACATTTCATCTATTTCTTCATCATCTGCAGAGCTAGTTGGCATATAAACTTGTACTACTGTAGTAGGCATGGGCTTTGTGTCTATCTTGGCGACAATAATGCGTTCACTATGCTGTTTGTAGTAGCTAACCCGCATTCCTATTTTTTTATTCATTATTAAACCTACTCCTGCATTACCCCTATTTGATTTTGTATTTATAACCCTGTAATCACCTGTCCAAAAGTCTTGTTCCTCCTGCCACCGAACTTCACTAATTCCCACTATATCTAACTTTAACCTATCCATTTCCCTTTTTAAATTTTCTAACCTACCTGCCCGATTAAGGGATCTGACATTCCACGCTCCGATCCGTAGAACGCCAGTTTTCTTTCTCCTGATAACGCCGGCCTCCTGAGTAGTCCCCGTCCGGAGATCCGAATGGGGGACTATTTTACCTCCGGAATATTTTACCCAAGAGGACGCCATCATCATTTAATCATACAGTAAAGCTGAATTTCCTCGGGAAAAATTACGGCTGTAGTTTCCCGTTGCTTTCAGCCGTTCGCAGTACCAGCACAGCAAGGCCGTTTTGGTTAATGTTACAAGGCCAGATCAATCAATCATCCAGACTGTTGCCCCTGCAACTACTGAAAAGGCTGCTGCCCCTCTTCAGGAACCACACGTTTGTCTGGCCTCTCAACAGATACCCCTCCGTTGTGGTTGCACCTACGGTACGGCCATCTGTATCGCTGAGGCATGCAAGCCTCCCCACCAACGGCAAGGTCCATGGTTCATGGGAGGGGGGGGGGGGCACATTGCACATTGCAATATCCCTTCAATAAACTAATACCTGTATTTTTCATTTTCCCGATTATAGAGCTTTCGCTTAAACAAATTCACTTCATTGCTTAACGCATCTTTGTATCTTTTATTTTTTCCGTCTTTTCTGTTAATACCTGCATTTTACAATTAGCTTTTTTTTTTGTTTAAGGTCGCAAAACTGCTATGGTCATTAGCGCCCGGTCTGTGACTTAGGAAAAGGTAAAAAACGAAAATGGAAACCAGCAGCAATGGGAACGAAACTCAAAAAAATTGAGAAACTAAAAGCAGAAGGAAAACTTAAAAAAGCACTACAGAAAGTGATTGATTGTCCCCAAAAAGAGCTTCAAATGGCTGACGTCATCTCACTGACACTAATAAACTCGAGAACGCGATCGGCCGAGAGCGTGTCATCTGCTAAAATGGAAGATATATCAGGCGACAGCTGTAGACGGGAGCGTAACGGAGTAAAATAGGGGCACTCAATTAAAAGGTGTCTTACCGTCCACAGCTGAGAGCAGTGGGGACAGAGTGGGGGAGGATCGCCGCTTAAAGATGTCGATGGCTAAAAAGACAGTGCCCTATCCGGAGTCTAGTTAAAATTACCTCCTCCCGACGACGAGTTCGGGAGGAAGAGGTCCAAGCACGGGGAAGAGCTTTCATTTTCCGCAATTTATTATGGGGAAGTGTCGACCAATGTGCGTGCCATGATAGAGCAACACGACGACATAAAACACTCCGTAGATCGGCGAAGGGAATCGTGCCAATAGCTGGCCGAAGAACAGAGACTGCAGCCTTGGCTGCAATATCGGCCGCCTCATTTCCACAGATACCAACATGTCCTGGGAGCCAGAGGAACGCCATAGAGACGCCCCCCAAGTGGAGCAAGCGTAGGCAGTCCTGAATCCGGTGGACCAGAGGGAGGACAGGGTAGAGAGCTTGGAGACTGAGGAGAGAGCTGAGAGAAGCTGAACAGATAACATACTGTATCCGCTGATGGTGACGGATGCATTGGACAGCCTGGAGAACAGCGTAAAGCTCCGCAGTATAAACCGAACACTGATCGGGAAGCCGAGCCGGCCGGAGTGGCCAAGCGGTTCTAGGCGCTACAGTCCGGAACCGCGCGACCGCTACGGTCGCAGGTTCGAATCCTGCCTCGGGCATGGATGTGTGTGATGTCCCTAGGTTAGTTAGGTTTAAGTAGTTCTAAGTTCTAGGGGACTTATGACATCAGCAGTTGAGTCCCATAGTGCTCAGAGCCATTTTTTTTCTGGAAGCCGAAATCGATTCGGTGTGTCGCCAACAATATAGGCACTCCCTCCATCAAACGATGTTTTTGAGCCATCAGTGTAAGTAAATGTGGCTTCCTTCATTTGTGCACATAGAGCAGAAAATTCCCGACGAAAAACAAGTCAAGGGGTACCATCCTTGGGAAACTGACAAAGGTCACGGAGCAGGCAGGTCCGGGGACGGATCCAAGGCGGTGCTGTACCCCAAGTTGTCAGAAAGTTTTAGGAAAGCGGAAGGAAAGAGAATGGAGCAGTTGACGGAAGCGGACTCCCGGTGGTAGTAGGGAGGAAGGGCGGCCTGCATACCCTAAATCCAAGGAGGCGTCGAAAAAAATGTCATGGGCCGGATTAGCAGGCATGGAAGACAAATGGGTAGCGTAACGACTTAGAAGGATAGCTCGCCGATTGGACAGCGGAGGTTCAGCAGTCTCATCATAAAGGCTTCCCACAGGGCTGGTGTAAAAAGCTCCAGACACTAAACGTAATCCACGATGGTGGATAGAGTCGAGACGCCGAAGAACAGACGGCCGATCAGAGGAGTAAACTATGCTTCCATAGTCCAATTTCGAGCGCACTAAGGCGCGATAGAGGCGGAGAAGGACCACTCGGTCCGCTCCCCAGGAGGTACCATTAAGGACACGGAGGGTGTTGAGGGATCGCAGAAAGCGAGCCGAAAGATAGGAAACGTGGGAGGACCAGCACAGTTTTCTGTCAAACATAAGACCCAAGAATTTAGCGACGTCCAAAAACGGAAGGTTGACAGATCCTAGATGTAAGGAAGGTGGAAGAAACTCCGTACGACGCCAAAAATTAGCACAAACGGTCTTACTGGGAGAAAAGCGGAAGCCTGTTTCGATGCTCCAAGAGTGGAGGCGATCGAGACGTCCTTGAAGACGTCGTTCTAGAAGGCTGGTCCGTTGAGAGCTGTAGTAGATCGCAAAATCGTCCACAAAGAGGGAGCCCGAGACATCAGGAAGAAGACAATCCATAATTGGATTGATGGCAATGACAAACAGTACAACACTCAGCACGGAGCCCTGGGGTACCACGTTTTCTTGGGAGAAAGTACGGGAGAGAGTAGTGTTCACCCGTACTCTAAATGTGCGCTCTGCCATAAATTCGCGAAGAAAAAGGGGCAGCCGACCTCGATAGCCCCAAGAGAACAGTGTGCCGAGGACGCCTGTCCTCCAACAGGTATCGTATGCTCTCTCCAGATCAAAAAATATTGCTACTGTTTGGCGTTTCCGGAGAAAATTGTTCATGATATAAGTGGAGAGAGAAACAAGATGGTCAACTGCAGGACGATGCTTTCGGAAACCGCATTGGGCAGGTGTTAAAAGACTGCGGGACTCCAGCCACCAAGCTAAACGGCAATTCACCATAAGCTCCAAAACCTTACATACACTACTCGTGAGAGAAATGGGGCGATAGCTAGAGGGGAGATGTTTGTCCTTTCCAGGTTTCGGAACAGGAACGACAATAGCTTCCCGCCATCGTCTGGGAAAAGTACTGTCGGTCCAAATTCGATTATAAGGAGGTAACGCAGACTATGGTGTGATAAATGCAGCAACATTTGGATGTGGATACCATCCGGTCCTGGGGCGGAGGAGCGAGAAGAAGAGAGTGCATGTTGGAGTTCCCGGATGGAGAAAACAGTATTGTAGCTTTCGCGATTTTGAGAGGAGAAAGCAAGAGGTCGCACTTCCGCTGCACGTTTCTTCGGGAGAAACGCTGGCGGGTAATTTGAAGAGCTCGAAATCTCAGCAAAGTGTTGACCCAATGAGTTTGAAATTGCGACGGGGTCCACTAATGTATCATGCGCGACAGTGAGCCCAGAGACTGGGGAGAAACTAGGCGCGCCTGAGAACCGTCGTAGTCGACTCCAAACTTCCGAGGAGGGAGTGAACGTGTTAAATGAGCTAGTAAAGAAGTCCCAGCTTGCCTTCTTGGTATCACGGATGACGCGACGGCACCGCGCACGGAACTGCTTATAGCGGATACAGTTGGCCAAAGTAGGATGGTGTCTAAAAACGCGAAGAGCACGTCGCCGCTCACGTATTGCGTCACGGCATACCTCGTTCCACCAAGGAACTGGGGGGCGCCGGGGCAATTCGGAGGTGCGAGGTATTGAACGTTCCGCAGCTGTAAGAATAACGTCTGCAATATGAGTGACCTCATCGTCGACGCTAGGAAAGTGACGGTCATCGAATGTCGCTAGAGACGAAAAAAGTGTCCAGTCGGCTTGGGCGCATATATGGTAGTTGTGGCTGCAATCGAAGGATACAGCAAATAGTGGGGGGGGGGGGGGGGGAGGGGGGGGGAAGCTGACCAAGAAGATGAAGGAGATCAGCTCGTGCCATTGGTGTGGACGATGGAATGCATACAGTACAAAGAGAGAAGGTGTATCCAGAAAGGGAAAGACGGACAGTGACTGCTTGGAAGGAAGTGTTTAAGGGGATTGGGTGATAATGGAGAGTATCATGGAGAAGAATCATCAGTCCTCCATGTGCTGGAGTGCTTTCAACAATCAAATCGGACTGACTGAAAATGGGGGAAAACAAAGCGGTCGTGGGGACGCAGCTTTGTTTCCTGAAGACAGAAGATGACCGGCGAGTAGGATCGTAAGAGGATCGTCAATTCATCCCGATTGGCTCGAATGCCGCGGATATTCCAATGGATAATGGACATAGGGTGGACAGAAAATGGAAGAATGTGACCAAGGTTGCCGCCAATGACTGCTCAGAGCTTGCGACCGACAGCGTGGAACGGCACTCAGCCGGAGGCGGAAGATCCTGATCCATAGGTTGTTCAGGAGCAGCTCCTGCTACCAGCAATCGGCCGGTTGATCGACCGCCAGCAGTGCGCCTCGGCGACACAGAAGACGGCCGAGGGCGGTTACCGCCAGGTGGTGCTGTAGATGAGACATGCCGTGGCGGAGAAGGAGAGGAACTGGGTTTCTTATTAGCCTTCTTGGAACCATGATGTTTAGATGAAGGAGGAACCGATGGTTGTGGAGTTGGGGTACGTAAAAATTCTTCACGAGTATGCTCTTTTTTGGAAGTCTGGGTGTCTGCCTTTTGGGATCGAGATTTAGCAGAACCCAATGAAGGGTGAGCCATAGAGTGAGCAGGCGAAAGTGGAGAGGTTGAACGGGCGATCTTTGCACTGGCCGATCTGACGACCGTGGCACTAAAGGTGAGATCACAAGTCTGCGTGGCCGCCTCCTTTGTTGGCCGAGGAGAGGCAAGGACAGTGCTGTATTTACCTGTCTGAGGCACAGTGGACTTAGGACTAGCGAATAATTTTCGAGCAGCAAAGGTCGACACCTTTTCTTTCACTCCGATTTCCTGAATGAGCTTTTCGTCTGTAAAAATGGGGCAATCTCTAGAGGAAGCAGCGTGGTCACCCATACAGTTGATGCAACGAGGGGATGGAGGTGAAAAAGCACCCTCATGGGCATCGCTGCCACACGTAACACATTTGGCTGGGTTGGAACAGGACTGGCTGGTATGATTGAACCGCTGACACCAATAGCCACGTGTAGGGTTTGGGACGTAGGGGCGAACGGAAATTATCTCATAGCCCTCTTTTATGTTTGATGGGAGTTGAACTCTGTCAAATGTCAAGAAGACAGTACGGTTTGGAACGATTTTCGTGTCAACCCTTTTCATGACTATGAACAGACTTTATGCCCTGGTCAGACAGGTAGTGTTGAATTTCCTCGTCGGACAATCCGTCGAGGGAGCGGGTATAAACGACTCCACGTGAGGAATTTAAAGTGCGGTGCACTTCCACCCGGACAGGGAAGGTGTGGAGCAGTGAAGTACGCAGCAATTTTTGTGCCTGGAGGGCACTGACAGTTTCTAGCAACAAGGTGCCATTCCGTAATCTGGAACTTTACAGGACCTGCAATTGCGTCGACACCTTTCTGAATAACGAAAGGGTTGACCGTGGAGAAGTCGTGACCTTCGTCAGACCGAGAAACGACAATGAACTGTGGCAACGATGGAAGAACTGTCTGTGGCTGAGACTCAGTAGACTTACGCTTGTGAGCAGACATAGTGGAAGATGAGGAAACCATTGCGGAATAATCCCCCATGATTACCGTCGATGTTCGACGACAAAAACACGTTTCTCAGTTTAAAGTACCACAATTTAACCTCCACCCACTACATATCGCATCCTGGGTTTCATAAGTTTTTGTTCACTGTAGATATTTCACCTTTACTGTACTGGGACAAAGAGGCAAGAATGCGCTGCGCCGGTAGCGGATAAGATCGTTGACTGTTTTTAATTTTATCTGTGGTGCGCTTTGTCAGTTGTGCAGGGATACGGCATTATTAAAGGAGTAGGAACCAGCAGTTCACATTTAGTAAAGAAGATCTGATATTTGTGAATCTTGCAGAAATTATCTTGAATACTTGAAGAAAATTTCATCTCCATAATAAATATTTTTCCTTGATTGTATAGATGGAGAAGATTTCAGGAGGAATATTTCAAGGTAAACAATGAATGCGCAAGAATGAAACCTTTATTGTCAGAAGTAGGTATTGAAAGAAATATTTGTCCCTTAGATAACTAATAAATTTCATGATTAATGTTAATTTGATCTCTTTGTTTTCATTGTGGCACTGATTACATATTATGTTTAAATTCTGTCATTTTTGTAATGAGAGAATTTCGTAATTATTGGAGTGACTTTTTGTTGTAAGGCTTTTTTTTTTACAATAATCAGAGCTTAATTTTTCAAGAACGCTTTTCCTTGAAGTAAAACCCTCCTCCATCATCCTTAGTAAAGTTGTAAATAATTTGCCGTATGCGCGTTGCACCTTAGCGCCACTCTCAATCGCAAACTGTTGCTGACAAGGAAAGAACAAATATAGTAGTGACCAGATTGTTTTTCTTTAGCTGCTGCATTCGCTGATTTCAGTTTGCTTTCCGAGACCGTCAGTGCACTAGACACAAAACAGCTTGCTCAGAATGAGGAGAGTTACTTTTCTGTCACAGTAGATCTCACTTTGCATTCTTGTGAGCAAACAGTACGTCGTCATAATTTTCAGGTGTTGTGCGCAGTAACCAGTTTAATTTACAGTGAACAGCTTAGGTAATGTAAACAGTTCTTACGACCTGAGCAGTGTTTTATTTTGTGGGTATTTCAAGTGTGACATTGCACTTCACATTACGTAACTTTCGTAATGTACCGAAGTATCGAGTTTCAGTTAAATTGTCTTCAGTCCGGAACCACGCGACTGCTACGGTCGCAGGTTCGAATCCTGCCTCGAGCATGGATGTGTGTGATCTCCTTAAGTTAGTTACGTTCAAGTAGTTCTATGGGACTGATGACCTCATATGTCAAGTCCCATAAAGTTCAAAGCCATTTGAACCATTTTTCAGTTAAAATGATTTCACTGATTAGGCCAACATAGTCACTTCCTTTTGGGATCTAATTTGATCCATTTTTGTTATTTTAGATTCAGCATACAACTAAGATTAAGGTTTTGTTTTACGACATTGTTCTCTTGCACAATACAAGGCCAACCAATAGACAGTATTGCTCCACAGTTGAATACGATATCTAAAGCACACTTTCAGGAGAAGATACACTACTGGCTATTAAAATTGGTACACCACGAAGATGACGTGCTACAGACGCGAAATTTAACCGACAGGAAGAAGATGCTGTGATATGCAAATGATTAGCTTTCCAGAGCATTCGCACAGGGTTGGCGCCGGTGGCGAAACCTACGACGTGCTGACATGAGGAAAGTTTCCAACCGATTTCTCATACACAAACAGCAGTTTACCGGCGTTGCCTGGCTAAACATTGTTGTGATGCCTGGTGTAAGGAGGAGAAATGCGTACCATCACGTTTCCGACTTTGATAAAGGTCGGATTGTAGCCTATCGCGATTGCGGTTTGTCGTATCGCGACATTGCTGCTCGCGTTGTTCGTGATCCAATGACCGTTAGCAGAATATGGAATCGGTGGGTTCAGGAGGGCAATACGGAACGCCGTGCTGGATCCCAACAGCCTCGTATCACTAGCAGTCAGGATGACAGGCATGGCTGTAACGGATCGTGCAGCCACGTCTCGATCCCTAAGTCAACAGACAAGACAAGACAAGACAAGACAAGACAAGACAAAAACCATCTGCACGAATAGTTCGGCGACGTTTGCAGCAGCATGGACTATCAGCTCGGAGATCATGGCTGCGGTTACCCTTGACGCTGCATCACAGACAGGAGCGCCTGCGTTGGTGTACTCAACGACGAACCTGGGTGCACGAATGGCAAGACGTCATTTTTTCGGATGAATCCAGGTTCTGTTTACAGCATCATGATGGCCGCATCCGTGTTTGACGACATCGCGGTGAACTCACATTGGAAGCCTGTATTCGTCATCGCCAGACTGGAGTATCAGCCGGCGAGATGGTGTGGGGTGCCATTGGTTACCCGTCTCGGTCACCTCTTGTTCGCACTGACGGCTCTTTGAACAGTAGACATTACATTTCAGATGTGCTACGACCCGTGGCTCTACCCTTCATTCGATCCCTGTGAAACCCTACATTTCAGAAGGATAATGGACGACCGCATGTTGCAGGTCCTGTGCGGGCCTTTCTGGATGCAGAAAATGTTCGACTTCTGCCCTGGCCAGCACATTCTCCAGATCTCCCACCAATTGAAAACGTTTGGTCAATGGTGGCCGAGCAAATGGTTCATCACAATACGCCAGTCACTACTCTTGATGAACTGTGGTATCGTGTTGAAGCTGCATGGGCAGCTGTACCTGTACACGCCATCCAAGCTCCGTTTGACTCAATGCCCTGACGTATCAAGACGGTTATCATGCCCAGAGTTCTTTGTTCTGGTACTGATTTCTCAGGATCTATGCAGCCAAACTGCGTGAAAATGTAACCACATGTCAGTTCTAGTATAATATATTTGTCCAATGAATACCCATTTATCATCTGCATTTCTTCTTGGTGCAGCAATTTTAATGACCAGTAGTGCAGTTTTTGAAAAAGACTGTTCAGTATTTCATATTTAAATAAATTACATAAAAAGGTTACACCTTCAACTGAACCAAACAGTGAAATGTTACCAACAGTGCAATGAATCATAAAACGATCGCGTACCTGTGAGAAAACAGTTCTGCCGACTTTGTTTCCAACTTAAACCCTAATGTACGCTCATAGTCCGTATTTCAGCGCACAGCGACTTTACGTACGCACTGTAGAAGTAAAAACGTTCCAGTAAACATAGGTCCGCAGACTAGAAGCTTGTGAGGTAATTTCGAACGTGCAGTTTACGTGTCAGCACTGATTTTACTTCAAGTACTGTCCTGGTTAGCATAATCGTAACTGAAATGTAAACTCCTCAAATGAAATCCACGTCTTGCTCTGATCAAATTTCATCCAAGGTCCAGTTTAAAAATACTACTGCACACAATGTGTATTCCAATGACTCCGTCACGTGACTTTATTAACAGAATGTGTTTCTTCGGTATCGCATACAAATTCATGTTTCCTTCCACAGTTGTACACACAAAAACATTGAACATGTTTCTCAGTTCGAGACTAATTTCATGAAAAATTATCTGGAATTTAACGAAGCACCTTTGAATTTTCTTCAGATGCAACCTAAAACTTAAAAAGCTTAGCACGGCTTAATGTTTAAAATGCCAATGTAAAATTAAATCTGTTTTTTACTGTTCTGTGACTCAATCGGTAAAAACGGAAGCCTTATAGGACCACCTTTGTCTGCCTCTGTCTGCCTGTCTGCCAAGAATCCATTTCCTCAGGAACGAGTACATGAATCAATTTGAAATTTGTCATGTACGGAGGTCGACGGTCCCTTGATGGTGCAAAAACGTGAAGCTTCTATGTCAATGCATTTATGTCTCAAGAAAATGTTTCTGGGCACTATGGGACTTAACATCTGAGGTCATCAGTCCCCTAGAACTTAGAACTACTTAAAGTCAACTAACCTAAGGACATCAGACACATCCATGGCCGAGGCAGGATTCGAACCTGCGACCGTAGCGGTCGCGCGGTTCCAGACAAGGGCCTAGAACCGCTCGGCTACAACGGCCGGCATTTATGTCTCATATTTTGATATTTGCAAACCCACTCATCAAAACCTATAGTGTACTTCCCAGTGGCTTAGAATCATGAAATTTTGTAACAAGCAAAATTTCGCGGTACAACTAAAAAAAAAACTCCGAAAATTGTTAATTTGTAATTATATCACAAAAAGTTTTTTATCCAATTGTTTGTCTGCCAGACAAATTTATGTCGCATACTAAGGTCTATATCCCCTTGGCGATAAGATAAATATAGCTTCTAAGTCAATTCAGTTAAAAGATATCGACATTTATGTGACATATTTGGACACTCTCGAAGCCGCTCATTACATCCCGTTGGCCCAGAATCATGAAATTTTTGCAACAAGCAACATTTCAGAATAGAAGTAAAGAGACTTGAATATTGTATTTATTTACTTATTCGTGTCAGATGTATAAAATAATGTACAGGGCTATTACAAATTATTGAAGCGATTTCATAAATTCACTGTAGCTCCATTCACTGACATATGGTCACGACACACTACAGATACGTAGAAAGACTCATAAAGTTTTGTTCGGCTGAAGCCGCACTTCAGGTTTCTGCCGCCAGAGCGCTCGAGAGCGCAGTGAGACAAAATGGCGACAGGAGCCGAGAAAGCGTATGTCATGCTTGAAATGCACTCACATCAGTCAGTCATAACAGTGCAACGACACTTCAGGACGAAGTTCAACAAAGATCCACCAACTGCTAACTCCATTCGGCGATGGTATGCGCAGTTTAAAGCTTCTGGATGTCTCTGTAAGGGGAAATCAACGGGTCGGCCTGCAGTGAGCGAAGAAACGGTTGAACGCGTGCGGACAAGTTTCACGCATAGTGATGTGAAAGATTCAGTGTTTAAACCTCCTCTACCAAGAAACGTGCCAGAACTGCGAGCTCGCGTCAACAATGCTTTCGAACTCATTGATGGGAACATGCTGCGCCAAGTGTGGGAGGAACTTGATTATCAGCTTGATGTCTGCCGAATCACTAAAGGGGCACATATCGAAAATTTGTGAATGCCTAAAAAAACTTTTTGAGTTTTTGTATGTGTGTGCAAAGCATTGTGAAAATATCTCAAATAATAAAGTTATTATAGAGCTGTGAAATCGCTTCAATCATTTGTAATAACCCTGTACAATATTTACATGTCGTGTGTATATACATTTACAAGACAATTGTTTACACTTTTTCCGCCCAGACGGTAGCGACCTCTTGCATTTGGCGTTGCATGTAGCAGGTCTTCTGTTGTGCTTGTTGCTGGACATTGGGTACACTGGAACAGGTGGAAGGTAGTCTGCGTTGCTCCAGACTCACAGAGTGGCGGCTCCTCTAGGAAACCCCATTTAGTCAAATTTCTCTTACATTTCGTGACACCCGAGCGTAGTCTGTTGAGAGATCTCCATGTACTCCAATTCTCTGTGTGGCCGGGTGGTAGCCTTTCGCTTGGTGTAATCCAGCCCACAGTACTGGTATGCCGAGCACGGCGTAGTTAGATTCGGCATTGCTGTGGTGCCCCAACTAGAGCCTCGGTAGATCTGAAGAACCACTTTATGGATTTTAGTCGTGGGTTTGCTGGTTGATAGCCATATAGGGGGTGAGCTTCAGAAGTTTCTGATTTTTTGTTCTCACTTTTTGCTGCTACCTCTCGGCGTATGTCGATGGGTGGAATTCCCGCGAGGCTGTACAGTTTATCCAGAGGAGTAGGCCTCAGGCACCCGGTGGTGATACGACAAGTATCATTAAGAGCGACATCCACTGTTTTGGCATGGCAAGAATTAAACCACACTGGTCTTGAGTATTCTCCGACAGAGTTACACAATGCAAGGGGAGAGGGTTCTCACAGTGTTGGCGTGTGCTCCCCACGTGGTACCTGTTAGCTTTCTGATGATATTGTTCCTGGCTGGCACTTTTTGCTTGTAGTAATTCTACATCTACATCTACATTTATTCTCCGCAAGCCACCCAACGGTGTGTGGCGGAGGGTTCTTTACGTGCCACTACCATTACCTCCCTTTACTGTTCCAGTCGCGTATGGTTTTCGGGAAGAACGACTGTCGGAAAGCCTCCGTGCGCGCTCGAATCTCTCTAATTTTACATTCCTGATCTCCTCGGGAGGCATAAGTAGGGGGAAGCAATATATTCGATACCTCATCCAGAAACGCACCCTCTCGAAACCTGGCGAGCAAGCTACATCGCGATGCAGAGCGCCTCTCTTGCAGAGTCTGCCACTTGAGTTTGCTAAACATCTCCGTAACGCTATCACGGTTACCAAATAACCCTGTGACGAAACGCGCCGCTCTTCTTTGAATCTTCTCTATCTCCTCCATCAACCCGATCTGGTATGGATCCCACACTGATGAGCAATACTCAAGTATAGGTCGAACGAGTGTTTTGTAAGCCACCTCCTTTGTTGATGGACTACATTTTCTAAGGACTCTCCCAATGAATCTCAACCTGGCACCCACCTTACCAACAATTAATTTTACATGATCATTCCACTTCAAATCGTTCCGTACGCATGTTTCACATGATAAAAGTATTTCTTTTGGTATTTGTTACACGACTTTAAAATTAAAGTTGAAACATTCTCGAAAGTCTTGGAATTCATGGGGCTGATTTCTTTCCAGTATCAGCGTTTGATAACAGGCAAAAACTGTCGAGATCCTCGTTTCTCGGAATGAATTAACTGTCTATATATACATAATTTTGTGCAGAAGACTCAGTGTGCAAGTCTTACTCGCACCTGGACAATTTTTTCCATTATTGTCTCAATTTTTCGTATGTAAGGGGTAATAATATGTAAATTACAGGTTCATGAAGTTCCTTTCTTGCACTAAAACATGTAGTAGATATTTTATGTCGTCTTTCCATCAATTGATTTGAACAGATGGCACACTTTCACTGAAGCTAAAAAAACACTATAGGTCTATTTCTTTCTGCTTTTACCGAAAGTTTTAAAGACTTTAGGAATTACCTTAAAAGGAAACTGTTTCTTCTTTTATTATTTGGCACTCTACTGGGAATCCGCGGAGGGGAGACTACGCACTATTTGCGAGGTCCTATTGCGGAAATTTAGAGAACCGGCATTTCAGGACAACTGCATAACGGTTCAACTGCCGCCATTGTACATTTCGTATAAGGACCACGAAGATAGGGTAAGAGAAATTAGGGCTCGTAAGGAGACTCTTAGACAGTCGTTTTTCCTTCGCTGTATCTGCGACGGGAACAGGAAAGTAAACGACTATTAGTGGTACAGGTTACCCTCCGCCATACGTCGTGCGGTGGCTTGTGTAGTATGTACGTAGATGCAGAAATTAATCACTATAACAGAGGAATGTCTATGTAGTGATAATTTTTCGAGGAAAGAAACAACCGTTTCTACGATCGTAACATTCAAATTTATTACGAACGACTTACCAAGAGCCGGAGAAAAGGGAAGTAATGTCTCAGGGAGGCGGGATGGAGTCAAATTAAGAGTCACTTGTGTGCGAGCAAAGTGGCTCTGGTAACAGAAATGTGAAGACTCTCGATTCAGCTTAATACTAGGGTATCACAATTACAAACAAGTTAAGCCGAAATCATTACACAGGAAATGTTGTGGGCAAGGCGAATCAAATTATGCGTTTTATTGGCAAAACGCTTACGCAGAACACGCTGGCTTCACTAACCTTCATCGTCCCCTTCTGAAGTATTGCTGCGCGGTATGAGATCCTTACCTGATGGGGTTGACGGAGGACATCGAAAAAGTTCAAAGAATGGCTGTTTTCGTATTATTACGAAATAGGATAGAGAATGCCACGTATGAGATAAGCGAACTGAGGGGGCAACCATTAAAACACAGAGCTTTTATTGTTTCTTCGAGGTATTCTTACAAAATTACAATCAAAAATTTTCTTTTTCAAACTACAAAATATTTTATAATTGCTTAGGATTCAGCGGCCAGAGCCAGTTAACTTGAAATTTCTTTGAGTATGCTATAACTGTATGCTGTACAAAAACCATCATTAATGAAACTAACCTATCAGCCACAGTTACGTTGGGCTGCTTCTGGGTCTACCGGCCAACTAGCAGACCAAACTTTCTGCTAAGGTCACCGTGACCTCCTGCTATCTACTGGTCTGCCAGTAGACCTATCTTTTGGCTGTGGTTACAGTGGCCTTTTTCTTGGTCTGCTGGTCTATCACTTTACTAACACTTCAGCCACAGTTACAGTGATCTCCTTCTTGATAGACTAGGCGGGAAGTATAACCAGACAAAGCCCACAACAACCGTGGCGGAAAGAATGGTCTATTGGTAGACTTACAGACCGAGAAGAAAGTTGCTGAAGGACTGACCCACTGGTAGACTGTTAGAGATCACTGTAACTGTGGCTGAAGAGTTGGTTTGCTGGTAGATAACTGTAGCACTGGCCAAAAGGCTTGTCTGCTGTTAGATCAGTAGACCCAGGAAAGCCCCCAGTAACCATGGACAGATTGTTTGTCTACCGGTAGACCAATAGTTACAGAACAAAATCACAATGACCTTGGTCAAAAGCAGACCTTTTCACCAAGACTAACCTTTTGGCCAAGTGACCTCCTTTTAGGTCTACTGGTCTACCAGTAGGCCAACTCTTCACCCACAGTGACCGTGGCATCCTCTTGGGACTTTTAGCCTACCATTAGACCATTACACGTAAGTTTTGGCCACTGTTCCTGCAGCCTTTTGCTTTATCTACTCGTCCAGTAGAGCAACATTTCGGTTGTATTTATAAAGACCTCCTCCTAGGTCTCCATATTTCCCAGTAGACAAACGTTGCGGTCAGTTATAGTGGACACTTTCCGGGTCTTGTGGTCGATCAGTAGACCATGCCTTCGGCCACAGTTGCAATGGTGGTCTTCTGGGCTCACTGGTCTGCCTGTACCCAACCTTTCGACCTTGGCTACAGTACCCTCTTTCTGTGTCTAATGGTCTACCAGTAGACCAACCTTTTGGCAATGGTTACAGAGGCCAAACTGCTGGTCTCATCAATGACAGTTTATTTTACAACATGAGGCAAGATATTTTGTTTCAATTACATAGGGAGAAATGGCCATTACGATGAATTAACAGAAACTGGGGGTGCCATAGAAAAATTTAACAGTTAATTTTTCTCAGGAGCTATTCGAAAGGAGAACGATAGTAAAATAGTCTGAAAGTGGCTTTATGAAACGTCTGTCAAATATGTATGAATTGCGGAGTAGTCGTGCAACTCAGGGGGCGGGTGATCGCTGGGGGAAGACATTTCATATACATAGTGAACCACAACAACACTTACAAAGTCTCAAAAATTGTTGAGGGATATTTTGTGACTACAATTGTTGTGACTGACAAGACAGCCAGTCCACAGTGACGGGTAACCGAAAGGCAAGCGCTTAAACTCACGCAGGCTGGCGTGAGGTCTGAAACAGGATACGTAAAGAATGCTATAAAGAAAGGTACGTAGCTGCTGGAATACTTAACTTTAATCCACAATTGGTGAACATTGGTCTTGTTGATGTACATGCTTCATTAGATACATAGCAAAGGATAAATGGCGCCTTGCTAGGTCGTAGCAATTGACTTAGCTGAAGGCTATGCTAACTATCGTCTCGGCAAATGAGAGCGTATTGGTCAGTGTAGCTTCGCTAGCAAAGTCGGCTGTACAACTGGGCGAGTGCTAGTCAGTCTCTCTAGACCTGCCGTGTGGCGGCGCTCGGTCTGCAATCACTGATGGTGGCGACACGCGGGTCCGACGTATACTAGCGGACCGCGGCCGATTTAAAGGCTACCACCTAGCAAGTGTGGTGTCTGGCGGTAACACCACAACAATCATACTCGATTTCCGTGATCTCCTGTGGCTTGGTTCAGAGTAATAGTGTTATACTGCTTTGTTCCGCTTGTCACACCAATTCCCTTGAAAAATACCTTCACGAAAGTATCGTGTGTGAATGAGCGAAAACAAACGTCCCCTTTGACTACCTGGTCGCTTTTCAGTCATTTGGATCAACAGCCACAAGTGTTGGAAAATTATGGTCCGTTTGGTTCCACAGGACTTTGACAGCCAAGGCAGGCAACCCGTAACACACCGATATCAAGTAACTACAGCGAAGTGACAAAAGTCATGGGATACAGATAAGCACGTATACTGATGGCGATAGTATTGCGTGCGCCCAAGGTACAAAAGGGCAGTATATTGGCAGAGTTGTCATTTTTACTCAGGTGATTCATTTGCTACGCGATTATGGACGCACGACGGGATTAAAATACTTTGAACGCGGATTAGTACTTCAAGCTAAAAGCATGAGACATTCCATTTTGGACATCGTTAGGGAATTCAATCGGCGGCGCTTGCGTGGAGTTGTCAGTTTTAACAGTCAAGCACAACTGTGCGATATAATGGCAGAAATCAATGGGGCATGTACGACAAATGTATTCGTTAGGGCAGTGCGGCGAAGTTTGGCGTTAATGGGTTATGGCAGCAGACGACCGACGCGAGTGCCTTTGCTAACAGCAGGACGTCGCCTGCAGCGCCTATCCTCGGCTCGTGGCCGTATCTCTTGGATCGTAGACGACTGGAGCACAGTGGCTTCGTTATATAAGTTCCGATTTCAGTTGGTAACAGCTGGTGGCAGGGTTCGAGTGTGCCCCAGACCCCACAAAGCTATGGACCCAAATTGTCAACAAAACACTGTGTTAGCCAGTGATGGCTCCAAAACGGCAGGGGCTGTGTTTACAGGGAACAGAGTGAATCCTCTGGTCCTACTCAACAGCTCATTGACTGGAAATAGTTGTGTTCGGCTACTTGGAGACCCTTTGCAGCCATTCATGGATCTCATTCCCCAAACAACGATGCAATTTTTATGGATGGCAATGTGCCATGTCACCGCGCCACAAGTGTTCACGATTTCCTCGAAGGACATTCTGGACAATTCGAGCGAATCATTTCGCCACTCAGATCGTCCGACATGTATCCCTTCGAAATTTTACGGGACGTAATCGAGAAGTCCCCGTGCGGGGCTGCTGGTCCCCCGTCAGGCACCTCCCTAAGTGGCATACAGGGGAACGTCCTCTGGTGGAAATAACTCGTTATGGGCCAGAGGTCTTAACACCTGAACCCACACTGGGAGAAGTGATACAAGCCATTAAGACCATAAAAAATAGCAGGACATCTGGAGAAGATCAGATCCAGGCAGAACTACTCAAATATGGTGGGGAAGAATTGTGGACAGCAATATGTAAAATAATACTGAACATCTGGCAGGAGGAGAGCATGCCAATGGAGTGGAAAACGACTATTATGTGCCCCATACATAAAAAGGAGATAAATTTAACTGCCAGAATTACCGAGGAATATACCTGCTAAATAGTATATATAAAATGCTCTCCAAGATCCTAACTAGGAGGCTTACTCCCTGTGTGGAAGAGAGAATTGGAGATTATCAGAGGGGCTTTAGAAGAAATAGGTCAACAGCTGACCAAATATTCACATTGCGGATACTACCTGAAAAATGTTATGAACTGCAAATAAACATACGTCAGCTTTATATCGATTTTAAACAATCCTATGATAGCGTCTCAAGAGTGACATTGCAGAATCTGATGGAAGAGGCAGGAATACCTAAGAAGCTCATTAAACATACTATGATAAACCTCAGTGAAACCAACTCTAAAGTAAAAACACAGGACGAAATCTTCAGAGAAGCGGAAGTGAAGAAGGGACTGAGACAGGGTGACAGTAGCTCCTCACTGCTATTCAACCTCTGCCTAGAAAAAGTGATAAGTCAGATAGAAATAAATAGAGGAGGAACCATTTTCAATCGGTCACTGCAGTACTTGGCCTACGCAGATGATGTGGTATTAGTCGCACGAAACACCACAGTGCTGGCTGATGCATATCAACAACTGGAGAGAGGTGCAAGGTAACTTGGCCTGGTAGTCAATGTCGAAAAGACCAAGTATATGCCAGTGACCAACCAGTAAAACCTACCGAATCGCAGGATAGCCGACAAGGAGTTAGAAAGGGTGAGAAACTTCAGGTATCTCGGATCAACTATCACAGAGACAAATGACATCAGCAGCGAGGTAAAAGCTGGAATAGCACCAGGCAACAGATGCTACTTTGCCACACTACACATGCTGAGCAGCTCACTCCTATCACGAGAATCGAAAATCCTCATTAACAAAACAATCATAAGACCATCTGTTATGTATGGTGCCGAGACATGGACCATGACTGCAAATGAGGAAAGGATCCTTAGCATTTGAGAGAGAAAGGTTCTGCGTAAAATATACGGCCCAATATACGATCAAGAAGGCTGGCGCATCCGTACGAATGCAGAGTTAGAACAACTTTTTGAAGAACCTGACATTGTCACTACCATTACAATAAGAAGACTGCGATGGGCAGGACAGCTGGTCAGAATGGAGGAAGACAGAACACGTAAGAAGATTCTTGATGGCAAGGCTGGGGGCAGAAGACGTAAGGGACGTTCCAGAAAGAGAGAGATGGATGGACGGAATTGAAGAAGACGTGAAAAGCTGGGTGTCGGAGGATGTAGACGGAAAGCCATGGGCCGGATATTCTGATGCAGCACAAGGCCTTCCAAGGGTTTTAGTGCCTAGTAGTAGTGGTAGTAGTAGTAGTAGTAATCAATAAATCAGTTCGTGCACAAAATCCTGCGCTGGCAACACTTTCACAATTATGGACGGCTGTATGGCAATATTTGTGCAGGAGACTTACAACGACTTGTTGAGTCGATGACACACAGAGTTGCTGCACTACGCTGGGCAAAACGAGGTCCGACACGATATTACGAGGTAATCCATGACTTGTCACCTCAGTGTGCATCGTGTGTCCCTGCTAAGGTCATCAGGCGCATTGGTACTTCAGCAGATACTTGCTGTTTTGTTTATCCAATGAATGTCTGAAGTAACCCAAACAAATACTGCTCTTTATGTCTTTCTTGCAGGGCCCCACTTCAACAGAATGTGTCGGATTTTTTTCCCATTAGAAACAAAAGTATTTCTAAAGGGGAGAGAGCGAACCCAAACTGGTATTATATTATTTATATTGGTGTGTATTAATAGAGACAGTAAAACACGAAGAATAATCAGTAGCCCAGCAGCGACTGAGCAGCGCTGCTGCATGGCGATAGCAGTCAGTGCGGGCTAGGGCGGTACTATAGTTTTTGGAGTACTGGTTATTCTTCATGCTCTCTCTCTCTCTCTCTCTCTCTCTCTCTCCCCTACTCCCCAACTCCCCCCGCCCCTCCCTCCCGTACCAACTGGCCTGGGAAGTCCCAATGGTACCGATCGACCACCGTGTCATCCTCAACTGAGGGGCGTCAATGAATGCATCAGCAAGGAGGGAGATGTGGTCAGTGCACCGCTCTCCCGACCTTTATCAGTTTTCATGACCGGAGTCACTACTGGTCGACCAAATAGCTCCTCAATTAGCCTCACGAGGCCTGAGTGCAGTTTGCTTGCCAACAGTGTTCTGCAGACCTGCCAGGTCACCCGTCTGAGTGCTAGCCAAGCCCAAATGCGCTTAAATTCGGTGATCTGACTGGAACTGGTGCTACCACTGACTCCTTTGTGTTTTACAGGATCTTTAATACATATTAGTATAAACGAACGTAGTTCAACAGTAACTTTGGTCCGCTCTGTGGAGTGGGCTCAAGTAATTCTGCCATTGAAATATTTTTAATCGTAACGGGAAACAATCCGTCGCCTTCCGTCGGCTCTGTGCTTCGTGTAACAGATTTGACGGACAAGGTGGGCAGCAATCTGCAATTGTTTGCTGGTGATGCTGTGCGGCACTGTAAGGTGCCCCAATTGAGTGACTCTATGAAGATACAAGACGGCTTAGACAAAATTTCTAGCTGGTTTGATGAAAGGCAGCTAGCTGTAAATGTGGAAAAATGTAACGCGGATGAGTACAAAGAGGAAACCTGTGGCGTTCGGATACAGTATTACTATAGTCCTGCTTGACACAGTCAAGGCAGAGCGTTGCAAAGCGATATGAAATGGAGCGAGCATATGAACTGTTGTAGGGAAGACGATTGGGCGACTTTGGTTTATTGGGAGAATTTTAGGAAAGAATGGATCACCTTTAAAGAAGCCCGCATATAGGGCGCTGGTGCGCCCTGTTCTTGAGCACTGCTCGAGTGTTTGGGATCCGCGGCAGGAAGCAATTTGGAAGCAGACTGCCAGATTTGTTAGTGGTAGATTCGAACAGCAAGTAAGTGTTACGCATCTACTGCCGCCAACATACATTCCACGTAGGGACCACGAAGATAAGACACGAAAAGTGAGGACTCATCCGGAAGCATATAAATGGTTCAAAAATGGTTCAAATGGCTCTGAGCACTATGGGACTTAACATCCGAGGTCATCAGTCCCCTAGAACTTAGAACTACTTAAACCTAACTAAACTAAGGACATCACACACACCCATGCCCCAGGCAGAACTCGAACCTGCGACCGAAGCGGTCGCGCGGTTCCAGACTGAAGCGCCTAGAATCACTCGGCCAAACCGGCCGGCGGAAGCATATAGATGGTCGTTTTCCCCTCGCTCTATTTGCGAGAGCAACAGGAAAGGAAATTGCTAGTAGTGGCACAAGGTACCCTCCGCCGCGCGTCGTACTGTGGCTTGCGGAGTATCTATATACAGTAGATGCAGATGTAGATATGAGGAGCAGTATTTTTTTGAGCTGACCCAGCCAGACTAAACTGCGAACATCTACCGAACCACCAGTGCTCCTGACTTCTCTTTGGAGGGACGCCCGGTATCCACATACATACGGTATTTATGACCCTCGTAGTGACTATGTTTTTACTCGACATCTCAGTGCCCAGTCTCTCTCGTTCCAGGTGTGCTGTTCACACAAAGTCTCGTGCACGCCACTACTCTGGATCGAAGCTACACTACTGGCCATTAAAATTGCTACACCAAGAAGAAATGCAGATGATTAACGTGTATTCATTGGACAAATATAATATACTAGAACTGACGTGTGATTATATTTTCAAGCAATTTGGGTCCATAGATCCTGAGAAATCAGTACCCAGAACAACCACCTCTGGCCGTAATAACGGCCTTGATACGCCTGGGCATTGAGCCAAACAGAGCTTGGATGGCGTGTACAGGTACAGCTCCCCATGCAGCCTCAACACGATACCACAGTTCACCAAGAGTAGTGACTGGCGTATTGTGACGAGCCAGTTGCTCGGTCACCATTGACCAGACGTTTTCAATTGGTGAGAGATCTGGACAATGTGCTGGCCAGGGCAGCAGTCGAACATTTTCTGTATCCACAAAGGCTCATACAGGACCTGCAACATGCGGTCGTGCATTATCCTGATGAAATGTACGGTTTCACAGGGTCGAATGAGGGGTAGAGCCAAGGGTCGTAACATATCTGAAATGTAACGTCCACTGTTCAACGTCCCGTCAATGCGAACAAGAGGTGACCGAGACGTGTAACCAATGGCACCCCATACCATCGCGCCAGGTGATACGCCAGTATGGCGATGACGAATACACGCTTCAATGTGCGTTCACCGCAATGTCGCCAAACACGGATACGACCATCATGATGCTGTAAACAGAACCTGGATTCATCCGAAAAAATGAGGTTTTGCCATTCGTGCACCCAGATTCATCGTTGAGTACACAATCGGAGGCACTCGTGTCTGTGATGCAGCGTCAAGGCTAACCGCAGCCATGGTCTCCGAGCTGATAGTCCATGCTGCTGTAAGCGTCGTCGAACTGTTCGTACGGATGGTTTTTGTCTTGCAAACGTCCCATCCGTTGACTCAGGGATGGAGACGTGGCTGCACGATCCGTTACAGCCATGGGGATAGGATGCCTGTCATCCCGCCTGCTAGTGATACGAGGCCGTTGGCATCGAGCACGGCGTTCCGTATTACCCTCCTGAACCCACCGATTGCATATTCTGCTAACAGTCGTTGGATCTCGAGCAACGCGAGCAGCAATGTCGCGATACGATAAACCGCAATCGCGATAGGCTACAATCCGACCTTTATCAAAGTCGGAAACGTGTTGGTACGCATTTCTCTTCCTTACACGAGGCATCACAAAAACGTTTCACCAGACAACGCCGGTCAACTGTTGTTTGTGTGTGAGAAGTCGGTTGGAAATTTTCCTCATTTCAGCACGTTGTAGCTGTCGCCACCGGCGCCAACCTTGTGTGAATGCTGCGAAAAACTAATCATTTTACACGAGGCATCACAACAAAGTTTCACCAGGCAACGCCGGTCAACTGCTGTTTGTGTATGAGAAATCGGTCGGAAACTTTCCTCATTTCAGCACGTTGTAGGTGTCGCCACCGGCGCCAACCTTGTGTGAATGCTCCGAAAAGCTAATCATTTGGATATCACAGCATCTTCTTCCTGTCGCTTAAATTTCGCGTCTGTAACACGTGATCTTCGTGGTGTAGCAATGTTAATGGCCAGTAGTGTATGTCCTTAAAGAAGTTGTCTTTGAAGGTGGGTGACGTAAGCGCTTCACAACACCGAGAGGGTAACAATTGAAAGGGCCAGCTGCGGACGCGTGCTGCCTCAGGTAGGCTGGGGGCCACCGGGACGCCAGAACACGACATGACACGACACAGGAGCGGAGGGACAAGGCATGCGCGATGTCTGTCCGTGTCTGGCCGCCTGCAATGCAGATGCACGGCTGGCCACGCCACGCAGCGGCACGCATATCGATCACCCGCGGGCACGCGCCTCCGGCCGGCGCGCCTTACACCCATTAGCTGGCGGCGAACCGAGGCGGGTGTAAACAAAGCACCGGACTGGCTTGCTCCCCTCCGCGGCTCGCACCGTGTCCTTGGCAGTACCACTATCGCCTCATGTTCTTACAAAAACAACGAAAGTATAAAACGCTACTGGCCATTAAAATTGCTACACCACGAAGATGACGTGCTACAGACGCGAAATTTAACCGACAGGAGGAACTTGCTGTGATATGCAAATGATTAGCTTTTCAGAGCATTCACACAAGGTTAGCGCCGGTGGCGACGCCGACAACGTGCTGACATGAGGAAAGGTTCCAACCGATTTCTCATACACAAACAGCAGTTGACCGGCATTGCCTGGTGAAACTTTGTTGTGATGCCTCGTGTAAGGAGGAGAAACGCGTACCATCGAGTTTCCGACTTTGATGAAGGTCGGATTGTAGCCTATCGCGATTGCGGTTTATCGTATCGCGACACTGCTCCTCGTGTTGGTCGAGATTCAATGACTGTTAGCAGAATATGGAATCGGTGAGTTCAGGAAGGTGTAAAGAAGGCTCAGAAGAATGATGCAAAGAATAATACTTCTGATGCAATAAATAGCTGGAGCCCACGGCCTCGTATCACTAGCAGTCGTGATGACAGGCATCTTATCCGCATGGCTGTAACGGATCGTGCAGCCACGTCTCCATCCCTGAGTCAACAAATGGGAACGTTTGCAACACAACAACCGTCTGCGCGAACAGTTCGGCGACGTTTGCAGCAACATGGACTATTAGCTCGCAGACCATGGCTGCGGTTACCCTTGACGCTGCATCACAGACAGGAGCGCCTGCAATGGTGTACTCAACGACTAACCTGGGTGCACGAATGGCAAAACGTCATTTTTTCGGATGAATCCAGGTTCTGTTTACAGCATCATGATGGTCGCAACCGTGTTTCGCGACATCGATGTGAACGCACATTGGAAGCACCTAGAACCGCTCGGCCACAACGGCAGGGACCTGTACGGGAATATACATAATGCATGTACGAGTACAGGTCCTAGACGCATGGTTGGAAACATACCGAAGTTTGGGGTGTAGCCCTAAGTCGTGCACGGGGGGTTAGCTGCCTTCTGCAATAAACAGACTGAGTAAATGGACCATCGATAGACTTGAACAGGTGTCATGGGACGTCCGCTCCGAATTAACTCAACGAAAAAAATTAGAAATTATGTTTAAAAAAATGGTAACCCGACCGCTTGCGATAAGTGGGAAATTCGGGTTTCAGTCGCGGTCCAGTTCTTATTTTCACTGTCGTCATTCCATTCTACAGCTAATGGTAGTCCTTATTCGCAATTCCGAATTGATTTGATGTGTTTCGTAACGGCTGTAGTCGTCGCAGTGTTCTCTTCCTTTGGACATGCATGCATGTCCAAAGAAACTTTGCGTCATGGAAGTTAGCATGGTCGGTGGAGCAGTTTATTACTCTGAAATGTACTCCGTCTGACTGCCATTATGACTACACCGAATGCTGGAATGTGATATAACATGTGTTGTTAATGTATCAGTGCCAGTCGTTAGTCACAGAGCCTTGGTGCCACATCTTGTTTTTGTGGTCTTCAGTCCCGAGACTGGTTTGATGCAGCTCTCCATGCTACTCTATCCTGTGCAAACTTCTTCATCTCCCAGTACCTACTGCAACCTACATCCTTCTGAATCTGCTTAGTGTATTCATCTCCTGGTCTCCCTCTACGATTTTTACCCTCCACACTGCCCTCCAATGCTAAATTTGTGATCCCTTGATGCGTCACAACATGTCCTATAAACCGATCCCTTCTTCTAGTCAAGTTGTGCCACATATTCTCCCCAGTTCTTTTCAGTATCTCCTCATTAGTTATGTGATCTACCCATCTAACCTTCAGCTTTCTTCTGTAGCGCCACATTTCGAAAGCTTCTATTCTATTCTTGTACAAACTATTTATCGTCCACGTTTCGCTTCTACACATGGCCACATTCCATACAAATACTTTCAGAAACGATTTCCTGTCACTCGATGTTAACAAACTTCTCTTCTTCAGAAACGCTTTCCTTGCCATTGCCAGTCTACGTTTTATGCCCTTTCTACTTCGACCATCATCAGTCATTTTGCTCCCAAAATAGCGAAACTACTTAAAGTGTCTCATTTCCTAATTTAATTCCCTCAGCATCACCTGATATAATTCGACTACATTCCATTATCCCCGATTTGCTTTTGTTAATTTTCATCTTATATCCTACTTTCAAGGCACTGTCCGTGCCGTTCAACTGCTCTTCCAAGTCCTTTGCTGTCTCTGACAGAATTACAATGCCATCGGCGAACCTCAAAGTATTTATTTCTTCTCCATGGATTTTAGTACCTACTCCGAACTTTTCTTTTGTTTTCTTTACTGCTTTCTCAATATACAGATTGAATAACATCGGGGATAGGCTACAACCCTGTCTCACTCCCTTCCCAACCACTGCTTCCCTTTCATGTCCTTCGACTCTTATACTTGCCATCTGGTTTCTGTACAAATTGTAAATAGCGTTTAGCTCCCTGTATTTTATTCCTGCCACCTTCAGAATTTTAAAGTGAGTATTCCAGTCAACTTTGTCAAAAGCTTCCTCTAAGTCTACAAATGCTAGAAACGTAGGTTTTCCTTTCCTTAATCTTTCTTCTAAGATAAGTCGTAGGGTCAGTATTGCCCCACATGTTCCAATATTTCTACGGAATCCAAACTGATCTTCCCTGAGGTCGGCTTCTACCAGTTTTTCCATTCGTCTGTAAATAATTCGTGTTAATATTTTGCAGCCTTGACTTATTAAACTGATAATTCGGTAATTTTCACATCTATTAACACATACTTTCTTTGGGATTGGAGTTCTTATATTCATCTTGAAGTCTGAGGGTATTTCGCGTGTCTCATACACAGATTGTATTAAATCGACCTAACGTTTGTTTGGTGTCGTAAGCCCCACAGACCACCACCTTTATATTTCTCGAAGATGTTTGGCTCTCAAGGATAGTTCTGCTATCCCGTTCTCGATGCTACTCACTGTAAGCAATCTTGGGAAGCAACAAATCAACCAAGTAATATTGTAATGAAAAAAGTTGTTGCAGCATATAAAAACACGGACCTACCGTGATAAATAAAATGTAATTGAGAGGAGAAGTGCGGTCAAATAAAGCACATGTTACTACTGTAAGGGATTGATATACCAGTAATGTTTGGCATCTGTAGTTATTCTGAGAGCGCACAAATGACGGAGTACCAGGCTAACGTCTTCCCTTATGTGCCTTATGATAACACATCTCCGATTTATGTTCATAAATTATCTTTACAATGAATCAGACTCTATCCTTCGGAACGATTCAGTATATGCCTTCTAGTATTACAGGTGATTCAAAAATATTTCTGTTTGCTGATGACACCAGCTTGATAGTGAAGGATCTTGTGTGTAATATTGAAACAGTATCAAATAATGCAGTTCATGAAATAAGTTCGTGGATTGAGGAAAATAATTTGATGCTAAATCACAGTAAGACTCAGTTTCTACAGTTTCTAACTCACATTTCAACAAGAACCGATATTTTGATCGGACAGAATGGGCATATTATAAGCGAGACGGAACAGTTCATGTTCCTAGGCGTTCGAATAAATAGTAAGCTGTTGTGGAAAGCCCATGTCCAGGATCTTGTTCAGAAGCTAAATGCTGCTTTATTTACCATTAGAACAGTATCTGAAATAAGTGACACTTCAACACGAAAAGTAGTCTACTTCGCATATTTTCATACGCTTATGTCGTATGGTATTATTTTTTGGCGTAATTCTTCTGATTCAAAAAGGGTATTTTTGGCTCAAAAACGGTCTGTTCGAGCTACATGTGGTGTAAGTTCGAGAACCTCTTGTCGACCCCTATTCAATAGTCTGGGAATTCTGACATTGCCCTCACAGTATATATTTTCTTTAATGTCGTTTGTTGTTAGCAATGTTAGCCTATTCCCAATAGTTAGCAGCTTTCACTCAGTTAATACTAGGCAGAAATCAAATCTGCATGTAGAATGCACTTCTTTGACTCTTGTGCAGAAAGGAGTGCAGTATTCTGCTGCATCCATTTTCAATAAGCTACCACAAGAACTCTAAAATCTTAGCAGTAGCCCAAACTCTTTTAAGTCTAAACTGAAGAGTTTCCTCATGGTTCACTCCTATTCTGTCGAGGAGCTCCCGGAAGAGCTAAAAAATTAAGCAAATTCCAGTATTACATTGTTGATTTTCTTTATTTAAACTTACGACTTGTCACCTGAATATGTTTTTTTTATGTTTCATTTTATCTGTTTGTACTATCTCGTTATAATTTCATGTATTGACTCGTTCCATGACCATGGAGACTTCTCCTTAATTTGGTCCCACGGAACAATAAATAAATAAATACGTTACCCCTTCTGGAACAATCAGTCTTCTCTTTACATACATAAAATTCAGATACCGATTACACTCAGAGTTAAACAATTTATTTTGCCCTGTCACGTGGCACTTCTAATGATGCAACTAAAACAAACACTCTCGCCTGAACATTACCACATTACACAACGAGTTTAGATGTGTTTAACAGCACTTCACACTACGGCCATCTTGCGTACAATAAAACTTTGAAGACTTACCGGAAATTCCCACCAGCGCCGGATCATGCAAGAAATCACCTACACATGACGATGAGAAGGCATCTTGATTGCGATACTACCGTTGCTCTAAAGTTCGTCACAGTGCCCATGAGACTGCATATCACAAAATCATTATTTTTACTGGCGTATTAAACCGCGGAATAACCTGTCGCTACTGAACCGCCGTTCCAGACACTCGAAGCAGTGCCTGGAAAGCCCTTTTTACTGTAAAAGTACTTACTGACCGAATAAAATTAGCATTTCATCGGAGCGATCAGATACTCTATCCATGATGAAAAACCGAGGGCGACTTTCTACATCGAAAGCGCCAACGCCAAAAAAGCTCTCCCCTCCGCTTTACTCGTGCCTCCACGCCAATGAGTAATCACGTCGTTACTCATTTTATAAACTAATGAAAGAAAGTAGCATCTAAGAAAGTAGATCTTTTTCTTAATCCCTGTCCTCAGTTACGTGCCTTGGATTACATTTAAAATACATTTTTCTTAAGCTGAACGATTTTTCCAAAGCTGTTTCACAGAGGAAGACTGCACTGTAGTTCCTTCTCTAGATTGTCGTACAGATGACAAAATGGCAGATATCGAAATAGACGACAAAGGGATAGAGAAACAATTAAAATCGCTCAAAAGAGGAAAGGTCGCTGGACCTGATGGGATACCAGTTCGATTTTACACAGAGTACGCGTAGGAACTTGCCCCCCTTCTTGCAGCGGTGTACCGTAGGTCTCTAGAAGAGCGCAGCGTTCCAAAGGATTGGAAAAGGGTGCAGGTCATCCCCGTTTTCAAGAAGGGACGTCGAACAGATGTGCAGAACTGTAGACCTATATCTCTAATGTCGATCAGTTGTAGAATTTTGGAACACGTATTACGTTCGAGTATAATGACTTTTCTGGAGACTAGAAATCTACTCTGTAGGAATCAGCATGGGTTTCGAAAAAGACGGTCGTGTGAAACCCAGCTCGCGCTATTCGTCCACGAGACTCGGAGGGCTATAGACACGGGTTCACAGGTAGATGCCGTGTTTCTTGACTTCCGCAAGGCGTTCGATACAGTTCCCCACAGTCGTTTAATGAACAAAGTAAGAGCATACGGACTATCAAACCAATTGTGTGATTGGATTGATGAGTTCCTAGATAACAGAAGGCAGCATGTCATTCTCAATGGAGAGAAGTCTTCCGAAGTAAGAGTGATGTCAGGTGTGCCGCAGGTGAGTGTCATAGGACCGTTGCTATTCACAATATACATAAATGACCTTGTGGATGACATCGGAAGTTCACTGAGGCTTTTTGCAGATGATGCTGTGGTGTATCGAGAGGTAACAATGGAAAATTGTACTGAAATGCAGGAGGATCTGCAGCGAATTGACGCATGGTGCAGGGATGGCAATTAAATCTCAATGTAGACAAGTGTAATGTACTGCGAATAGATAGAAAGATAGATCCCTTATCATTTAGTTACAAAATAGCAGGTCAGCAACTGGAAGCAGTTAATTCCATAAATTATCTGGGAGTGCGCATTAGGAGTGATTTAAAATGGAATGATCATATAAAGTTGATCGTCGGTAAAGCAGATGCCAGGCTGAGATTCATTGGAAGAATCCTAAGGAAATGCAATCCGAAAACAAAGGAAGTAGGTTACAGTACGCTTGTTCGCCCACTGCTTGAATACTGCTCAGCAGTGTGGGATCCGTACCAGATGGGGTTGATAGTGGAGATAGGATAGAACGGAGACCAGCGTGTTTCGTAACAGGATCATTTAGTAATTGCGAAAGCGTTAAGGAGATGACAAACTCCAGTAGCTCGGTACGGGGATTTGTTGAAGTTTCGAAAACATACCTTCGCCGAGGAGCCAAAAAAAAAAAAAAAAAAAAAAAAAAAAAAAAAAAAAAGTATCTGAGCACTATGGGACTTAACATCTGTGGTCATCAGTCCCCTAGAACTTAGAACTACTTAAATCTAACTAACCTAAGGACATCACACACATCCATGCCCGAGGCAGGATTCGAACCTGCGACCGTAGCAGTCTCGCGGTTCCGGACTGAAGCGCCTAGAATCGCACGGCCACCGCGGCCGGCTACCGAGGAGTGAAGCAGTGTATTGCTCCCTCTACGCATATCTCGCGAAGAGACCATGAGGATAAAATCAGAGAGATTAGAGCCCACACAGAGGCATATCGGCAATTTTTCTTTCCACGAACAATACGAGACTGGAATAGAAGGGAGAACCGACAGAGGTACTCAAGGTACCCTCCGCCACACACCATCAGGTGGCTTGCGGAGTATGGATGTAGATGTAGATTAATATTACGTTGTCCGTATCCACCCACTTGCCTTTTTTATTTCCTTATGTGAAACAAAAAGTGGAGGGACATCGATTATCATCACCTCACGAAGGCTATTAAGGCGTTGCAGAACCATGTTTTTAAGGCAGTAGTATCAGAGTAGATAGAATATATGTTCCAAAGAGGGTTCGATTGCCTATGAAAATGTGTAAATTTTGTAGGCTGGCAATTTGACAAAGAAGAAGAGGATGTGTATACAAAAAAAAAATGATTTAATTCATTGTTTTTGTGAAAACTGAAGACGCAGCCTTCATAATAGTGGTATCTAAGTGTAGCGTCTTGATATGTCACCTAGTATTAATTACTGTTAGTGGCATAGGCAGCAGTTTAAGTATCAGAAGAAACAGCAACGTGACTGCCAAGCACAAAACTGAATTCTGGTGTGGCTGATGGCTCACGACCAGAGATCGATTTGACAATGTGTGGATTTTGTAATCCGAGCGTTCGGTAATCGGCTGTTGAGTACGCACGCTCTGATGGCACTTGTCCAAACATTTAGCCAGCTGACTACCAGATGTCAAAAGTGCGAACGGGCCTTTATCGACGCGCTGCCTTCCGTCGTTTGCGCGTTTAGGAAGGTCAGTTGCGAAAAATCCGTGAACAAATGGGCCCAGAGTTTAGGTTTCAAAGAGGTGGCAGGGGATATAGAAACAATCCAGAAACGAATCAAATCTGTATCACTAAACGGCTGAAGCCGTCAGGCGAAGACGATTGCAAATTGCCTACCAAACTGCTTTCAGGAGAAACGAAAATATCGTTTACAATATTTGAGTTCGACCAAATTTAAGAATACAAAATTCTGTCGTAATATGCTCAAGTATAAACTTACTTTAAAAGTTTAACACAACGAGTCAAGCATTTAAGTTAGAAACTGTCCAGATGTGGTGAGGTAGCGTACCTCAAGGGACGCAAGTTACGCAGATTATATTCTCCCAGAATTAGAAAATGAGAGCACTTCCAACAAATTTTACACAAAATTTCAAACCTTTATAGACTTTTTCTTGATAAAACCCTTCACAAAAGAATAAAACGAAGAAAAGAAGTCTATCATATTTTACATTTTCGCTGTTCATACAATAAAGATTTAGCATCAGCTGCGACGTCTTAATCTGTTACATCTTTACTACAAACTCTATTCACAACAGATCTTACAGACGGTATCCACACACACTACTCAATGTACTTACACGTACGATACATACTTCAGGAAATATGACGCCGTAAACATTGAAATGAGTGAAAAATTAGCTTTTCTTAATACGGAAGGCAAATTGCCAGCGTTGAAGTACATATAATTCACTGTTTGATAATGGGTACACATAGAACTTTAAGCATATTTCAAACCTTTCGGAAACTTCTACTCGCTTACAGCCGTACAAATAATGAAAGAAAAACATTTTTTTCGCCCACTAAATGTTCTTTGTTCATACGGTAAAACTTCATTGTCAAGCATGACGTTTCAATTTATTATTTCCTTATTACTAACTCTATTTGCTACCCGTTTTTCTCAGACAGTATCTACACACGGCACTGAAGATACCTACAGATTTACGTATATCATTATACAAGTCGCGGATTGTTTTATACGGTAATTCCACTCTTTAAAGAATTGGCCGTAGCGGATTACTGATTACAACTAATACGCAATTCTATATCGACACTCAAGCCGCCAGTCAGCAGAAGAAAAGAAAACAGGCCTGTATCAGGTGAAAACTAATTTCGGAAGAGGAGCGAAAGTGCTAGGAGAAAAGGTACTAACGTTAAGGTTCACAACCGACACCTCCCTTCTGAATGGCTGTACCATAGACTTTGAGAGACTTAGCGAAAGGAACTGACAACATACGTATCATAGAACACGACGTTAGGAGAAACAAGGTGAAGAGGAAGGTTACAAAGACTAGGACTAAGGAAGATAAGGACCTAAAAATTTGGGACGGCCACAGTATTGAAAGAGTGTAATAATTCTTATGCAGTATGGGCAAAGAAAATTAGTAGTAAATCTGCACTGGGGAAGAAAGCCTTCTCCAATAAAAGAACTCTTCTGTTATCAGGTATTTATATGCAAATGAGGAAGAAATTTCTGAAAATCTGGGAGAGAGCATTGTATGGAAGTGAAACGTGAAAGATTGTAAATGACAGTCAAAAAAAAATTCAAGTGTAGTGCTATTGAAGAATTTTACACATTCATGTCACTGATAAAACACGAAACGTAGCAGTAGTAAATAGAGTAAGTGAAGAAATGAGTCCATAGACGGCTCTTGCTAGAAGAGACAGGTTAATAGGAGACCGAAAGTGAATCTAACTGTGGACGTGAAAAGTGGTACAAGCAGGGCAAGGCTACAGTATGGAGAACAGATTAGGAAGGACTTTCAGTATGGTAAATATACTACCTCATCAGAAATATCCAGAGACCTAGAACGGGAAATTCGTATAATGTGTGGCCATATTCGGTCTTTAATACGGCTTGAACCCTGCTGGGGACACTTACAATGAGTAGTCCGAATTTCTGTGAAGTAATGGCAGTCCGTCCTTCATCAAAAGCCAGAACCAGAGGAGGTAGTGATATTGGGCACTGGGGTCTGCAGCGACGTCAGACTCTGCTCAGAGTTGTTCCATTGGGTTTAGTTCGTGGGCAGATCAGTCCATTTCAGGACGGTGAAAAAACCACTGCCTCCGAGATGCTGCCTCGTGATGGGGTGAAAAATAAGAAGAAATGATCGTGTGGCGTTGATGGCTGCGAGTCCCCAATTGGGCAACTTCAGCCATCGAGTTGAAAGTCTTTTCAGTTGACGCCACGTTGGGCGACTTGTGCGTCGACGATGATGATATGATGATGATGATGATGACAACACCAAGTCCCCAAACAACGAAAATTTTTGACCTGGCCTGGAATCGAACCTGGGCCTGCTGCATAGCAGTCAGACGTGCCGACCACTTATCCAGTGGGCAGGCTGTGACAGGATGATGTTTGGTTTGTGGGGCGTTCCACTGCGCGGTCATCAGCGCCTGTACAAAGTCCCAACTTTTACACAGTCCAATTGTTATGCAGTCCAATCTGTCCACTGTGTCACGAATGATGGGGATGGTGATGAAATGACGAGGACAACAGAAACACCCAGCCCCTGGGCATAGAAAATGCCCAACCCAGTTGAGAATCGAACCCGCGATCCAGAGACAGCAACACTAGCCACTAGACCACGAGCTGTGGACACAGGATGGACTGCCATGATGATACAATCAGCCGCTCACACTTGTTCCTTTACAGTACACAGTTCTGAAAATGTGCTCATATCCTTCTCCATTTAGTACTTTCTTAAGTACAAGACGGGTTCTAGAACCTAACCACAAACAACACACCCATGCCGTAACACCAATTCCGACGTACTTCACTGTTGGCACTACACTTGATGGCAGGTAACGTTCTACAGGTATTCACCAAACCCAGACCTTTTCACCGGATTTGCCACAGGGTATAGAGTGGTCCAGCACTCCAAATCACCAGTTTACAGTCATCGAACGTCCAGCGGGGTCACTCTCTGCGTCATCTCAAGCGTCGCTTAGGGTTGAGCACAGAAATGTATGGCTTATGAGGAGCTGCTCGAGCTCTCTGTCCGATTCTTTTCAACTCCCTACACACAGCCATTGTGCCACATGGACTGCTGATAGCACTTGGGAACTCACCAGTGATTTCTTCTGCTGTCTTGAGCCGGTTTTCTCTGCCATCCTCCCCAGTGTTTGACAGCCCCGTCCATCAGTACATTAGGACTGCCTGGTTTTGGTTTAGCTGCAGTTATTTCTCTGCGTTTCCACTTGACAATCACATCATCAGCAGTCGCCTTGGGCTGCATTAGAGAGGTTGATACGTCCCTGAGGGTTTGATTACCGAGGTGAAATCCAACGACCAGTCCACGTTCGATGTTACTGCCACCCACTGACCGGCCCTTTCTGCCGTTACTTTCTACTGTCAACACACCACTCCCGGGCTCCTCGTATTCTTGCGGTTTTACCTCCCGTGAAATCTAGCTATCAGTTCCGCATTCCATAGTGTTGTTCGGAACCTTTCGATCACACAGTGCATTTCACACGAGTTGGATTTTCTTGATATGTGCTGACTGTTTGAATGTTTGCATTTAAATTATTAGATATAGGTTCCGCCTTTTACGCAAAAACACTGGTTTTTTTCTTATTACCCAAACAAGTTTCGGCGTCACTGTGCCATCATCAGAGGGTTTTTTTATATATGAAGTCTTCATGGGTTGTCAGCCCGTGAAGACTTCATATATGAAATTCGCCGAGAAAGCCTGCACTCACGTATCAAAGGGTTTTGTTTCTTGAAAACAATAGAAGCTGAACATATTTTAGGCTGTAACTGATGTAACAGCGTGAGGCCTGAAGAAAGTTTTTTATCGTTTCTCTTCTTACTGTGATTTTACATTATGTGGTTTTGCATGGCCATCTGTATGGTATCCTTCACTGACAGCTTCTCGTCTAATAACCAGACGATGTGAATGTTAATTTCAAAGCCGAGTTAATACATCCCTTCATTTTTAAAAAAGCGTTATTTTGGTGTCTCACGTTTCGTTGTGACTGATCCTCCTCCTTCTGCGTTCTGAGAGCACATTTTTTGAAAATCAAGACATGTGTTAACTCGCCGATGAAATTCACATTTTCATCGTTTGGTTCCCAGGTGACAAGATATAAGCGCAGGATATCACACAGATTGATCTTCAAAACCATATAATGTAAAATCACCGTAAGAAGACAAATGAACAAAAACTGTCTCTAGGTCTCATTTTGTTAGTTAGAAACTAATATATGTTAACTATTTACAGTGTTCAATAAAGAAAAGCCACTGATGATGACACAGAGGTGCCTAAACATGTTTGGGTAACAGGAAAAAACGATGTTTTTGCATAAAAGACGGAGCCTATATCCAATAATATCAGAATACGTTCTTTGGGTTTGCTATCAGGCGCCCTAGCAAATTATTCGAATCCATTACTTCCTTTGGTGAAAGACATTACTTGGCCTAAAATTAAAGCTCAGATAATGGCACCTTGCTTATGCGCACCGTTTGATTTTACTTGGGAGGTTTTCGAAGAGCGCCACTTCCATACTTTAAACTTGTACGAATCGGTTTGAACTTTGCACGGAGGCAGATACATGGATAAAGTAAAAACGAATATTTTTATGGAATAAACTGTAGCCGTTTTCGAGCTACGATGGTTTAAAGCTGAGCTAAACGTAGCACATAAAATTCATTCTTATTTGTACTGAATGCCTGGAAACAGGTTAAAGCGACCCAAATACATAAAAAAATGCATTTTCGCTTTCAAAAACCTAGCTTCATTCGGATTTTACATGCAAAAAACACGTCTTTCGTTTTTTTAACTCACGCCACTCATATGTTTCAATTTAGGTGCAAAAAGCACGTTTTTCTGGGAGATTTTTGAAGCACGCTACTTCTGTGCTTTGAACATGTACGAAATGGTTCATAGTTTGCGTTCCAATAATCTTTATACGTTGTCGAGATGCAATGATTTAAAGTCGAGCTAAATGTAGCACGTAAAAATCGTTCTTACGTGAATCAAATGTGATGATAAGGTTTAAAGTGAGTCATATAAATGAAAAAAGCAATGCATTATCACGTTAAAATTCAAAACTTTCTTTCAAAATTCTAGCTTGATACGTATTTTACCTGCAATAAACACATTTTTCGTGAGTTATGTTACGTGCACCACTTCTATGGTTCAAACTTTTGCGAATCAGTTCAAATTTTGTACGAAGGTAGACAAATACATGTAATTAATGGTATTCCTGTTGTCTTGTGAAAGTTTTATCCGTTGCCATAATATAAACAACATCGTTCGAAAGCCAATAAAAAACATACATCGTGTATCATAATTAATGGCTTAAACGCATACAGTTGAAAGTGTACTATACTACCAAAGAAGTCTCAGTAACATAGGGTCGTATTATGAGCAATTGCTCATTAGAAGAGTTGTTTTTCCAAGTAGCGAAGATGAGCACGTGCTCATAGGTCTTAAGGTTTGCATTTTAGAGCATATGTTTACTGGACATTTTTTCTTGTTTTGGTCTGTGCTACTACTTCCCAAAATGTGGAAAGCATGGAGCTTGCAGTAGAAGGGATTTGCTTCACAGTATCGAACATAAAATTTCCCGTAGCTCTTAAGGTAAGCATTTTCGACCCTATGTTTACTGAGACTTTTTGCTTTTAGTATCGTTTACTTTCGACTGTATGCGTTTACGCCATTAATTATGATACACCCTGTATTCCCGATTAATCATCGCCTGGGACAACATTAGGCTACATCTACTGCCAAGCTATGGCTGTCTAATCTCAAAATTATGGTAGAATAAAAGTTGGGAACCATAACGAAAAATGCTACTATCGCAGCACATAAAGAAAAAAAAAGGTTCAAATGGCTATGAGCTTTATGGGACTTAACATCTAAGGTCATCAGTCCCCTAGAACTTAGAACAACTTAAACCTAACAAACCTAAGCACTTCACACACATCCATGCCCGAAGCAGGATTCGAACCTGCGACCGTAGCAGTCACGCGGTTCCAGACTGAAGCGCCGAGAACCGCTCGGCCACACCGGCCGGCGAGGGGGGGAGGGGAGGGGCGGATGAAATAATGTATCATGTTAGCTGACTTCACCCGATCATATGACGTCGGTACTAATAGCAACAAGTAAACTAGCGCGAGTATGTCAAGATGTTTTGATTTAAATGTTTTTGATGATGCCCGATGTGAAAAGCTAATTCGCTTCTGTTACATCCCTAACTCTAACCAGGACATATTCCACTACTTTGTGCTATATTAGGACCATTTTTCATTCTCGTTAGTATATGTTTGAAGACAGGGCAGAAATTCTGCAGGTAAGTTCCACTCGTTTATTATAGATTGGTGTGATTTGTGACCCCTGTTAATGGGATATGTAATACATAGTGGTCGAGCATTGTTTACCTAAACCAATAGTAATCCATTTCGTTGTTTACATGAATACGCCGCACCTTTAAAAAAATGTATTCCATGCCATAAAATTGCGCACATCAACATTGTTTGCTTTTATTTGTGCCAAGTTATTTATGATTACTGCTTAATCTATGTGCAGCACTGCATTCGCTATCGAGCAGCACCTGCGCTTTTCGGCCGCTTCCGTGAACAAACAACCGCAGGTAGAAAATTAAGCAGAACCTTATGGAGGTAACGTACGGCTGAAAACGCGGAAAAAAGTATGTTTCCCGGTATGGGGGCCTCGTACATTGACAGCCAATACATTCATACTCTGCGTAACAACTGTAAACAAGCGAGCTTTTATCCGGCGGCCATAAATCGCAAATTCAATTTCCCTGCGAATACGCTGAACACGCCACGCTGGCAAGCTGGCTACAGGAGATGTATAGTCAGCTATACCGCGAGCTTACACCTGTTCTGCGGAGCGGCGCATTTAAATAGACTCTAAACACGGCCGACCAAGAGCACTGCGCATTTGCGGCCGATCGTTTTTTTAAATCAGGAGAGAACGGCGAAGGAAAAAAATACATTTTAATTTTAAATAAAATGCAGTGTGGTATGGGCTTTCAATTTTCTCGTTTTATTGGACTCTAATACCCTGACATCAGCTCTTCTCTCTCTCTCTCTCTCTCTCTCTCTCTCTCTCTCTCTCGTTTAGTTTTATTGAACTTTCAGTCACCTGTCAGGTTTGATACAGCTCGACACTTTTTCTCGTGTGTCTTACGCCGACAAGGTTGATGTCTCATACACTGTAAATAATGTAATGGGGAACTTTAGTGAAATGTCAACTTTCGTCCCAATTTATTTTGACGAAATCTAGCGCCTCGCCTAGAAATCGTTCCTCCTCCGTTTACAACTATGAGAAATGTCACCGCTAGGAGCACTAACATCGCTGCAACTGCTCATCAACATGGCTTCCAAATTTACACGAAGTGTCTCATTTACAACGATATTGATAGAAATACACTACTGGCCATTAAAATTGCTACACCACGAAGATGACGTGCTACAGACGCGAAATCTAGCTGACAGGAAGAAGAAGCTGTGATATGCAAATGATTAGCTTTTCAGAGCATTCACACCAGTTTGGCGCCGGTGGCGACACCTACAACGTGCTGACATGAGGAAAGTTTCCAACCGATTTCTCATACACAAACAGCAGCTGACGGGCGTTGCCTGGTGAAACGTTGTTGTGATGCCTCGTGTAAGGAGGAGAAATGCGTACCATCACGTTTACGACTTTGATAAAGGGCTGATTGTAGCCTATCGCGATTGCGGTTTATCCTCTCGTGACACTGCTGCTCGCGTTGGTCGAGATCCAATGACTGTTAGCAGAATATGGAATCGGTGGGTTCAGGAGGGTAATACGGAACGCCGTGCTGGATCCCAACGGCCTGGTATCACTAGCAGTCGAGATGGCAGGCATCTTATCCGCATGGCTGTAATGCAGCCACGTCTCGATCCCTGAGTCAACAGATGGGGACGTTTGCAAGACAACAACCATCTGCACGAACAGTTCGACATCGTGATGTCGCATCCGTTTTTGGAGACATGGCGGTGAACGCATATTGGAAGCGTGTATTCGTCCTCGCCATACTGGCGTATCACCCGGCGTAATGGTATGAGGCGCATTTGGTTACACGTCTCTGTCACCTCCTGTTCGCATTGACGGGTCTTTGAACAGTGGACTTCACATTTCAGATCTGTTACGACCCGTGGCTCTACCCAACATTCGATCCCTGCGAAACCTTACATTTCAGCAAGATAATGCACGAACGCATGTTGCAGGTCCTATACGGGCCTTTCTGGATACAGAAAATGTTCGACTGCTGCCCTGGCCAGCACATTCTCCAGATCTCTCACGAATTGAAAACGTCTGGTCATTGGCGGCCGAGCAACTGGCTCGTCTCAATACGCCAGTCACTACTCTTGATGAACTGTGGTATCGTGTTGAAGCGGAATGGGCAGCTGTACCTGTACATACCATCCAAGCTTAGTTTGACTCAATGCCCAGGCGTATCAAGGCCGTTATTACGGCCAGAGGTGGTTGTTCTGGGTACTGATTTCTCAGGATCTATGCATCCAAACTGCGTGAAAATGTAATCACACGTTAGTTCTAGTATAATGTCTTTGTCCAATTAATACCTGTTTATCATCTGCATTTCTTCTTGGTGTAGCAATTTTAATGGCCAGTAGTGTATCAGTGGCACATGAAACACTGTATAACTTGCGACATAGCGATTACAAAAATAGAACAAGGAGAGCTACAAAATTTGAGGAGGATGTTAGTCGTGAAGTACTGCCAGGATGTAGTCCCTAGGACACGAATCTACAGCTTTTGTAGAAACAGAAATATTTCTTAATGGCTATAGTACACACTAAACAATTGTTTGCCTTAACATATTCCTCCTTCAGTGCTTTATAAATAGCTTCAAACCTTTCAGATATTATTTTCGTCAATGTGCGCTGCGGTCCTCGAGTGCTATACTGTAAACAACAGTAGCTTTCTCCTGTTGGAAGAAATCGCATTGTTACATTACGTCTGTCTTCAGCGGTATAGCATTTCTGAAGTGAGTCGCCTGCTTGGAAATATGAGGAGCTACTTTTCTGAACGCAAACTGAAATGCGCTTTCGTCCATTCGCAAGTAATTTGCCATACGATTGTACTTGATCGACTTGCAGCTCCCGTAACATTTTTTCTTGTATGCTTTTGTGATAATTATTTATTTCAAGTTTCTGCTACCAGTCACTTTTTATTTTATGCTTAATCTAACATAATGCAACGCGTTTCGAACATGTTTTGTTCATCTTCAGGCGAAATATCGATTCCTAGCCATACATTGCCCCCCTCTTTCCCCCCAAATGCCACACCAGCAGCTACAGTAAAAAACAATGGACAAACTTTGCTAGATTAATCTAGTTTAAGACTGTTTATTTTTAAGTAACATTTCTCTATGTATGTATGTATGTATGTATAAACGCCTGAAGATGAACCAAACGTGTTGGAAACGCGTTGCATTATGTTAGATTAAGCATAAAATAAAAATTATCTGGTAGCAGAAACTTGAAATAAATAATTATCCCACACAGTCACGGTTCACGAACGTACTCATTATGGCTGAAAATAATTATGCTTTTATGATGTTGCTGTGAAAGCCGTGGCTTCACTTTTGTACGTTTCCTTTTCTTGCGCTCCTCATCGAAATGCGAACACGGTGCAGCTGTTGCACACGCAACGGCAGAGCACAACAGAAACAAGTTGTCCGCCATTCTGAAACTTAGACCAAAATATTGGATGACAGTTCATTACCACCTCTTCGCGCCACGTCAAAGACCTTTGTCCAACATTTGATGAAATTTCTTTGTCCAATAAATTTGATTGTGTAATATCCCACTAACCTCTTCACCTTCAGCAGCTCCTCATAAAGATTTATAAAACAACAAATGTCATTCGACCGACTTACCGTATTTGCCCGAAAATAAAACGCACTTCACCCTCGAAAAGTTGGAGTGTTGTTTATATCCGCTACATTGGCTTTTTGCAAACAGTTGCTGTACAAAAATTAAGCTTATCTGTAACAATACAGCTAGCGCCTGCTGCCGAAACTGGCGGCAACGCATTTTATCACGCAACAGTCAGACTTTTACCAGTGTTTTATTGGCGTTAACTTTCTGTAAGAAAGATGATTTATGACGATATGAATGACCATTTAGAATGAAAACCATCATCAAGACACGGAATTCGGTTTAGTTACGATGCAGGCTTCAAAGTTACAGTTTTTTGTTTTGCCAAAACCAGAATCAATAGAGAGGCTGAAAGAAAGAATGGGCTGGACGAATCTTTTCGTGACAAAATCGTTTATGGGCCAAAGTGTGGTGACTATCGGAAACTTTAAGTTAAGGTTCTTTCCTACATGCAAGATAAGAGGAAAGATGGGATGCCAGCTACCGAGAAATTATTCAGCTCTTGACCTTGGAAACTGAAAAAGGTCTTAAATGTGCTCCAACGAGAATTTCGAGCGAATGTTGGCTGGTGTCGTCGGTTTATGCAGAGAAATGGCCTTTCTCTCCAACGAATTACTACGCTGGCAAAGAAAATATTAGCAGATTTCGGTGGCAATCTGGCAATTTCCAACGTTACGTCATCCAGTTGCGGATATGTCCTTCATACCCTTTTCACCAGATCGCCCTGACTGAACGCAACAATTTGAGATGCCGAGCAACACGACATAAGACACAAAAGGGGCGAAAAGATCTCAAGACGAACCAGGAACGGGAAAGAATAAAAATGGTGCAAATGGCTCTGAGCACTATGGGACTTAACTTCTGAGGTCATCAGTCCCCTAGAACTACTTAAACCTAACTAACCTAAGGACATCACACACATCCATGCCCGAGGCAGGATTCGAACCTGTGAACGTAGCGGTCGCGCGGTTCCAGACTGTAGCGCCTAGAACCGCTCGGCCACCCCGGCCGATTGGGAAAGAGTAACTGTGATGTTAGCTGTTACAGCTGATTGGAAAACTTTACCCCCATATGTCATTCTGAAGAGAAGAACCGTTTGGAATCGCAAACCTTTGGCACTGCTTGCGAAGAGAGCCATGTTAGTTTTGGATGCTTTCTGCAGAGCTACTGTCCATATGTTGTTAAGTTTCATTGCCTCCTCTTCCCTATTAAAATCATCCTGATGCTTATAAATTTCAATTTCAATGACTTCTCTAAATAGTTGTGGAAATAATTTAACGTTGTAGATACAATTTCTGTTTCAGAAAATCTCACTTCGTGGTTTCCTGACCGAAGAGCATGCTCTGCTACAGATGATTTCTCTACTTTTCCTAGTCGGCAAAGACTTTTGTGCTCTTTTAGCCGTGTGTTTATGCTCCTCTTGGTAGTTCCAATACAAACTTTACCACACGCACATGGAATTTTGTACACACCACATGTCGACAAAGGGCGTTTTTCCTTCACAGATCGGAGTACTTGCCTTCTTCGATCATCTAAACAAAATTAATCCAAAAATCCAGCTCACCATGGAAACGGAAAATGATAACAGAATATCTTTCTTGATTTTTTAGTTATGAGACGGTCCGATAGAAGTTTGGAACATAACGTTTCTCGGAAAGTATCACACACACGGACAGATATTTGCATAAAAACTCCAGTCACCATTCACAATAAAAGTCACATCGATAGAGCCGAACCGATATGCACATCGAAACACCTAGACGCTGAAACAAAACATCTGAAGCAGGCGTTAGAGAAAAATGGTTACTCAGGAAAAGAGGTAAAGAGGTAAAGAGGAACTTCCTGGCAGATTAAAACTGTGTGCTGGACCGAGACTCGAACTCGGGATCTTTATCTTTCGTGGGCAAATGCTCTATCATCTGAGCAACCCAAGCACGACTCACGCCCCGTCCTCACAGCTTTACTTATGCCAGTACCTCATCTCCTACCTTCCAAACTTCACAGTTCTTCTGCGAAACCTGCAGAACTAGCACTCCTAGAAGAAAGCATCTCATTCTGGAAACATCCCCCAGGCTGTGGCTAAACCATATCCTTTCTTCCAGGAATGCTAGTTCTGCAAGTTTCGCAGAAGAGCTTCTGGGAAGTTTGGAAGGTAGGAGACTAGGTAATGGCAGAAGTAAAGCTGTGAGGATGGGGCGTGAGTCGTGCTTGTGTAGCTCAGGTGGTAGAGCACTTGCCCACGAAAGGCAAACGTCCCGAGTTCGAGTCTCAGTCTGGCACACAGTTTTAATCTGCCAGGAAGTTTCACATCAGCGCACACTCCGCTGAAGAGTGAAAATCTCATTCAGGTAACTAGAATTTTGCGACTAAGGAACATAAGACCGAAGATCAAGGATGAAACTTAGCGGTATATGGACAGTAGCTCTGCAGGATCGCTAGACAATTTTATCTTTGACAAGACTACAGTTGATCGTTAAGTTTTATCTTTGACAAAGATTATCTCTGTCCATCACGTATTACATTATAGGTCAGTCTCGGACGTCCGACCAGTCATTCACCAAGACTCAGCGGAGGAGCGCCTCTGACGATGTCCAGCTCAGGCCTGGACGAAACTCCGGGAACAGGAGAGTTTCTTGGGCCACGACTTCGCATCCCGAAAGGTTTACCAGCCTTCATTCTATGCTTTCTGGAAATCTAGAAATATAGAAGCTGCCTGTTGCCTTTCATCCGTAGTTCGCAGAATATCATGTGCAAAAAGGGCAAGCTGTGTTTCGCACTAGCGATGCTTGTAAAACCATGCTGATTCGTGGACATTATCTTTTTGTGTATCTAGTAAATTAATTATATCTAACTCAGAATATTTTGAAGAATACAGGGTGTCCACAATGAGACTCCAACATTTTAATATCCTGTATCTTTTTCATTTCAGACGGTGGACCTGTGAATCCTGAAGGGGCACACAGAGCAACTCAACAAGTTTGTGGTGTGCAAATTTGATACGCCAAGTGGCCGTAGTGGAGCTGCAATCAGTTGTTTTAGCAAAATGGAGGACATGAAGGAGCGTGCACAAGTGGTCTGGTGATCCAAGTGCAAAGAAACTTTCGTCGAGTTTACAACAAAGCGCCCCCGTCGTTCAAGACTATAAAGAAGTGGTGTGATCAGGTTTTGGCTACTGGGAGTGTTGCGAGAGGGCACAGTGGTGGTAAGCCTGGGATCAGCGAACATCGTGTGGAACAAGTGCGGCGGTCATTCGATCAAAGTCCACAGAAGTCAGTGCGACAGGCAGCACGAGAACTTCGTATGACACGTTCAACAGTGCACAAAATGCTTCATCAGGGATTACGTTTGTACGCACAAAGTGCAGATTGTGCAAGAAATCAAGCCTGATGATCGACCAAAGCGAGAAGAATTTGCATGTGTCATGTTAGATCGCATTGCCGCGGACGAGACATTTTTATCACACGTGATGTTTACTGACGAGGCAACCTTTCACGTGTCAGGGGCTGTCAATCGTCACAATGTGCGCATCTGGGGGTCCGAAAATCCCCATGCACCTGGGGAACACATGCGCGACAGTCCGAAAGTTAATGTGTGGTGTGGTTTGATGATAAATCGCATTGTTGGGCCGTTTTTCTTTCAGGAGCCGACTGTGGATGGAGCTATCTACCTGGACATGTTGGAACAATTTGCTGTGCCACAGATAACAGACCTGCAGCCAAATGTGATGTTGCAACAGGACGGTGTACCGCTCCATTGGAGCCTTGATGTCCGAAAATTTTTAAATGACACATTCCCGCAACGATGGATTGGCCGTTGAGGTCCAATTCCTTGGCCGCCACGTCCGCCCGACGTAACCCCCCTCGATATTTTCTTGTGGGGTTATGTGAAAGACCGGGTATACGCTACACCAGTAAAGGACCTGCAAGACTTGAAACAGTGCATAAGAATTGTCATCAACTCTGTCACAGAACAGATGCTCCGCAACACATGGCACGAAATCGATTATAGACTTGATATTCTTCGCGCTACCCGTGGCGCCCATGTTCAAGTGTACTGAACCGTCCACCTGTGTATGAAAACTTGAGCTGCTGTATGATTTCCCTGTATTTGTTCGTCAATAAATTGTGTGTCCTCTCAGATTTTATAAGTTCAAATGTTGGAGTCTCATTGTGGACACCCTGTACTTCAGCAAAACGTTGTTAAGGAAATTAGTCCATAATTTTGGTCCGTTCTTTTATCCTTCTTATGTAAAGGAGTTAGCGCCGTTTTTTTTCCCCTATTCGCTTGAGACTTGGCTCTGGGCTGAAGATGCGCAATAAATGCAAGCCAAGTGAGGGACCAGTAACTTAGACTACTCTCTGTAAAACGGAATGGCGATTGCATCCTCACCTGGTATGTTTTTCGCTCTTGCAGCTGCTGCTCTAGGCGCCTGTTACCATATTCTCTACATGGAAGTTTGTGCGATATTGAAAGGAAGGTACGTTTATATCATCCCCATTCGTGAATGATTTCTTACACGTGAAATTTAAAACCGTGCATCGAGTCCAGTGTAAACACAAGCGGCCAAAGACACTGCTAATCAGGGCATAACCACCTATGGTAAACTAACATACGCAAACAGCGACAAACGCCGGTAAGCCCCTGCATATCAGCAACACTGACTGGTAACTACCAGCTGCTATTAAAGCCGACCAACAGGCCACAGCAGGGACACCGACGAGCTCGCCCACAGACGCACGAACAGTCTGCAAACACTCCCTCACACTGTGCCTCCGGTATATGACGTATCGGACACAAGACCGATAACAAACCTAACTGTTGCAGGTTGCAGGACGCTGAACGAGGACTCTGTACCAGCACCCAGCGCCAGCCGCCGAGCAGCACAAACGCACAACGTCAAGGTATCGACATGCATGATACCCACTAATAACAAAGCCTATCCTTGCACAACCTATCGCAGGCAGCAAGACAACCCCTACTGCTCTTGCCACCCGTCCTAACTTTCCCAGAGGTTTTTTTCCCTTGGCTCTTGCCTCGGCACTTTTTTTCCTCTGACCTTCAAACCGCTACCCTTCGTCAAATTTCGACCAATCTATCTCCAGATGAGCGCGTATTAATGGTTAATCCTAACCAGACGTACGCAAACATCGCAGTACCCACATCCTGCGACACCTCACTTTAGTGAATACTAACCCCTATGCAGAGATGGCAGTAGACCTTTTGTGTTGGCCATCATGCCGGTGTGGGCGTGGAGGGGCTCCACCTCTATTAAATAAAAAAAAAACAGTGTAAACGCGAAAACAAGCCATCATTTTATTTGGAAGTGCTGTTCGATCTAAGAATAACAGCTTGTATCGATTCGTCTTGACACAACGAAACAACTGATTCGTGGTTAGCTTACGGCAAGTACCAATATATCCATTTTTCGCCTCATGTAACAGTGGTGTACACGGATTTTGTATTTTTCGCAAAAATTTTAGGAGCATTTCGTTCCACCAGCTGAATTGCGCGGAACCCACCTAGAAAAGATATTTTTAACGAGTAAATAATCATGCAGTCTCGAATGTTCGTTATACCTTTGGATAGCTGTGTCTCAGGAAAGGTTACACGGCCTATCCTCCTCAACCACACTGCGCAAAGCAGCAGCCGAATTTGGTCCAACTTCGCCAAATTCATCGCTGCCGGTAGCATGGCGAGGCGGAAATTCTGCAAACCAATCGTCAGCAGTCATCTGCAAATGTGCCTGACTATCAAAAGTTGAATGAAGCGATCTGAAACGTTTGCTCTAACTACCACTACACGAAAATCTTAAAAAAATATCCGATAAGAGCTGTCAAATAGCTCTTTTTTTCCACAAGGCTGCTTCTTTAAACTCCCACCGTAATCAAATTGTTCTGCCAATTTCTGTGCGGAAATTTGATTTACCAAATTTATCAGAAATTTTAAAACCACAGTGATTTCCATTCTCAGTACTGGCGCTCAGTTGAGTGAAAACTTAAACTGTTGTTTGACATGTTATTTGAAATGGCTAATTATTTTCAGTCAACAAGTGCAAATCTCTCTGCTGTCTGTCGGCTCGTCGCCAGATGCGAGTCTTTTGATGTGGCGCCATTTAGGCGACTTGTGTATCTGTTACGATGCAATGGTGATGAGAACCACACAACACTCAGTTTCCGAGCGAAGAAAATCTCCGACCTGTCAGGGAATCGAACCCGAACACCTTCGGTCGGCATTCAGCGACACTGACCACACAGCTATCTAGAGGACTCAAGTGCAAATAGATGAAAGTAGAAATAGCTCTTGAGTCATTGCCCGTATCAGGATGAAGTCCTCGAAAAGTTTCTGGTCCTTACATGGGAGGTAATTACGAATGCGTGGTTCAGAGCAGCGACTCACTTCCTTATTTAATACTGACCTTGTCACCAGAAATTTATTTGGAATGTAAGCTTTCCGATTAATTCTCACCTAATTAGGCAAAAATTGCACCCATCTACATCTACATCCATACTCTGCAAGCCACCTGACGGTGTGTGGCGGAGGGTACCTTGAGTACCTCTATCGGTTCTCCCTTCTATTCCAGTCTCATATTGTTGGTGGAAAGAAGGATTGTCGGTATGCCTCTGTGTGGGCTCTAATCTCTCTGATTTTATCCTCATGGTCTCTTCGCGATATATACGTAGGAGGGAGCAATATACTGCTTGACTCCTCGGTGAAGGTATGTTCTCTGAACTTCAACAAAAGCCCGTACCGAGCTATTGAGCGTCTCTCCTGCAAAGTCTTCCACTGGAGTTTATCTATCATCTCCGTAACGCTTTCGCGATTACCAAATTATCCTGTGACTAAGCGCTCTGCTCTCCATTGGATCTTCTCCATCTCTTCTATCAACCCTATCTGGTACGGATCCCACATCGGTGAGTAGTATTCAAAGCAGTGGGCGAACATGTGTACTGTAACCTACTTCCTTTGTTTTAGGGCTGCATTTCCTTAGGATTCTTCCAGTGAATCTCAGTCTGGCATCTTCTTTACCGACGATTAATTTTATATGGCCATTCCATTTTAAATCACTCCTAATGCGTACTCCCAGATAATTTATGGAATTAACTGCTTCCAGTTGCTGACCTGCTATATTGCAGCTAAATGATAAAGGATCTTTCTTTCTACGTATTCGCAGCACAGTGCACCTGTCTACATTGAGATTCAATTGCCATTCCCTGCACCATGCGTCAATTCGTTGCAGATCCTCCTGCATTTCAGTTCAATTTTCTGTTATTACAACTTCTCGATATACTACAGCATCCCACCATAAGAAGAGCTACAATACTGCTTGTGCAAATTATGTTTTACAATATGCGCTCCACTAGTACGCGTTAAAGGCGGCGCTCCAGTTGTCACCCTGACATCTGGAGGCAGTAACTCACTCAGCAGTGAGCTATGAATTCTTAAAAAAAAAAACTGATCGTCTTGTAAATCAAGACAAGACACTAAAACTCGCTACTCCTGTTCTTGAAATGCATGAACGGAAGAGCCGCATAAATAAGTTTTTGAGATGTTCGCAGAGACTAAAATCTATAGGAATTACACCTTGAGAAAAAAAAAAACTTCGGACCATGAAAGAATTATCCGAATGGGACAGAAATCGACAGACGTGATTACATGTACAGTTAAACAAATTATTACAGTTTCAGAATAATTGGCTAATTTATCCAAGAGAAGAGCTTCAAAATTAAGCAAGTCTAGCTTGTCGGTCCACCTCTGGCCCTCATGCAAGCAGTAAATCGTCTTGGCGTAGAATGATGGATTTGTTGGATGTGAGCGCAGTTATGCAAAAATACCATTTATTCTCAGTACCCAAACATGTTTCGGCACCACTGCGCCATCATCAGTGGGTTCTCGTTCCTATTTATTCTGCAATGTGAACATTTTTGTTAAATGATTATAAAATTATGTGCATCTTTAGTTCAAACAACAGAGCGTTTCTTTTTGTAAATACCTTTACATTTGGTGTGCATGAATCTTCTGGATCACTTGTGCGTTAACTACTACAGATAGCTTGTCATCTGCTACCAAACGATGTTGTTGAGAAAGTTTTTTGCTGGGAGTTTACCTGTCTTCTAGAATGTAGTTTAGTTTGTCGCGATGTTTTAGCGCCTATATTCGGTTTTACTTACGTTTTCGTGTGGCAAGCACCTCCATTCTCCGCATCATGTTGAGATGCACAAGTAACTATAACAAGTGTATTTTCCACAAATAACGTAGTAAAAACACTTTTCACCTCACCAAAACAAAGTGTGATTGTGGTTTGTTGTGTGCCAGCCCAGTCAGTGATCATTTGTTCACCAGAGAGTTCGGCGCCAAATTAGAATTTTGTTTGCATTTTATCTTTGTATGTGTGTGTGTGTGTGTGTGTGTGTGTGTGTGTGTGTGTATGTGTTTGTACTTTATCTGTTTGTGCTGTTTTTATTTGTAAAGTACCTTTAATGTGTTAAATAGTGTGCCCTTGCAGAGTGTAGTGTATTCGTTTAAGACCTGTTTTCCTCCTGCTATTGCCTTCTGTATATTGAAGTTTTCCTCACTGGTCAGTTTGCTGTATAGGCTGTGGCTAGGTTTTAGTATTCTTAAGTCTCTTTTTATTGTGGTTGGGTGGTGATTGTTTGCTACAAGGTGTCCAGCAAATGTGCTATGGAAGCTGTTGATTTTTAAACCTCTGAGATGTTCTGAATATCTTGTTTTGAAGTTTCTGCATGTTTGTCCTATGTACACAGAGTGGCAAGTGTTGCATGTGAGCTCATATCTGTTAAATTTATCTATGGGTGTATCTTGTGTTCTGATTTTTTCTGTGTTGTGCTCTCTGTCCTGTATCCTATTTGGAGTCACTGTTTCTTTAATATGTTGCCTATTCTGTGAACAATCATGTTTGGGTACTGAGAAAAAACGGTGTTTTGCATAACTGGCGGACCTCACATCCAACAATTTTAACTGCAAACACGGCCAATATAAGGAGCTGCATAACAAAATGATGAATAATGATGGATTTGTCGGACGTCCTCCTGAGGGATACCATGTCAAATTCTGTCGAAATGGCGCTTTACCTCGGCAAAATCCCGAGCTTTTCGGAGGGTCCTGTCCACAATGCTCCAAACCTTCCCAATTGGAGAGAGATCCGATGACCGTGGTAGCTGAAGGATGGTTTGGCAAGCACGAAGACTAGCCGTAGAAACTCTCGGCGTAGGCAGGCGGGCATTATCTTGCTGAAATGTAAGCCTAGGATGTCTTGCCATGAAGAGTTACAGAGTAGGACGCATAATATCGTCGATGTATCGGTGTGCTGTAACATGATGACAACCAAAGGGGTCTTGCCTATGAAAAGAAATGGCTCGCCAGACCACATTCCTGGTTGTCGCGCCGTATTGCAGGCGACATTCAGTTTGGGCTTCTTGAGTAAAGTATCCAGTTTTTCTGAAATTTTAATCATTTCATGTAAATCGCATCTATCAATTTTCGTTCCATTCGGATAATTTTTCATGGTGTGTCCTTTTTTTCTGAAAGTGTATTGAGATGAAGTGACCTCAGAAGCCAATAAGGAGCTAATGCTTGATTTATTCATCTTGGACCATATCGGCTGGTCAGATTTCGTCTTATATCAATAGCAAAATATGCCTGTGTCGCATCAGTCTTGTACCTCATTCCCCAACCATGGGCCATGGCTGATAGTTAAGCCCAGTCAGGTGGGGACTGAATTCAGAAATTTTTCTTCTTATTCTTATTCTTCCTTTGTCCCTGTTTCCTTCAGTACCCCGCAGTCTATCCTGATGGTGTCACTCCATGGTTCAAAAGGCTCTGAGCAGTATGGGACTTAACATCTGAGGTCATCAGTCCCCTAGAACTTAGAACAACTTTAACCTAAGTAACCTAAGGACATCACACACATCCATGCCTGAGGCAGGAATCGAACCTGCGACCGTAGCGGTCGCGCGGTTCCAGACTAAAGCGCCTAGAACCGCACGGCCACCGCGACCGGCTGGCGTCACTCCATCCCATCCTTGGACGGCAAGTATTTCTTTTACCAGGTGGTGGTTTATTTCTTATGACCCTCACAGTCTTCCTTTCGTCCACCCTGTCGATGTATTCGTTGCATTCATGCTTTCTCTTATGCACCCACTCATTCATGGAGTCTATTTTCATTTCTGCCTGTTTCTGTCTCTCAGTGTATTTCGCGTAATCCTTCGCAGAACTTTCATTTCCATGGTTTCTAAAAGTCTCTTCGTTTTTTATGTTTCCAGTCTTGTCTCAGCTGTGTATGTTATAGTTGCCCTCACTATTGTTGGTTGGTTGGGGGGAGGGGACCAAACAGCGAGGTCCCATCGTATTAGGGAAGGATGGGATAGGAAGTCGGCCGTGCCATTTCAAAGGAACCATCACCCCATTTGTATGACGCGATTTAGGTAAATCACGGAAAACTTACCTCAGGATGGGCGAACGCGCGTTTGAGCCGTCGTCCTCACTGTTGTACCGCATATTCTTGCCTTTTCATCTTTAGCTATGTGCCTGTTTTTCCTGAAGGCACTTTGTCATTTTATTTGCTTTTGCTACTTGCTCTCCACCTTGCTTTTCGACATTCCCACTGCTGGACAAGACTTTTGAAATATATTTGCACTAACTAGGACAAACTTCATATGAATCCAGTGGCGGCTCGTAACCGCAGATCTGTAAACATGTCCTAACAGCTCGTTTGTGAGTCCATGTTTACTAGAACGTCTTTATTACCGTAGCGATCAACTGTGTTATGTTTGGTTATTAATTACGATGCGCATTATGTAGTTCCTCCACAGCGAACTTATTTTCCTCACGAAAAGTACATCACGTAAAGGAGGTCCACTATCTGGAAGCCAGCCGGTCCTAACGTTTCAGGACTGCCTCGGAGGAGCGGTTCGGCCGGAAGTGATAATTTATGTCGTGTTGGACGCGAAAACAGCGGCCTCTTTGTGCCGTAAGGGACAGGCCGGAGTGAATTGTTTGGAAAGAGCGCGTCTGTTTGCCCGCCAAAGTAGCGACTGCTGTTAAGACCTCCCACCTGTGTCCACCCCACACCACTGGCAAGCCACCAGCTGTTTGTTTTCCGCTGCCTACTCGGGCAGTCTGTTCCTGTCTCCGCTTTGAGTCGGAAAGACACTAGTGCAAACCCAGTCATCACAGATCACTGTTTAGACATGTTTACTAGAGGGAATTCATAGCTCCGTAATACGTCTCGCTAATGATTTACTCATTGTCACAAATTCTTCCCCTTCTCCCTCGAACCTCTTCCTCATCTCAGTCCCGTACCTTCCCACACCCAACTCTTCGACCTATCTAAATTATGCGTCACTCTCTCTTTCCCTCCTGCAATACATCTCTCATCGTTCTCCATCCCCCTCTGAATTTTTCCCACACCTCCAACTCATCTCTCTCTCAATCAATACCTTTCTCTCTCACTCTCAACCTCTCTCTCTAAATTCATCCCTCTCATTTTGTCCATCTCTTTCCCTATTTATGTCTGCCTCTCACTCTTCGTCTCCGCCATTCTCTCTCTCTCTCTCTCTCTCTCTCTCTCCTCTCTCAATCTTTTCCTCACTTCCCCCAACACTGACAGAAATGGAGTGTTCAATGAACACATTAACCTAATGATAGCGTACACAGTGTTCCCATGCCTTTGTGTAGTGTTAGCTACAATTTCGTCTTAATATAAACTTACTCTCAGTACAGAAAAATAGCTATTCTTACACATGAAAAGTGGTGTGACTAAACGATCCCTATTAGCGGGGTCTAACGTTACTGTATCTTTTAAGGTTACAGAGATGATAAACTCCAGTGGAAGACTCTGCAAGGGAGACGCTCAGTAGCTCGATACGGGCTTTTGTTGAAGTTTCAAGAACATACCTTCACCGAGGAGTCAAGTAGTATATTGCTCCCTCCTACGTATATCTCGCGATGAGGCCACGAGGATAAAATCAGAGAGATTAGAGCCCATACGAACAATACGAGACTGGAATAGAAGGGAGAACCGATAGAGATACTCAAGGTACCCTCCGCCACGCACACAGTCAGGTGACTAGCAGAGTATGGATGTAGATGTAGACGTAGAACATGGCGTCCCTATAAGAAGTGCATGTGGACCTTGTCGGCATCTTTCGCACTTCCAGAAAGGTCGAATCATTAGCATGGTTAGTGCAGCATACAAACAGATACCACAGACAGTTAACAGCACTGGAAACAAAGCGAGCAACTGTATGTAGGATGTGGCTACAAGTTCTACACCATAAGCATGTCGCAGCAGTGTGCTACTAGCTGCGACAAATAGGCTGATGACAATAGGTCAAATTCGGACAAAATTTACAGCAAGAGTGTCACTGAGAACCATCGGGAACAGATTCCTGCAAGCTTGGTTGTGACATGAAGTTGCAATTCGTCGTTTGCTGCTGAAAACACTGCATCATAATATCCTGATATTTCTCCTGACGCCAAAGCTTCTTTTGTCATCACTCTGTTGACAGGTTTGATGTGGGCCGCCACAAATTCTTCTGTGGCAACCTTTTGATCTCAAAGTAACACCTATGTCTTCAATTATTGGCTGGAGTATTTCCATCTCTGCTTTCCCTGCGGTTTTTACCCTCTACTCCTCCATGTAGTACCATGGTACTTATTCCCTGATATCTTACCAGATGTCGTATCATCCTGTCCCTTCCTTTTGTCAGTGTTTTCCATACATCTCTTTCCTCACTGATTCTGTGGAGACCCTGCTCATTCTCTACCTAATCAGTGCATCTTATTTTCAACATCCTTCTGCAGAACCATATCTCAAATGCTTCGATTCTCTTCTGTTCCAGTTCAGTTTCCCCACAACCCATGTTTCGCTACCGTCTAATGCTGTGCACCAAACGTACATTCTCAGAATTTTTTTTCCTGAAATTAAGGCTATGATTGATACTAGTAGACTACTCTTGGCCAGGAGTTCCCTTTTCGCCAATGCTAGTCTGCTTTTTATGTCCTCCTTGCTCCTTCCATCATGGGTTATCTTACTGTGTAGGTAGTAGAATTCCCTGACTTCGTCTACTTCCTAATCACCAATTCTGATGTCAAACATCTCGGTATTCTCATTTCCGCTACTTCTCATTACTTTCGTATTTCTTCGATTTACCCTCATTCCATTGAACAGATCCTGTAATTCTTCTTCACTTTCACTGACGATAGCAATGTCATCAGCGGATCTTATCATTGGTATCCTTTCAACCTGATTTTCATTCCCACTGTTGAACTTTTTTTTATATTCGTCATTACTTCTTCGATGTACAGATTAGACAGCAGGGACGAAAGATTACATCCCTGTCTTACGCCCTTTTCAAACAGAGTCGCTTCTTGATTAGAAGTACATTCGGTGAGGACTATACTTCTATGGCCTTAGTTAGTGTGAAGACTTTAGAAGGTGCTGCAATTTAAGAACGAAGAAATCGATGAATGATAAAGAAATCTGGGCAGACCACTCAGTCAACGCGAGCAAGGTAGCGGGCGATAAGATAGTCTGCAAATAAGAGCGTGCTCTATCAGGAGAGAGTTTCTGCGATTTCGTGACTTCATTCCGATTTAAAAACGAAACATGGCGCTGCAGTGAGTGACAGAATCAGCAATGACATTTTTACTCTTTCTAGTCACAAACTTTTGACAGTCTTTTTTCGGAATGTTTTGCGATTTCAGAGGGTGTAATTAGGCAGGAACCTCATCTACATGTTGCGAGTGAAATGAGCAGCAGTGACATTTATATACAGGGTGGTCCATTGATAGTGACCAGACCAAATATCTCACGGAATAAGTATCAAACGAAAAAACTACAAAGATCGAAACTTGTCTAAATTGAAGGGGGGAAACCAGATGGCGCTATGGTTGCCCCGCTAGATGGCGCTGCCCTAGGTCAAACGGATATCAACTGCGTTTTTTAAAATAGGAACCGCCATTTTTATTGCATATTCGTGTAGTACGTAAAGAAATATGAATGTTTTAGTTGGACCACTTTTTTTCGCTTTGTGATAGATGGCTCTGTAATAGTCACAAACGTATAACTACGTGGTATCACGTAACATTCAGCCAGTGCGGACGGTATTTGCTTCGTGATACATTACCCGTGTTAAAATGGTCCGTTTACCAATTGCGGAAAAGATCGATATCATGTTGATGTATGGCTATTGTGGTTAGAATGCCCAACCGGCGTGTGCTATGTATGCTGCTCGGTACCCTGGACGACATTATCCAAGTGTCCGGACCGTTCGCCGGATAGTTACGTTATTTAAGGAAACAGGAAGTGTTCAGCCACATGTGAAACGTCAACCACGAGCTGCAACAGATGATCTTGCCCATGTAGGTGTTTTTCCTCCTGTCGCGGCTAATCCGCACATCAGTAGCAGACAAATTGAGCGAGAATCGGGAATCTCAAAAACGTCGATGTTGAGAATGCTACATCAACATCGACTGCACCCCTACCATATTTCTATGCACCAGGAATTGCATGGCGACGACTTTGAACGTCATGTACAATTCTGCCACTAGGCGCAAGAGAAATTAGGGGACGATGACAGATTTTTTGCACGCCTTCTATTTAGCGACGAAGCGTCATTCACCAACAGCGGTAACGTAAACCGGCATAATATGCACTATTGGGCAACGGAAAATGCACGATGGCTGCAACGAGTGGAACATCAGCGACCTTGGCGGGTTAATGTATGGTGCGGGATTATGGTAGGAATGATAACTGGCCCTCATTTTATCGATGGCAATCTAAATGATGCAATGTATACTGATTTCCTATGTAATGTTCTACCGATGTTACTACAAGATGCCGGAGTGGCCGTGCGGTTCTAAGCGCTACAGTCTGGAACCGAGCGACCGCTACGGTTGCGGGTTCGAATTCTGCCTCGGGCAAGGATGTGTGTGTGATGTCCTTAGGTTAGTTAGGTTTAATTAGTTCTAAGTTCTAGGCGACTGATGTCCTTAGAAGTCGCATAGTGCTCAGAGCCATTTCAACCATTTTTTACTACAAGATGTTTCACTGCATGACAGAATGGCGATGTACTTCCAACATGATGGATGTCCGGCACATAGCTCGCGTGCGGTTGAAGCGGTATTGAATAGCATATTTCATGACAGGTGGATTGGTCGTCGAAGCGCCATTCCATGGCACGCACGTTCACCGGATCTGAAGTCACCGTATTTCTTTCTGTGGGAAAGTTGAAGGATATTTGCTATCGTGATCCACCGACAACGCCTGACAACATGCGTCAGCGCATTCTCAATGCATGTGCGAACATTACGGGAGGCGAACTACTCGCTGTTGACAGGAATGTCGTTACATGTATTGCTAAATGCATTAGGTTGACGGACATCATTTTGATCTGAAGTCACCGTATTTCTTTCTGTGGGAAAGTTGAAGGATATTTGCTATCGTGATCCACCGACAACGCCTGACAACATGCGTCAGCGCATTCTCAATGCATGTGCGAACATTACGGGAGGCGAACTACTCGCTGTTGACAGGAATGTCGTTACATGTATTGCTAAATGCATTAGGTTGACGGACATCATTTTGAGCATTTATTGCATTATTGTCGTATTTACAGGTAATCATGTTGTAACAGCATGCGTTCTCAGAAATGATAAGTTCACAAACGTACATATGTCCCATTGGAACAACCGAAATGTAATGTTCAAACGTACCTAGGTTCTGTATTGTAATTTAAAAAACATACCTGTTACCAACTGTTGGTCGAAAATTGTGAGCCATATGTTTGTGACTATTACAGAGCCATCTATCACAAAGCGAAAAAAGTGGTCCAACTAAAACAGTCACATTTCTTTACGTACTACACGAATATGTAAGAAAAATGGCGGTTCCAATTTTAAAAAAACGCAGTTGATATCCGTTTGACCTATGGCAGCGCCATCTAGCAGGTCAACCATAGCGCCATCTGGTTTCCCCCTTCAAGCTAGACAAGTTTCATTGTTTGTATTTTTTTCGTTTGACGCTTATTTCGCGAGATATTTGGCCCGGTCACGATTAATGGACCACCCTGTCTACTTGGCTGTTCGAATATATTGCGAATTCCGAGAGTGTGAATAGGAAGGAACGTAAGAGCACAACTTGAATTTGCCGCGGACGAAACGAGAAGAAAGCATATTCATAGTCTTGTTGTTTGTCACAAACAGAAAAATGGGGTCCAGGAAATGTAGACACTAGAATGAAATTTTGACTCTGCGGCGGAGTGTGCACTGATATGGAGCATACTAGCAGATTGTGTGCCGGTACGAGACTCGAAGTCGGGACCTTTGCCTTTCGCGGGCAAGAGAGGAAATCTCATTCTGGAAATACAGTGTTGAAGATAGTGAAATTTCTTCTTGTAGCTTGGCAACAGAATCAAAGATTGATTATATTGTCTTATCGTAACGAGTCGCTATAATGATTATTTCACCTGATAAATATTTTTTTTTTAAATAGCTGACATTCTTTGGACATAGAGCAGCAGACTAATTTATTTGAGACTGGTAGGTAGGAACATTATCATTTCCGCGCGTTTTCATGACCGCGATGCAGTCGTACCCGGATCGATAGTAATGGACCAAAATATTTAATGACTGTAAGAAAAAAACAACACTACTCAATTAAAAAAGGATTGACTCAGGAAAACTATAATGTTCCTCCTGCCTCAATGCTGCGTTCGGCCCATCAGCGTAATCGTAAGTTCTGGAGATAAACTGGTTCAAATGGTTCAAATGGCTCTGAGCACTATGGGACTCAACTGCTGAGGTCATTAGTCCCCTAGAACTTAGAACTAGTTAAACCTAACTAACCTAAGGACATCACAAACATCCATGCCCGAGGCAGGATTCGAACCTGCGACCGTAGCGGTCTTGCGGTTCCAGACTGCAGCGCCTTTAACCGCACGGCCACTTCGGCCGGCAGATAAACTGGTACAAAAGATTAACATTCAAGTAATGAGGAGATGGAGATACTTAAGGATAATTTGTCTAAATAAGCACACTTACACATATAACACACGTTTTTAATGCTACGTATCTTTTTATATTACAATTACAATAGCTGGTGCGTATTAACAAAAGCTTAGCACAAAACAGGCAGTACTTGCCTCCTCTTGATGGTGCCTGCTCGTAATTAATTACATAAACATATATGATGTCTGAATGAGAAGATAATTAGCATATTACAGAATATCTTCCACAAATTAAAAGACACAGATTGCGGAACGCAACAAGTACGCGTCCACCTTTCATGGAATAGAAACAGTAAAAGGTGAAGCGCTCAAGGCCTCATTTGTCTTGGAACACCGGAATTATTTTTATATCATTAATCGATACGTGTACATAGAGATTTACAGCCGCCGCGCAGGAGCGGCGAAGATAAAGAATAATAGATTCTGTCGCTGCTATGCGACGGTTCATTTCTTTTACATTAAAATTATTTGGTAACTTCAGGCCATCAGGCGTTTACTATTCAGCGTATACTAAAGCTTGTGAAATGAAAATTACCGATATTATACTGGCCGAGAAACGAACTCGGAACCTTTAGCTTTCGCAGGCAGTTTTAATCTGCCAGGAAGTTTCATATCAGCGCACACTCCGCTGCAGCGTCAAAACTTTTCTCTGGAAACATCCTCCACGCTGTGACTAAGCCATGTCTCCGCAATATCCTTTCTTCCAGGAGTGCTAGTTCTGCAGGAGAGCTTCTGTGAAGTATCGAAGGTAGGAGACGACGTACTGGCGGAAGTAAATCTGTGAGGCTGGGGTGTGAGTTGTGCTTGGGTATCTCAGTGGAGCAGTTGCCAGAGAAAGGCAAAGGTCCCGTGTTCGAGTCTCGGTCCGGCACACAGTTTTAATCTGCCAGGAACTTTAGCTGTGTAGCTGTCTGTACACCATCTGAAGATGAGCCTGAAAAGGTTAGAGAACCCGTTCGTGGAATAAATGACTAAATAACTGTTTCAAAAAAGTGATTGCAATTTTGTGTATTTACGCTACATCAGTATTCTGTGGATAAGTTGAAAATTTGGGTGTGACGGGATCCATGCTGGGATAGTCCGTGGAATTGCAATGACGGCTTACTGGTCCAAAACGTAAATCAAAATAAAAAAGAGTGGTCAGAGCAACTACCTATTAAGCAGGAGACCCAGATTCGAATCCTGTTCTGGCCGAAATTTTCAATTTGTATTGTATACGTGTTTGTTTGCAGAGCTTTGCCTTAATTTCAAAGGTGTTTTCACAAATACATAGAAATGAAAGCTTTTCGATACTTCTCGACAAGCACAGTTTATTTTTTGTTTTCACTTTTAATAGAAAATTGGCAAAATGAACGCCTGAGAAATGGTAGGTTTGTCAGCTACCTAAGTCAATAAATACAGCATGGTTTGGCGTAAAAATTGATAAGTTTCCAGTGAGGCTACTCTTGTATGTGGTACAAAGCTACCTGTAAGAGGTCAGAGAGGGAGGGGGATTGGGCGAAGGGAGAGGGGGAGAGGGAGGGAGGCGGAGGGGGAGAGAGTGAGAGAGAGAGAGAGACGTGTCTACAGGTCAAGTATTCGAAACCCGCACACCTCGCGGCCCTCCCTGTGAGGGCAGAACGTGGAGTAATTGAATTACTCGCTCTAGTACCGGCGAGAGGTAGCAGGGAGGCAGCGGTGGGGACAGATGGGCTGATCAAAGAGCGGCCAATAGAACAGAGGGAGACGGAGGCAGAGAGGCAGAGAGGCAGAGAGAGAGAGAGAGAGAGAGAGAGAGAGAGAGAGAAGGCGGGAGCTAGGTGGCTGCCTGCGAATTACAGGGACCAGTCTCTGTTCTCTGCTCTGTGCGCGGCTGCGTAGTGCCTGGCAGAGGGTGGCTACAACGAGCCAGGCCATTAGCGACGAATTGAGGCCACCGTGGAACATTAAAACCGCGCCACACAGGGCAAAGTTCTACCGCGTCTGCCGCTACACTACGCGCAGTTTCTGTGGATCTTTACACCGTGATACATTTCGCGTAGTAATCCGAGGCACGGGGTCCAGGGATCATTTCTGGGGTGAGGTGTTCAAGGTGGAGGAATCTTTTACCGTCTCTAACACCGCACCTGACCCTGTTTCGTCGAAATATAAACTGCTGTCTGCTGCTTTTAATGTGACAGAAGCCTACGATTTTAATAATACACTCTAAGAAAAGAAACGACGCACCACAAATGAATTATCTAAATGGGAAGGAAGTAGATGTGATGTACATGTACAGACAAACAAACTACTACAACTTCGGAAAAATTGGATGATTTATTTAAGAGAAAGAGCTTCACGAATTGAGCAGGCCAATAAGCCGTTGTTCCACCTCTGATACTTATGAAGGCTGTTAGTCGGCTTCGTATTGATTGACAGAGTTGTTGGAAGTCCTCCTGAGGAAACTGTGCCGATTTCTGTCCAACTGGCGCGTTACATAGTCAAAATAGTTCTCCACTTGCGAGAGAGAGGGTTTGGCCAGCACGAAAACAAGCAGTAGAAACTCTCCCTATTTGTGGACGCTCATTATCTTGCTGAAATGTAACACCAGGATGGCTTACCACGAAAGGCAACAATACTGGGCGTAGCATATAGTCGACGTATCGCTGTGCTGTAAGGGTGACGCGGATGAGAACCAAAGGTGTCCTGCTATGAAAAAAAAAAAAAAAAAAAAAAAGTCTGGCTGGTATTCCACCGTTGTCTGGGGCATCTTCACAGACGTAATAGCTGGTCATCAGGGATCATTTCGAAGCGGGACTCATTACTGAAGACAAGTTTATTTCAGTCAGTGAGATTCCAGGCCGAAGACTTCAAGACGCGGAGATACCAACCGCCATACAGCCTGACACCCAGGACTCATGGTCTAGGGTGCCATTTCTTTTCATAACAGAACATCTTCATAATTTCGTAGACTTCCGCAGCCAGAGTCAGTCGACATAAGAGTTTTCTGGGTATGGTACCGCGTCATATTTGATACGCCCGCTAAACCCGCTGGGAAAAACAGGTAATTAGGGTTGTGGAAAGGACCACATGATGTTGGGGTCAGTTTCACCTTCTAATTGTAATTTGTTGTAATTTAATAACACTTTTACAACCAAAGCGGCACATAGCCTGACCTTTACCATATGCAACTCTTTCACGACTGAATGACTCCAAACAAGAAATGTTAACAAATCAATAAGATAAAAATCCAGTTAAGATAGCAATAAAACAATTGAAAAATCGTCACCACAAAGTAGATAGAACAAACATATGCAAGGTCCAAGGCAAATGGCTGAAGGCCACAATTAAGTTTCATGACTTTTAGAATATATTAAGGATAGACTTCTAAGGATAGAAGGCCACAATGTTTAAAAACAAGAAATCTTAAAAATCAACAAGATAAAAAAAGCAATTAAAGAGGCAAACAAAATAAGAAAAACATATTACGGCTACAATTTTGGTAAACATTTTTGGAAGACAGTGATCAATTAATCATTATATTTTGACTAAAGTTCAGTCTTGATCACACCATTTATGTTTTAATGATATAGGTAACCGGTTTAGGTTCTTTTTACAAAACCATCATCAGACCCATGGCTGCCTTAGGATGGTAGGCGGAGCTCTCCTCGCTGCTACGCAGTCAACTGATCAGTTGACTGCGTAGCAGCGAGGAGAGCTGATGATGGTTTACCTATATCATTAAAACATAAATGGTGTGATCAAGACTTAACTTTAGTCAAAATATATCACGGCTAGGTGGAAAGACTCAAGGCAAATCAGATAGAACAAACATATGCACAGTGCAATGCCAATGGCTGAAGGCCACAATTAAGTTTCAAAATTTTAAAATATATTACCATAATTCTTTAAAAGCAGAAGGCCGCAATATTCAAGCTTGTAAGAAAAATTTAAGAATTAATTTTGCAAAATTTGTAAGAAAAAGAAAAATAACCATAAGCCTCAAATTTTAAATAGCTGAAAACAGATAATTAAACAGCGGTGGCACTCAGAGGCCTCCAGGTAGGTCGGTGTGCCCTCGATCACTTAGGCAAGACAGGTGGTGAGCCCAACTACACTTGATCCGTCGTAACCCAACCAGGGGACAGCTACATTCTGACCGACACAACGACTTGCTTCCCATCAATCAGTACATGAGAACTCAAACAGAAAATGTTACAAACGTGAAAATCCACAATGGAGTATGTATTAGCTGTCAAACTTACACACCATGTTGGACAGTGACAACAGGTGAGCAAACGACGCTGCCCGAAATTACGTTAGTGGCCAGAGCACGTAACCGGAACACTAACGGCCACAAGTCAGAAAATTCCACTGGTGCACTCAAATTGTAGTCGACCAAAATAGTTAATTGCTCCGCATGGCGGTTAAATTTCAGCAGTAGAAACACACGGTGTTGCTCACAGGAAAACCTCCCCAGCGGCAAACCACCAAAACGAACCACCACAGCATGAATGGACGTGGCTTGGGTAGTTGAAACCCCTCTTCAACTTTGACATCCTGGGTCGGTGAACCATGAAGCTCGTAGTGGGCGGACGGCTCCACACACGCTCCGACACTGTACAAGGGCTGCCAGCAGACCCTGCCGACTGCACCGCGCGGAGGTAACTTCCCTCGTTCCCAACAACCGACCGACTCTCCTCAGAATGCCGACAACATCTAAAATAGTCGTCAGTGGAAATAACGCCACTATACACACAACCTAACAAACACTAGCACGAAGAGTTGAGCAATACGCAACAATAACTAAACATGCACGACGACAAATCAGGAGTCGATTTACACTCACACAGCCGAGTCATGAACGATCACCGAGCCAAAATGCGTTGTCTGGTAGGACGACCGACCAACGATCCACCAAGACCGTGGCCCAGCTCAAGTGATGTGTGGCGGCAATGGTCGGGCGAGCCATGCCGACGCAGACCTCACAGCTGCTCCAACCCGACTGCAGTAGAGCCGCTTTGCAACTCCCGACTGGCAGGTCTGGAGTGCGCTCCAGAAGCGTCCCAACTGACTGGCAGACCCGAACTCGCAACCCGAACTGACTTATGACAGACAACGACAGGGAAGTAATAGCAGTCGAGCAAAGATACTACAAGAGAGGATATGTCGATACGCGCTGCTAACGCCACTCACGGTCAGGCAAAGCAGCAACTCAGTGACAGTAATAATTCTAATAACGTAGTGGGATGGAAGTACGTTAAAAACATGGTGTAAAGTACATGATGGCGGGAAATGAGCCACGCACGGCTCAATATTGTATAAAACTACTGCTGGAGAAAACCAACATTTTGGCCACTGTCGCAGCGACCTTCTTCTGGGGCTACTGGAGGAAACCAACATTTCGGCCACAGTTGCAGTGGCCTCCTTCTGGGGCTACTGGAGAAAACCAACATTTTGGCCATGGTCGCAGCGGCCTTCTTCTGGGGCTACTGGAGAAAACCAACATTTCGGCCACAGTTGCAGTGGCCTCCTTCTGGGGCTACTGGAGAAAACCAACATTTTGGCCATGGTCGCAGTGGCCTTCTTCTGGGGCTACTGGAGAAAACCAACATTTTGGCCACGGTCGCAGCGGCCTTCTTCTAGGGCTACTGGAGAAAACCAACATTTCGGCCACGGTCGCAGCGGCCATCTTCTGGGGCTACTGGAGAAAACCAACATTTTGGCCACGGTCGCAGCGGCCTTCTTTTAGGGCTACTGGAGAAAACCAACGTTTCGGCCACAGTTGCAGTGGCCTCCTTCTGGGGCACTGGAGAAAACCAACATTTTGGCCACGGTCGCAGCAGCCTTCTTCTGGGGCTACTGGAGAAAACCAACGTTTCGGCCATGGTTGCAGTGGCCTCCTTCTGAGACTACTGGAGAAAATCAACGTTTCGGCCACAGTTGCAGTGGCCTCCTTCTGAGGCTACTGGAGAAAACCAACATTTCGGCCACGGTCGCAGTGGCCTTCTTCTAGGGCTACTGGAGGAAATCAACGTTTCGGCCACAGTTGCAGTGGCCGCCTTCTGGGGCTACTGGAGAATATCAACATTTCGGCCACGGTTGCAGTGGCTTTCTTCTGGGACTACTGGTGATCAGTAGCCTCAGAAGAAGGCCGCTGCAACCATGGCCGAAACGTTGGTTTTCTCCAGCAGTAGTTTTATACAATATGACGTGGTACAATACCCAGAAAACTTTTATGCCGACAGGACACCTTTGGTGCCATACGCGGCATCCTTACAGCACAGTGTTATGTTGACGATATTCTACATCTCGTCTTGCCGTCTGTCATGGCAAGCAATACTGGGTTTACATTTCAGCAAGATTACGTCTAGCCGCACATAGCGACTGTTTCTATTGCTTGTAGTGGTGCTTGTCAAAACGTCCCTTCACCAGCAAGTTCACCAGGCTCTCCACAGCGGAAAACGTTTGGAGCATTATGGGCAGGATCGTCCAACTACCTCAGGATTTTGATGATCTAACACGTCAGTTGAACAGAATTTGCCAGGACATCCCTCAGGATGACATCGAACATCTCTACCAATCATACTAAGCCGAATAACTGCTTGCATTAGGGTCAGACGAGGGCCAACATGTTACTGACTTGCCCAACTAGTGAAGCTTCTTCTCTTGAGTGAATCATTCATTCATCCATTTTTTTCTGAGGTTGTTGTCTTTCGTCTTACAGGAGGGGTGTCCCACTCAATGCAGTCCAAGAAGTGAGCATCTGTGACACGATTGTTAAAAAATGGGTCAAATGGCTCTGAACACTATGGGACTTAATATCTGAGGTCATCAGTCCCCTAGAACTTAGAACTACTTAAACGTAACTAACCTAAGGACATCACACACATCCATGCCCCACGCAGGATTCCAACCTGCGACTGTGGCGGTGACGCGGTTCCACACTGAAGCGCCCAGAACCGCTCGGCCACACCGGCTGGCGATTGTTAGAAAGTCCATAAAATACAGTTTTCTGTAAAATTATGATAAACTGAACAATATCAAATTGGAACTTCCTCCACGCGAAGGATGACAATTTTATGTAGGTATCCACCACTCATCCTCTCCTTTTCTTTTCCTGGTCAGGTGTTGTCAGTGTCAAGTATACTTAATGCTGCACAGACATACTCATATTCTTGAGAGATGGCCAATGTAGGCTATATGGTTGGAGATCCCTGTCTTAGAGAGTGCTTCCTTGTAGAGTAGCTAACTTCCCCTGAGTTAATGGGCTGTGTGATCTTTCTGAATCCGGAAATCAGGAATCCAGTCGTGCAGCTGAGACGATAGTCCACCGCCACAAACGCTGTTTCATTGCCGATCTACTTTATTGACATGTCCCTTGACGTCACCACCCAGAGGCAGCCGGCAAGATGGCGGCCAGCTACTTGCTCAGAGGCAGAGAGCCCACTCGCGCGCTGCTTGCCGGCGCCCTCCCCCCCGCGCTGGACTGTGCATATTTCGGGCTCCAGGCCGCAGATCCGCCCAGCGCGCTCATAACCGGACGCGGCCGGCACTGCGAGTAAATTATTTACGGCCATTCCTCGTGCCCCGGCAGCGGAGAGCGCGCGCTCCTGGTTAACCTCCTCCGCGGTGCAAACACGACGCCAGCGCACTCAGGCGCCTCCCGCGGCAAATAATACACCGGCCCTGTGTGTGCGCTTGTACGGTGTGCAAACCGCTGTGAAGTGCGTGGCAGAGCCTACATCCCACTGTAGTGTGTACACCGTCTGATCAAAGGTGTCCAGACACCTATTAGTGGGGGCACCGTTCGCCATCATGATGCCTTTCAGTTAGGTGTCAATGTCTGTGGGCGAATGGCAGCCCATTATCCCTCAAGATCCGTAAATAGAGAAGATAGTCACGTCAGACGCTGGGGTTAAGAGCAGAGTGGATTTTTTTGGGGTCATCAGCTTTGAGCATAATTGACCCATGTCGGTCAATAGTTTTTAAGTGTGATGACTGGAGCGATTTTCGCCAAGTCACACTTCAGCTTTAAGCATATTTCCGCTGTCATTCCGTCAGTTCAATGGCAGTGGTCACCAGGCCCGAATTATGATGGCAGCGGTTGAAATGTGGCTACACTGAGTCACAGCGCCAGAGATTGCGCCAAAGATTATTATTCCGCCGCCTCCACTGGTGCAGTAGTAGTTCAGAGGTTGCCGTGGGCAGTACTTGTTGAGAGGATGTCGAGAGCAGTACTAGTTCAGAGGATGTCGTGTGAACCTGTTGCGCTGTTGTGCGAGAGAGTAGGTGCTGTTTGGCTGGTGTAATGTATAGATGGAAGATGTTGCAATGATCACAGTGTATTTTTCGTCAGTATATATGGAGGTAAAAAAAAAAAAAAATTTATTTCACATTTCCTTAATGACAATGCCTCTTGGTCACAGGTTCAGTCAACAAAGCATCTGGCTCGTGTTTATGTATTAGAGTTGTAATTCTGGTTTCTATGTGCGATTATAGTATTTCTGGTTTTTCAATTGTTTCATTGTAAATGGTGTTCAAAATTTCTTGTCGTATTGAGGAAGAACCGTCCCAGATACATGTACGTTGAATCACACTACCACTCGCAGAACAGTTACACTTGTGCTTTGTTATTTCGTAGCTTTTATAGTTGCAGGGGACGTAATTAATCAATTGTGTTAACGGAAATTTCCTTTCATTCTTTATTGTTATTTTATGCAGTCAGATTGCGTAGTTATACTAGTCAGGGCCAACCGGTTACGAGACGTCGTAACCGGACACATAGCTACTAAAATTATTGCATTTTAAATAAGCCCCCATGCACTGTCCACACACAGTTTTTACAGTATGTGTGTGGATCACCTCCATGAAGGCAAATTGAGTACCCCATTGCCGCCACATTATCCCCTATTATAGTGTTTTCTGCAACTCATAACCGTAACTTCGGCAAGAAACTGAATCGGTCACGTGCATTAGATTTTGACTTGATTCTATACCATTTCATGTCAAATATTGAATAATGACCATTTATTTTATATGGCCCGTATTGCCATATGTTACAGATTAGATATAGACTTGTTCACCAGTTCAATCATGACCATTTGTGTGCTAATTCAATAGGATGTTCATGCGTTGTAACCATAGCTAAGCAACTGCTTAACAATTACGTCTTAAAAATATTTAGACCTTGTCGTAATAATGGCGATGTTGGCTTTATATTATCCTTCCCACTCCTAAGTTCTTTTTAGGTGATAAAACTCCGTGATTAAGCACAAAAATTTTCCTAGATAGGCCATACCTTGTAAGCACATGATGTCTTCCTCATATCATGACCAATAAATACTTCATAAATGTTAAGACAGTCGATCTAAGTACGTTCTGCACAGATTAACATATACGCTCTTTTTCTCAGCTATATCTTTTGTTTCACTTTACTAGTAAATTCAAGGTCAGGAGTTTAGTTCACGTCTTGTGCCAACAAGTAACTGTCAAACAGTTTATGCGCAGGCGCAAGGTATTGTGTCCCCCTTGGCGGACCTCATGACGCTACGGTCAGTTCCAGTACAGCACTCGTGGCTGCCGCATCACGGTCGCGAAGTGGGGCCGAGGCAGTTCCAGATAAGTTTTATACTCTGAGGATGATTTTTGGATCTGTCCAGTATGGACAAAGAGTAATTACTGTTATTCTGAAGAAAGTTGGGTTATCCCGACTGAAACATAGGTAAATTCTAGGTAAACGGTGCAACTCAGGCTGTTAATTATTAAAATTAATGTTTACACAGTTTCTGGCAGGGCTGCTAAATGTTGAAGATATTTAAGTCTTCTGACTGGTTTGAAGCGCCCCAGCACGAATTCCTCTCCTGAGCCAACCTATCTCAGAATAGCACTTGCAACCTATGTCCTCAATTATTTGCTGGATCTATTCCAGTCTCTGACTTCCTCTGCAGTTTTTGCCCTACCCTGATGTCTTAACAGATGTGCTGTCATCCTGTCCCTTCTCCTTGTCAGTGTTTCCCACACATTCCTTTCCTCTCCGATTCTGTGCAGAACTTCTTCATTCGACATCCTATCAGTCCAACTAATTTTCAACATTCGTCTGTAGCACCACATCTCAAATGCTTCGAATCTCTTCTGTTCCGGTTTTCCCATAGTCCATGTTTCACTACCGTACAATGCTGTACTAAAGACGTACATTCTCAGAAATTTCTTTCTCCGATGTTTGATACTAGTAGACTAGTCGATGTTCTAACTGAGCTCGAAGTTTTCCCATTGTAGTGATGTTGGAATTGTTCGCAGACCAGTCCGCGTGAGGAATGTTACTGTCTTCTTACCACTGCCCCACGAATGCTGCTTTACAGAAAGCTGAATTGTCGCACAGATCCAGTATTGGTCTCCAAACTGATCCTCTACTGCACGCAGTGCTGTGAAGTTTGTCCACATCGTTCAGAACTTAGCGGTTTCTTAATCCTCTAGTAGGCGGGCCTTTCTTTTCATAACACAAGCGGGCGCGTGGGGTGCTTTGTATACATGTAAAGAATGGCTGTCCTTATTTACCAACGTAAACACGTATGAACAAAATGACAGTTTAATCTTAGTTTAATTAAACAAGAGAAACGTTTTACGAGCTAAAATACTGTTTCATTACACAATAATAAAATTAGCTTTCATTTTATCAAACTGTTGCCGCTTGGAAGTGTTACCCCATACTAATGCCACTAAACAGCGTAGCTGCATCAGGTTCCAGCCAACCGCTTATTCGATTGCTAATTACCTCGTAGGAAACTGCCTCATTGTGGGATTGCGCTGCACGCTCGGCATCTCCCTATTTTCTTGCATAGACCGTAAATTATTTCTCACATAGCTCGCTGTTTATTTTACAATCCTGGAAATGGAAAAAAGAACACATTGACACCGGTGTGTCAGACCCACCATACTTGCTCCGGACACTGCGAGAGGGCTGTACAAGCGATGATCACACGCACGGCACAGCGGACACACCAGGAACCGCGGTGTTGGCCGTCGAATGGCGCTAGCTGCGCAGCATTTGTGCACCGCCGCCGTCAGTGTCAGCCACTTTGCCGTGGCATACGGAGCTCCATCGCAGTCTTTAACACTGGTAGCATGCCGCGACAGCGTGGACGTGAACCGTATGTGCAGTTGACGGACTTTGAGCGAGGGCGTATAGTGGGCATGCGGGAGGCCGGGTGGACGTACCGCCGAATTGCTCAACACGTGGGGCGTGAGGTCTCCACAGTACATCGATGTTGGCGCCAGTGGTCGGCGGAAGGTGCACGTGCCCGTCGACCTGGGACCGGACCGCAGCGACGCACGGATGCACGCCAAGACCGTAGGATCCTACGCAGTGCCGTAGGGGACCGCACCGCCACTTCCCAGCAAATTAGGGACACTGTTGCTCCTGGGGTATCGGCGAGGACCATTCGCAACCGTCTCCATGAAGCTGGGCTACGGTCCCGCACACCGATAGGCCGTCTTCCGCTCACGCCCCAACATCGTGCAGCCCGCCTCCAGTGGTGTCGCGACAGGCGTGAATGGAGGGACGAATGGAGACGTGTCGTCTTCAGCGATGAGAGTCGCTTCTGCCTTGGTGCCAATGATGGTCGTATGCGTGTTTGGCGCCGTGCAGGTGAGCGCCACAATCAGGACTGCATACGACCGAGGCACACAGGGCCAACACCCGGCATCATGGTGTGGGGAGCGATCTCCTACACTGGCCGTACACCACTGGTGATCGTCGAGGGGACACTGAATAGTGCACGGTACATCCAAACCGTCATCGAACCCATCGTTCTACCATTCCTAGACCGGCAAGGGAACTTGCTGTTCCAACAGGACAATGCACGTCCGCATGTATCCTGTGCCACCCAACGTGCTCTAGAAGGTGTAAGTCAACTACCCTGGCCAGCAAGATCTCCGGATCTGTCCCCCATTGAGCATGTTTGGGACTGGATGAAGCGTCGTCTCACGCGGTCTGCACGTCCAGCACGAACGCTGGTCCAACTGAGGCGCCAGGTGGAAATGGCATGGCAAGCCGTTCCACAGGACTACATCCAGCATCTCTACGATCGTCTCCATGGGAGAATAGCAGCCTGCATTGCTGCGAAAGGTGGATATACACTGTACTAGTGCCGACATTGTGCATGCTCTGTTGCCTGTGTCTATGTGCCTGTGGTTCTGTCAGTGTGATCATGTGATGTATCTGACCCCAGGAATGTGTCAATAAAGTTTCCCCTTCCTGGGACAATGAATTCACGGTGTTCTTATTTCAATTTCCAGGAGTGTATATTACTGTTGCTCACTTGGACGAATGACACCGTAACTTATTACAGTGTTACAAACAACTTTCTGGCGAGGGTAACCACAAAGAAGTGGTTCAAATGGCTCTGAGCACTATGGGACTTAACATCTGAGGTCATCAGTCCCCTAGAACTTAGAACTACTTAAACCTAACTAACCTAAGGACGACACACCGTAGCGGTCGCGCGGTTCCAGACTGAAGCGCCTTGAAACGCTCGGCCACAGGGCAACCACAGCTCAGAGACATTACCAATAACAATAAAAACACTCGACACTCAGTAACCGTTCCAATTATCATAAAAGACAACAGTTAAAACGTCAAGAACAATGAGTTATTTCCAAAAGCCGTATAGCTGTATGGATGTGCTTTTTTCGCAACTACCGAAACTGTTGACCTTTCTTGAACTCGGTAGTTCTTTTGTTAACCAGTTCAGTACTTACTTGCAGTTGAATTTAGTCCAAGTACTATTGTTGACTGTTTTTGTTCTGAGTTCTGTTGCGATGGTTTCTAATTAAAGGTAAGTGTGTAATAATAAAGAGAGAAACCGATTTTGATTTCTCCACTAGCGTTATGGTAAGTTAAAAAGACAAGAAATAAAAACTTGGAGGTTCGCCGATGACATTGAGCAGCTGAACGGAATGTACAGTGTCTTGAAAGGAGGATATAAGATGAACATCAACAAAAGCAAAACAAGGATAAAGAAATGTAGTCAAATTAAATCTAGTGATGCTGAGGGAATTAGATAAGGAATTGAGATGCTTAAAGTGGTAAATCAGATTTGTTGTTTGGGGAGCAAAATACCTGATGATGGTCGAAGTAGAGAGGATATAAAATGTAGACTGGCAATGGCAAGGAAAACGTTTCTGAAGAAGAGAAATTTGTTAACATCAAGTATAGTTTTAAGTGTCAGGAAATCGTTTCTGAAAGTATTTGTATGGAGTGTAGCCATATATGGAACTGAAACGTGTACGATAAATAGTTTAAACAAGAAGAGAATAGAAGCTTTCGAAATGTGGTGCTACAGAAGAATGCTGAAGACTAGATGGGTAGATCAGATAACTAATGAGGAAGTGCTGAATAGAAATGGGGAGAAGAGAAATTTGTGGCACAAGTTGACTAGGACAAGGGATCGCTTGGTAGGACATATTCTGAGGCATCAAGGGATCATCAATTTAGTACTGTAGGGCAGAGTGGAGGGTAAAAATCGTAGAGGGAGACCAAGAGATGAATACAATAAACAGATTCAGAAGGATGTAGGTTGCAGTAGGTACTGGAAGATGGAGAAGCTTGCACAGGATAGAGTAGTATGGAGAGCTACATCAAACCAGTCTCTGGACTGAAGACCACAACAACAACAATAGTAACCTAATTACCTGTCTATAGCAGTTTAATATTAGCACTCGTGTCGTTATTTGAAGACTAGTAGAACTTTGGGGGTGCTGTATTTCAGTATTTCACAAGACAGCGGAGCGGTGAATATAATTATAAACAGCATTACATTAAACTCATTGCACGAAAATACACTTGGATTTGTCTGTGTTGCTAAAAATTCCGTTGATCAACAAAATGTAGTGCAAACGGCGATGGTTTCATTTCTTTAAAAACAATTGCTCAGTATTCCATCATTAGTAGCCCAACTGGCAAAATATCGCCCAAACTGGTCATCCAAGCAGCACTAACTTACGATAACCATCTCCATGCAAACGATGCGGAGGGTGTTGTGGAGAAGAGACCGGGTAAGTTACGACAGCACGTTCTATAGTTAGTTCCCTTCTAAAAGATTATTTTCAGCGGACTGCTTGCATTCGTCCCAGTCGACTGCGCTCTGCATCCCTCCCACCCATTTCGTCTAAAATCTACTGCCGCGCAGGATTAGTCGAGCGGTCTAGGGCGCTGCAGTCATGGACTGTGCGGCTGGTCCCGGCGGAGGTTCGAGTCCTCCTTCGGGCCTGGGTGTGTGTGTTTGTCCTTAGGATAATTTAGGTTAAGTAGTGTGTAAGCTTAGGGACTGATGACCTTAGCAGTTAAGTCCCATAAGATTTCACACACATTTGAACATTTTTAAAATCTACTTATGCTCTTGTAATACTAAACTGAAGCGTCAAAGAAACTGGTATAGGCATGCGTATTCAAACACAGAGATATGTAAACAGGCATAATGCGACACTGCGGTCGGCAACGCCTATATAAGACAACAAGTGTCTGGCGGAGTTGTTAGATCGGTTACTGCTGCTAAAATGGCAGGTTATCAAGATTTAAGTGAGTTTGAACGTGCTTTTATAGTCTGCGTACAAGCGATAAGACACAGCATCTACGAGGTAGCGATCAAGTGTGGATTTTTCCGTACGACTAATGTACCGTGAATATCGGTAATCCAATAAAACATCAAATCTCTGGCATCGCTGCGGCTGGAGAAAGATCCTGCAAGAACAGGACCAACGGCGACTGAAGAGAATCGTTCAGCGTGACACAAGTGCAACCGGTCTGCAAATTGCTGCAGATTTCAGTGATAGGACGTCAACATGTGTCAGCGTATGAACAGTTCAACGAAACATCATCGATATGGGTTTTCTGAGCCGAAGGCCCACTCATCTATCCTTGATGACTCCACGCCACAAAGTTTTACGCCTCGCCTGGGACCGTCAACACCTTAATTGTACTGTTGATGACTGGAAACATTTTGCCTTGTCGGACGAGTCTCGTTTCAAGTTGTATCGAGTGGATGGACTTGTACCGGTATGGAGACAACCCATGAATCCATGGACCCTGCATGTCACCTGGGAACTGTTCAAGCTGGTAGAGGCTCTGTAATGGTTTAGGGCGTGTGCAGCTGGAGTGATATGGGACCCCTGGTACGTCAAGATATGACTCTGGCAGGTAACTCGTACATAAGCATCCTGTCTGATCACCTGCATTCATGTCGATTGTGCATTCCGAATGTCATGGGCAATTCCAGCAGGACAATGCGACACCCCACACATCCTTAACTGCTACAGAGTGGGTCCAGGAACACTCTTCTGAGTGTAAACACTTCCACTGGCCGCCAAACGCCCCAGATGTAAAAATTATTGAGCATATATGAGATGCCTTCCAACGTGGTGTTCAGAAGACACCTCTACCCCCTCGTACTCTTATGGATATATGGACAGCCGTGCAGGATGTGTCAGTTCCGTCCAGCACAACTTCAGACATTAGATGAGTCCATGCCACATCGTGTTGCGCCACTTCTGCGAGCTTGTCGGGGTCCTACACGATAGGCAGGGGTAACAGTTTCTTTAGCTCTTGGTTGTATAATAGCTGAAGTCAGCAATTCCATGGGAAATCTTAAAATATTAATGTATTCATACACTATCAAATTAACAAACGTACACAGTTAAAGGATAAAGAAATATACAAATTTGCCACATTTAGGCAGAGGTGTTTGTCTTCCGGGATATTCTTTAATGCAAAGAAAGATGTTTCTTATATTGCAAGAAGTGACAGATCCGTATTTAAATGAGAAAGTTTGGAACAGTGTAAGGTTGAATCATTCCAAATCCTTCGCATTTTCCCCACAAAAATTTTTCAAGCTTCTGTTGAACAGAGATTTCATTATTCCAAAAGCCCTGTCGATGGTAATCACTGTGTCCCAAAACTAGGCGCTCGTCCTTTCCTGATAAGTTACTCAAGTGAAATCGATTCTGAAAGATGAAGGGTGTAAAATGACCTTGGATGGTGAAGGAAGATTAGAACATGACTGCTTGTTATGGTTTGCCAAAATACGGCACTCCTAAGTAATTTCATTGTGTCTCTGCTTGGGATGTATACTTGGAGATCACTGTCGAATAAAATGGTTTACCGTTAATTACGTAAATATCCAGAATAAATGAAAAACATTGCTCGTTTTAAGGTCGTTTTCAACAAATCTGACAATTCCCCCCCCCCCCCCTCTTTGCTGAAATTCTTGCTACGTCCTTGCACATCACTGGTTCCCATTCATCGACTGTACAGTGGCATCGCCCACCACACCACATCGCGCGTCACTCAGTATTGATTACGGCGATGCGTACCTTACAAGGAGCTTTTCAATAATTGCAGCGTGTGGGGCGTCGGGTAAAAATTAATTAATTAATGCCGTCTTATCACGCGAGTCTAGCAAGTATTTTGTGGTCAGCCAGAGAACGAAGGGAAACATACTGACCTTAGTTTTCAGTGTGCAGGGCCACATTCCTCCCCAGCCCACTGAAAGAGAAGTTTCTATTCTCCTATTTCTTTGACGGATCAGGACTATGATTTTAAGCAGTAGTTCAAATGGTTCAAATGGCGCTGAGCACTATGGGACTTATCTTCTGTGGTCATCAGTCCCCTAGAACTTATAACTACTTAAACCTTACTAACCTAAGGACCTCACACACATCCATGCCCGAGGCAGGTTTCGAACCTGCGACCGTAGCAGTCGCGCGGTTCCGGACTGAGCGCCTTAGCCGCGAGACCACCGCGGCCGGCTAAGCAGTAGTACCAAAATTATATTACGTATAGTTTTTCACATACAACACTTGGAAATCCACTATTTTCAATTGAAAGCAAGGTTTTTTTCTATTCTATCAGCACATTTAGCAGTTCAGAGGCGCCCTCTAGGGTACATTCCTACCAGATTGTCTTTGGCCCTGACTAAAATTACTCAAATGAAAGTTTGTAATAAATGTTCGAAATTAATGCTCGCCGTAAAAGTAGAAAAAGTCACCACTTGCCACGCTGAATTGTAACTCTCACAGACGGCACACAAACAGTTACTCTGGCGAATTCTAAGCGATTCAGGACGGTGTACAGTCCTAGCGAGTTCACTGTACGTCTGTACCGCAAAATACGCGCTTTGACACAGTTCGGCTCTGACGTCATCTGAGGCAGAGCGCGATCTGACGTTAGACAGACGTGGATCTTACCGTGGCTGAGTGCAAAGTGAACCTTACCACTGCCTCTCGTGCTGTATCTATATAGGTGCCGGAGCGGGCGGCCGAGCGAACATCTGTTGTCTACGGCTATCTGCATACTGCAGGAGCCTCCGAACGACGGCTTTCTCGGGCACATAATCTTCAGTAACACAGTTACAAATTAATTCAGAAACTTCTGAATTTTTTACTTGTATAAAGTTAAGCTGTTTGAAAGCACAGAAAAATTTCAGCTCGCTAAAATGAAAACTTTGCCTTCTAAAATTTTTATAGTGGAACTAACGGTAGATCGTTACCTCTGAACCATATCTTTACTACAACTTACATCGGCTGTTGTTAATACAACAATTCTCAAATGTGGTATGTTCTATTATTCACTTTACCCAAAATTCTCTATCATTACAATTCAGGTACGTAATCTACAACAATTGGGTACATTTCAATTACAAAATCGGTTTTTAGTTAATTACTCAAGAACTATAAAAGGTAGCTTAACGTGGTCTCTCAGTCATTATTTTTGGGGTGAGCTGAAGCATAAAACAAATTTTCATGTTTCTAAGTCCATTATTTAGCGCCTCTGATTTTTCGAAAAACGGTGACTCCGGCGTTAATTTTTGTTATATGGTTTTGGAAAAATGCACCACTTACTTATGGGCTCTAACTGCACCTTCTAACCAAGTTCTGGCTTTCTAGCTTCACTATTTAGCGCCACTTATTTTTCTCTTAAAACGGCCTTTCTACGTAAACTATTTAGTTTAGAACATAAAGACTTGGTATTTGGAACATTATAACACCGAACTACATTTCAACAAAGTTTTAAACTTAAATTTAGATTTTTAATTTCATACTTAATTGTGATGCAATAGTTCTGCGCTGCGTGCAGACGCGTCAAAGTGACGTGGCGCTTCTAGCAGTGAACTGGGTTAAGTCCCGGCACACTCGCTCACCTCTGTATCACACACACAATACAGGGCTTGCTTTGCTTCAAGCCCATTCTTTTTAACTTTTGCACTGAACCATTCCGCTGGCTGAAGTTTGGAACTCACGAGTGATTCCTTCCTCTGATTTCATGCGATTTCTTTCGCACACATTCCTAGGCAGACCAGACGCCCCAGTTTTGCCGGGACAGTCCCGGTTTTTACATAAGTGTCACGATGTCTGCGGAAAAATCGTTCAGGGCTCATAATTCTCCCGCTTTTTAATCCAGAAAAAAAGTGCTTCAATAACATTTTTCCATGAATTAAATATGTATGTGGTTCCTAGAAGTGGAACGTTATAGAAATATATACACGGAGGAGCCAAAGCATTGTAGCGACACCACCGTTTAGGATAGGGAAAGTTAGTTTTGTGTGATTTCGGAGCACGAGCTACAGCCAGATGCAGGTCGGATTGCAGTAAGTTACGCATACCAGTAGTTGCGAAGGCAAATAGAGGCCACAGCGGCGTAGAACCGCTGAAAAGAGTAAACGCAGCGGTGCGCATGGAGCAAGCTAAAGGCAGAAGAGGCCCACTGGCGCAATCAGGGTGTTGCGCGTATGTGACGTGAAGCGACGCGTTAGTGAAACAGAGGTGCGCAGCCGAGTATAAGTAGGTGTTGTTTTCTAACGAGAGTCATTCAAGTGTGGCAGCTCTCCTGGAGGGTGGAGCGTATCACACCGCCGGGCTACACGCAGCAACAGATGGGGCGACAGCGTCCTAGGCCACGGCGGGTCGTTGGTTCGACCCTCTGAGGCCAACGTGGGGTCTCCAGCCAGCCAGGGCGGGCCACTTTTCGACTCGCTACCGAGGGCAGTCGTCTCGGCTCCCGACACACGCTGGAGACTTCTGAGGGGAGGGGCCGCAGATTCGGACGCTGGACCGTGGCCGGTCATTGCCGCCTCGTTCCCAGCTATGCCAGCCGAGGAAGAAGCAGCAGCGGGGCCGGCCCATGGCTCCCAGCAGAGCAGCGTGGAGTCAACGGGGACGGTGGCCTCAGAGTCTCTAAGGCGCTGCAGACATGGACTGTGCGGCTGATCCTGGCGGAGGTTCGAGTCCTCCCTCGGGCGTGGGTCTGTGTGTGTTTGTCCTTAGGATAATTTAGGTTAAGTAGTGTGTAAGCTTAGGGACTGATAACCTTAGCAGTTAAGTCCCATAAGATTTAACACACATTTGAATTTGCCACTGAGTCGCAGCCATCCTGACGTAATCGGAACTCTACAGCTGGTGAGCAAGGCCAGCACGATACAGCGTTGCGTTGCACAGGTCGCTGGGGCAGTGGCCTCAGCAATGTACGGCCTGTGACGCAGACCGAGGTGAACGGAGCTCTGTAGAGCAAACGAATAAATCATTTGGAAAGTTCTCGCCGAGTTTCAATACGGAACCTCCTTTCACTCACCCACTACATTTGGTGTCAATATGCCATATTCTGACACCATCCACAACAGCATTATGACCACCTGTTTAACAGCATGTTGTTCCACTTTTCAAACACAGTACAACAGAGATCCTGCTTGGCATGGATTCTACAGGTCCTTGACAGGATTCCAGGAATATATGGCACCTGGTGTCTAGGCACAGGTCAAGCAATTCCCTCAAATTGTTTAGGCCGCTGTGGCAGAGCGGTTCTAGGCGCTTCAGTCTGGATCCGTGCGACCGCTACGGTCGCAGGCTCCAATCCTGCCTCAGGCATGGATTTGTGTAATGTCCTTAGGTTAGTTACATTTAAGTAGTTCTAAGTCTATGGGACTGATGACCATAGATGTTAAGTCCCATAGTGCTCAGAGCCATTTGAACCATTTTTTAACCGCAACTAGTGGGATGGTGTTTTACCGGTATGCAATTGGCGCCCGGTGTGTTATAGCTAAGGCACATTTCCGATCAAGACATCATTGTGAGTTCATTACAATGCCGCTCAAACCACTGTAGCTCTATTCTGACGTTGTATCACGGACAGTTATTCACCTGGAAGATGTGAGCGCTGTAGGGGGAGACTTTAAGCACTAAGCGATGCAGCTGATCCGCACTAATGTTCACGTTTCACTGCTGTCACGATGCCTTCGACTACCACCACAGATCCCATGAAGGTCCAAGTCAACGTACCCCATAACATAATTCTGCTCTAATCGGCATGCACCTGTGGCGCGGTGCACGTTTGGGGCAGCCATTCGCCCGGATGATGGAGTGTAAGAACCCAACCATCGACCTGCTGTAACGAGAAATGAGATTCATTCGACTGGCGATACGTTGTTATTGATCCACGGTGTAAACTCAGTGATGCTGTGTGTGCTGTCACCGCAAGGCACCACACTGGGTAGGTTGTAGGCTTCAAATCGGCCGCGGTCCGTCAGTACACATCGGACCCGCGAGTCGCCACTGTTGACGCTAGCAGACCGAGCGCCGCCACTCGGCTGGTCGAACGAGACAAGCTGGCGCACTGGCCAGTTCTACAGGCGACTTTAATAGGAATGGTTCACTTGTTATAGCTTCAGAGACCTCCTTTGCAGAGATGCTAGTTAGCATAGCCTTCAGCTAAGTCAGTAGCTACGACCTAGCCAGGCGCCACATACAGTTTATGTATTGCCAATTGATCTATGTGTGTGAAGCAATCAGAATTGTAAAGAAGTATTAGCAGTTCAGTCTATAACTGCACTTGTAAATATTATTGTACAAACTCAAGACAGACGTTCACCGCTGATGCTGAATTAAAGCTAAGTTTTTAATTGTATTCCTGTCTGCTAACTTTCTAATCACCTAAGATGTTTCAGGTACATCGCGTCAAGTATAGTTCATCGATCCTCACGTCATCCTACGTGATCAACGCGTGCAGTTAATGGCCACACCTTGTGATCATACTAACAAGGGGAGGCCGCCAATTGTGAAATTCAGATTCGATTCATACTGCGCATAATGAAAGCTCATGGCCAGAGGTGTAATGTGGCAAAGCACCAAGATGCACTTGTCAGCCGTTGTCGAGAAAATCGACAGTTAAAAGAAACCGTTGTGGTGAAATACTCTCTACGGTTAATAGTTTTCTACAGCGTCGTGGCGCAGCGGTAAGCGCTCGGGTTCGTAATCCGAAGGTCGCCGGATCGAATCCCGTAAGTCTGCTTTCGGCCGGTGAGCGGCGAGGACGTCTTGTTTACGTCCCGTCCGCAGTGTCGCGGTCCCGTCGGCAGAGTCGCGAGCGCGCGTAGTTTGTTTACTTCCTCGCCGCAGCTAATACTCGCGTCCGTTAACACTGAGTCGCCATGGCTCATTCGTACAGAAAAGCTACCATCAAGATCAGCTTCCAGCCCGACTACGCACGACCACGAGCCTTTGAAGTCGAACGATTTATCCGTGACGAAGTTCAAATACCAACACAGCACATCATCGGTATCCACCTATCCATCACAAGCAGCGTCGTTTACGTCAAGATGGTCGATGACGAGTTATGTCACGCAGTTGTGAACAGATGCGCGAACACTCTCAAGTTCAAACACTCCGATGGTCACATCGGAGAGGTTACTGTTGACCATGCTGGATTAGGATTACGCACACTAAGAGTCTTCGAACTCCCTTTCGAAGTACCACCGGACGTCGTTACCTCAGCTTTCCGCCCTTATGGGACGGTAATTAGCCACGTGGCCGAAAAATGGAACACCTTCGAGACGTACCAAGTCCTCAACGGCGTCCGACAAGTGAAAATTGAATTAAAGAAACATGTGCCGTCCTACTTAGTCATAGGTGGCTGTCGAGCAATAATAATGTACGACGGCCAACCTCGTACTTGTTCTGGTTGCGGCCAGGAGGGTCATGTCCGCTCGGCGTGTATTCAACGTCGGATTACACAACTTCCATTGCATGACACGACACCACCTCCTACGCTCACGGCCCTCCCCCTCAATTACGCAGAGGTGACACGATCGACCGTCATGACAGACGACAACCCCCCCGGAAGACAGGAAGCGTTAGAATGCGCACCTGCCGCCGGTCCTGGATTGACCAACACCATTACGGTGTCTGCAGGGGTTGAAGAACGCCGCCCATCGACTCCACAAGAAGATTCGGACGAGAGAATGGAACTCGACGCTAGGGTTGTACCGACCTCTGCCTTTCTCCCTGAGGGGGATGCTATACGGGAACCACAAACTCTTTCGGACTCAGAAACCCACGTCCGCAAACAAAGTTCACCGAGAAAACATAAAAAGCGACGTCGCACACCCTCAGACGATTGCCTCCAGCGGACGTCTTCTCCAGTTGACGACCGGACGGCCGACGAAACGACGAGGAGAATGGATGACACGTGATCGCCCTCACCTGTCACTTTCTCTGATTTTGACAAATCCGTTTCCGCTCCCTCGGACAAACGGATGGCCAGCACAGCGCCCGCCGTTGGTACACAACCGGAAACAACTGCGGATTCACCCTTAGTCACTCAGCCCACAAGTGTTCTGCCGCAGCCACCGTTAACTTGCGGACCTTGGGCGGATGACATTGAAGACGATTCTACGGCCGCTGTGGTGGATGAGGAGAGGAGTCTCTCCTCCCACACCTCGGCCCCTCCCGAGTAGCAACAGATGACGACGCGGACGCGGCCAGCAGATCACAGGCCCCACCTTTTACGGCGACACTGACGGCAGCCCCCACCGCAGGAGACGATCTACAAACCTATCGCTTAACGACCATCAACATTAACACCATTCGGACACGTACGAAGTTGTCGCTGCTCCAAGACATGCTCAATGCAGCAGACGTTGACATTGTCTTTCTCCAAGAAGTCTTCGTCGAAGATTTCCCGGGTATGTATGGTTATACGGCTCATGTGTCCCACGCCTCGCCAACTAACAGTGGAGTCGCCATTCTCCTCAGAGAGGGCCTCGAGGCGGACGAAGTCCGATATCTCCCCGACGCTAGAGGAATGGCCGTAACGGTGCAAGGCGTCCGGTTTATCAACGTGTACGCCCCTTCCGGAACGGATCGCCGTCGTGACCGATCGCTCTTCTTCGCAGAAGGAATAGCACCGCTTTTTCAGGGCAGGCACGATGACTTGATATTAGGGGGCGATTTCAATTGCACCCAAGCACCTAAAGATCAGCTGCCACGCCATTCACCGTGCCCCGAACTTGGGACACTCATCGGCGATCTCCAGCTAGTAGATACATGGGAACATGTCCGAGGAAATAGACCGGGATACACCCATTTCACGAGTCACTCGTCTAGTCGCATCGATAGGATTTACGTCTCCCGTTCTCTCGCGGCAACAGTGAGTGACGCGGAGGTGTGGCCAGTAGCCTTCTCTGATCACGAGGCCTATATGTGTGCCGTCATCCTTCGTCGCCAACGGGTGTGGCGCAGCCGACATCCCTGGAAATTAAACCTTGCTCATCTCGCTTCTCCGGATTGTCGACGCGCCATCGAAGACACGTGGAGTTTGTGTGTCCGCCGCCTCCCAACGTATCCTACGTCGATTAGTTGGTGGTTAACCTGCGCCAAGCCGGCCCTACGGCGAACCTTTATTACGTATGGTCGTGAGACTGCTGCTTGGAGGCGGCAGACCCTTGATTTTTATTTCACCGTCCTTCGCGAATGCGCCTCCTTGCCACCCACACCGGAACGACAGCTGACAGTTCAGCGTGCGAAAGCACAGATCGTAGCCCATATGCGCCGACACCTCGAAGGGACGATCGTCCGAGCGCGGACACAAGACAGACTCGCAACGGAACGACCCACCATGTACCACGTCATCCGAGAACGTACACTGCGAAGACGGGCGCTGATACATGCCATCACCACTGAGGACGGCCTTCATCACACCACACAACGCGATATTGCTGCAGCCTTCTTCGACCATTACGCACGACTTTATTCTGCTCAATGTTCCGACCCGATGACGGTGACAGCAGTCTCACAACTGGTTTACGGCATTGTCCCACAGGATTTACAAACTGAATTATTGAACGACATTACGGAAGACGAAGTTATCGACGCCATCGGTAAAGGAGCGGCGAATAAGTCTCCTGGCCCCGACGGGCTCCCTGTGGAGTTTTATAGAACTTTTCAGTATTTACTGGCTCCCAAGTTAACAGACATCTGTCGGGAGCTTATGTCCCCCGCGGTGCCGCTCCCTGCGACCTTCGTAGAAGGAATAATTATTCCGGTTCACAAGCCTAAAGGTGGGGCTCGAATACAAGATTACCGCCCGCTAACACTCGTCAACTGCGACATGAAGATATTCACCAGACTATTAGCAAACCGTCTACGACCGACCCTACCTTACGTCATCTCGCCAGATCAGATTTCCCTAGGGGGTATCAACAACATCCACACAGCACTGTGTCGATACCGTGACTTAATAGCCCTAGCCAGGGCACGCCGCGTCCCGGGAGCGCTGGCATCACTAGATTTTAGCCAAGCGTTTGATCGAGTGGATCACGCATACCTAACGTCCGTTCTCCAGCACATGCAGTACCCACAGCAATTCACAGCCGTCGTGATGCGCCTACTCCGAGGAGCGACTTCCAAAGTGCTCGTTAACGGGCGTCTCTCGCAGTCCCTCCCGATTTTCCGCTCCGTCCGTCAAGGCTGCCCCTTGTCGACGATACTATATGCTCTGGCACTGGAACCGCTCCTCTGTGGTCTCCGTCAACGCCTCACCGGTCTTACCCTACGTGACGTCACATTTCGCTGTACAGCATATGCAGACGACCTGGTTCTCGTGTTCCGCAATCGCGATGATGTAAACAGAGCACTAGAATGGATTACCACGTACGGTGTGGCTTCCGGCAGCTGTCTCAACGTCGCCAAATCGGTCGCCATGGCCATAGGAGACGGGTTGACCCCAGCATGTGTCGAACCCCTACAGCTTCGTGGCACTATCAAATGTCTCGGGATAGAGTTTCACGACGACATACGGCGCACCGCGGCTCTTAACTACCGCCGCTTATTACAACAAATTCGGGTCCAGATCTTCAACCTTCGTCTGCGGACCCTCGACATTCTCCAAAGGACACACTTCGTTAATGTTTACCTCGCATCGCGCCTTCCACACATAGCGCGTGTTCTCCCAATACCGTTACTGATGGCTCGACGTCTCTTAGCGGCATTCGGAGCCTACGTCAGTACAGGCATGCTCTTCAAAGTCAATTATGAGTCACTGACCCTTCCCCCAGAAAGGGGAGGTCTTGGCCTAGTCCATGTCCACGACAGAGCTGTGTCCCTGTATGTTAGCTCACACATCAAGCTGTGGCGCCACCACCCGGAAAGTTTGACAGGTTTGCTGTTGGAGTCCTTAGCTCCGCCGTCCATTATGCCCCCACTGACGACGCAAGACATACCCCCACCCTTCTACTACTTCGGGAACTTTTACATTGAACACAGCTATTTCCGTATCGCAGTACCACCGACGAAACAGGCGTTGGCGCGGGATATATATCATGTCCTACAGCAGAGGCGCCCACCAAACATCGTGGAGACGAAAAGCCCTCAGGTTAATTGGAAGGTGGTGTGGAAGACGATTCACGCAATTCCACTGGACACAGCCGTCCGATCCACATGGTACATCACAGTCAATGGTAAACAGATCACCCGATCACGCCTCCACAAGATAAACATGGCGGAATCGCCTCTCTGCGTAGACTGCGGGATACCAGACACGGACGAACACCGTCTCACATGTGGCGCGGCAGAAGACGTATGGCGCTTGGTGCGACAAATTTTGTCGTATTTTCTACGAGTGACTCTGGAACACATTACACCTCGGTTTCTACTATTTCCCGCGCGCCAAGACCAACGCTGTCACGTGGATCCGTGCGCATGCGGTACACTACTTATTTCACGATGGACCTAAAGATGTATTAGACTTTTGGAACTACCTACAAGAACGTCATTGCAAGATCGTACGGAACCCAAAATACAGACAGTATTTTTCTAATTACTTAGGGAGTGCCCTACGCGACCCTCCACGCAGCTGGATCATCAACAGGTAGGAGAAGATACCCATTGAGTGAGCTGACATGACTAAGTTCGATTCTCGGTGGAACAACATGATATACGTGAAGACGTACCTGGATGATGAAGCGTAAGGAGAGTAGCGACACACCCTTCTGTATCCTGTATGAAGCACTTTTTTTTTCGTTTTCCCCATATACATTACCTCGGTGTAGGAACGTGCCGAGATATTGTTTTCTTTTTCTCAGAGCACGATGCGGTGCTAGATACATTTATTTTTGTTGTGGTATGAAGTAAAACCACATTAAGAATGTATTAAAACAGTAAATAAAAATAAATAAATAAACAATAATTCCCGCAAAAGATTTCCCCTTCCCATCCCTGATTCCTTGACGGACGAGGGGGACACTGCGACCAGGCCCTCGGGTTACGACCCCTGATCGCTCTGCCTTCCGCGCCCTCCCCCACCTTCTAAAAAAAAAAAAATCCCGCGGTATGCAACTTTTTTTCATTATTAGTTTTTTGTAGTTCAAATATATATATATATATATATATATATATATATACAATAAAACTAATAATAAAAAAAAGTTGCATGCCGCGAATTAATGAATTGCTTATGCATGTTGGTGAAGGCGGATCGCTCTCCAATTGTACCGCCTCCATTTTTCCGTTTGTTTAACAGGGTGTACCAAAGCTCTCACGCCCGCACTGATTTTCGACGATGTTATAAGTTGCGCTAGGGACCGCATCTACCTTCTTTCGAAGTTAGCAGGCAACTACGCTGTTATGCGGCGGCTCGTTTCGGCCCATTCAACATCTGTCCATCAAGTCTAACGAGCGAGTAACGGAGTTTATATTTCATACAGCAAATTTGTGTTCGTGGGGTTTCTATTCTAATTAGAACGTTTGACTTACGCTATACGTATTCGTTTCGGAATATCGTTTCTACGTCTTCCGTTAACTATACGTGGTAAACATTATGAAGACAATTAATAACATTTGTGAAATACAACTTTGTTTGCGGAAAACATGATGATGTTCGAAGTCGCCAGTTTTTCCACGACAAACCACTTTCAACAACTTATTATATACATAATTGTTGCAACTGATTACCGGGAATTATATATATATGTGTGTGTGTGTATATATATACACATTTGAATTACAAAAAACAAATACTAAAAAAAAAAGTTGCATGGCGCGAGATTCGATCCGGCGACTTTCGCATTACAAACCCGAGCGTTTACCACTGCGCCACAACGCTGTAGAAAAGTTTAAATCGTAGAGAGTATTTCACCGCAACGGTTTCTTTTAAACTGTCGGTTTTCTCGACAACGGCTGAGAAGTGCATCTTGGTGCTTTGCCACATTACACCCCTGGCCATGAGCTTTTATTATGCGCAGTATGAATCGAATCTGAATTTCACAATTGGCGGCCTCCCCTTGTAAGAGTCAAACTGCGTGACTCAGCCGGGTCACCCTTATTCCATCAGCCCCATAGTTCCGCCTCATACACAACACTGTGCCCGCTGGAATCATAATTGGCGATGTCGTTGGGTCAACACAGGAACACGTAGGGCCCCACTGATGTGGCGTTCGATGTTCAACAGTGGCCTTTGAACGGTGTGCTGCGAAACACTCGTGCCTGCAGCAAGATTTGTCGTCGTATCTGCCACAGATCGCTGCCTGTTCTGGATTACACAGTGGGAGATCCTCGGACCTCTGCGTTTTGTCACGATACCTGGCCATCGAACACCACACGGCCTACTCGTTACTCCACCATCCTTCAACCACTTTCCACAGGTGCTCACGACAGTAGTACGCAAACGGGCGACCATCTTAGCCGTTTCAGAGATCCTCGTTTGTCGCTGCACCGCCCCAACCACGTGCCCTTTCTGAAAACCGCTTGTATCGGTGGATTTCCGCATTGGCGGCCCTTATCTTCATTCTAATTACTGCCCATTCGTCTCTGCTGCTTACATTCTTTCCTTACTGTGTCACGTGCCCTCAACACCACCAGGACTCATTCATGACAAAAATAAGACTCCTACAGCCGTCCTTATGATTTTATTTTATTTTGTCGCTACCAGTTTCGACACTTCATTGCGTCATCTTGAGGCCTGTATGCATAAAACATTAAAGATAGCATTATGAACTTATCGGTCAAGTTACATAGAAACAGATTAAAATAGAGTGAGAACAAAGGCAAGACTCTACAAATGAATTTACACCGAACATTTTGACAGAAAGAACAGATACACCCATTGTCACATATCTAAAATGTACCATCACGAATTGCCACTCAATACATTGTACAATTATACTACCTATTGAAACTTCATTACATACTATTCACGATTTTTATTTGACAGTCGGACATGCATTATCTGCACAACCCTGAAATAACTTACCGTAAGGCAAAATAACTGTAAACGGTGATGGGAAGTAAACAATACCTCACAAAGAAGTAAAAAGAAGGAGCATGACCTACGCGTCGTGTCAAATTATCAAATGCTCATGTGTACACAGATAGAGGGGCATACACTATGTCATATCTATAAAATGAACGTCCGAGACGTGGTATAAACCGAATTTAGGACCCCCATACATAGAATGTATCAACGACACCCACAAGGAAACTGTTCATGCTGCAAACACTGATATGCGAATGCATCATATATCGTTTATTGTCATGAAGCAATGACACACAGGGATATTAAGTAGCCCGCAAGGATGCAGTGTCCCACGACGGATGACAACAGTACATATATATATATATATATATATATATATATATATATATATATATATATATGAAAGAAACCGGAACAGCTTACTGAGTAACACATCGCTTCAAAAGTATTCTTGTGTGTTAAACATAAGCGATCACGAGGAACTAATTGAAAACTCAAATATATAGTTATGAATAAATGCACTGTAGCTAGTACACACTTCCTTCTTTCCACTGGTAGCGACAAAATAAAATAAAGTCATAAGGACGGTTGCAGGTGTTTTATTTTTTGTCACGATAGTAAACGGCCGTCGTTGCAGAGACGTCCTGCTAAAAGGATGGACATACAAAAGGAGACATTCAGTCTCGCGGTGGACAGTCGTCATAATGTGTTGGCTCCTCAGTTATTTTCACGATATGTACCGCATTGGTTTAACTACTGGACTTACCTCCCACTTCATCGCCCTCGAGACAAGTGAAACTGAATTGAAGGAGCATCACTTAGAAATCTTGTCTCCTAACGGGGCTGCAGCAGTATACAAGTTAATTTTACGAAGTATGTGAGCGATGCAGCACGCGTTAGTGCTGCTGATTGATTACTGTTTGGTATTTATACACGTTATCCCTTACAGTCTGCAGTCAAACGAAACGGCGGCACATTATCTATTGCCATTACTATTTTGAAATTAGAGCTGTGAAGTTATCCTTAAAACCATACAGTTCTGTCTTTCAAATGTGATTCTGATCTGTTAGCTAATTCTACTGTGATGAAGTCTTCTTCGGTTGTAGCCGAGTCAACGAGTCGCTCTGCGGAAACATTGCAACAAGTTTCCTTCAGTCTCCACCTGAAGATGACAGGGAGGAAACTTGTTGAAACGTTGCCGCAGAACGATGCCTTGGTTCGGCTGCTAAGCCGAGAAGACTTCATTACCGGGATTCGCCGAGAAACTCTAAATCAGCATATAATTTATTCAGTGGTTCAAATGGCTCTGAGCACTATGGGACTTAACTGCTGAGGTCATCAATCCCCGAGAACTTACAACTACTTAAACCTAACTAACCGAAGGACATCACACACATCCATGCCCGAGGCAGGATTCGAACCTGCGACCGTAGCGGTCGCGCGGTTCCAGACTGTAGCGTCTAGAACCGCTCGGCCACCACGGCCGGCGATGCAGTAGTCTACCTGCTGGGATACGCAAATTATTAGCATTTCAGGACAACTGCATAAAACAGGAGTAACACCATCCTTGTACTGTATACTTGCAAAGTCTACACGGAATGTTTCTTATTCAGAAATCGAATTTCAGTGTTAGGTGTTTGTCTGTAAGATGATGGTGCTATGCCTCGAAGCCTGATTTCGACAGCGTCTTGTGAGCACGGAATCGCTGGATTCAGGAAGACCATGCCGTGCACAGCCCCTGAGGCCCCGTTTGACTAGCGCCAGAGAGGCTAGACATATTCTTACTTCGGCTGTGCAGACTCCTACATTCGTCACGGAATGGGCTTGAATGTGGTGAGTGCCCATACAGACACTGTGACAAACGCTGGCGGGTGTACAAAGGGTTACTAGTCCAACATTTACCAAAGTTCTTGGAGACGTTCATCACAGAAATGGTATTACATGAGTAAATTTTCATTCCATTGTGAACTGATGTTCATCATCTACATCAGTCTAGGGTGTGACCGCCACTGACAGGAACACGCTCTCCTATTCGTTATAACGTGGAAACAAACAGCTTCCGAATGTCGTCTTGAGGAATTCTTTTCCTATGTCTTCAGTAGGCTCTTCGTGAACAGTGCTGGCTGGAGGCTGAATGAAAGTATACGTCTTCCCATCGCATCCCGGACCTGCTCTACGGGTGACAAATCAAGTTATTGAACAGACCTGCCAATGTTTCGTACATTCCTCCAGGCGTATGTGGTGTGGGTTACTGTGTGGGATCTTGCATTATCGTGCTGGTGTATGCTGTTTGATATTATGTTCCTGAAGGTATGACAACAGGACTTAACCATTCATCACTGGCCATACTAGGGCGAGTGCACTTGAAAGAAGTTAGCATGTCCAAAGGACCAACAACATTATTGCCACACAGCTAAGCAAGGAGAAACCTTATCAAGCATCATTATACGTAAACCGTAAAAACGTAAAAACGTGTAACATATTGAAAGGCGTAAAAAAAAGAACTAGACTTCCTCATAGCGTACTTGCTAAACATTTTGTATTGATTTCATTGGAATCGATTTAATGAGGGAAAAAATCAACAGTGAACTTAGCCCGCTGTTGCCTGTACCCATAGCTCATCATGCGGTTTCTCTTCCGTCTTTCTAGTAAAGCCGGCCAGTAGATTTGAAGGGTAGTGGGAGCTCTTTTATTAGGTCTTTGTTAGACGCAATCTCTTCAGGAGTTAGTGACCCAAATATTTTGTCTCTTTTCGCCTCCGGATTAAATGGGGTGCATTTTTATCCTACATGCAAAATAGTCAACGCACAAGGGCTTCTTTGTATATTCGGATAGTGCAAAGAAGTTTCTTGAGGTTCCCATGGTTTAGTCTGTCCCCTGTTCAACCCAAGTGTTCAAATGGTTCAAATGGCTCTGAGCACTATGGGACTTAACATCTGAGGTCATCAGTCAACTAGAACTTAGAACTACTTAAACCTAACTAACCTAAGGACATCACACACACCCATGCCCGAGTCAGGATTCGAACCTGCGACCGTAGCAGCAGCACGGTTCAGGACTGAAGCGCCTAGAACCGCTTGACCACAGCGGCCGGCAACCCAAGAGTGCTGTACTTCTTTTTAAACATGGCTTCGGTGTCATTAACTTGCCGTGCTTTCGCTTTTGGGTCTTAGTGCAAAGTTCTACATCAGTGATGGAATAAGTTCCGTTCATAGAAATGTGGTCGTCACCTCCATTCTAACTAGTCCGTCAGCCTGTTGATTGCTAGTAATACCCGAGTGACCAGCACCGCATTCTGCGGTGATTTTTGATCTCGTTGCAGCGGCTGCTTCGCTGTCTAAATGAATGTAAATGCTACGATCCTTGTAGCACCTACGCAAATTATAATACCGAGGCCACCCTCCACGGGCTGTACGCAGTGTATCCCGGCCCCAGCACTTTCGTCTGTTATAAGGTGTGTGTCAGAACTCTACGTTACATTGAGAACAATATAGCCAACTTAACGCTGTTCTTTACAGTCTGTAAAATTGGAAATAACTAAGCACTCCGGTATCGATAGTAACAATCCGAGGACGAAACATGGGAGCGCGAATGTAAGCATAGTCTTCTGTCTATATGTTTCCTAATTAAGAATTTTTAGCTCCTTTTGTCCTATTTGCACATGTCCCGTTCAGATTCTTAAGGGCTCCGGAACGCCCTATACTTGCAATGTTAAAATAACGCTTATAAATTACATCTTTCCTCACAAAGTATTTGAGGTAGGAAGTTGAACTTTTTACAGATTATTTATTGGAATATGGGCTACAACTTAACACAAGGATTTTACAAAATTTTAGTTCAGTTATTAAAGATGATTTTTTTCAATTGCAATGAAAATTCACAACATTTTGTTGCAATTTTTTATTTATATATTCAAAAATATACAGTTTTTTTGGAAAAAGGCTGTGGTAAATTATGCAGAAGGTACTGTGTAACATTTACTGAAAGTTTGAAACAAATATGTTTGGAAGATCCTTAGAAAACATGTAATTAGTATAAGAAAATAAAAGTTTTGGGAATCGAGCGACAAAGATTAGATTAACTTTTTAGTGCATTCCAGGTCCATAGGATGGATTATCTTCATCCTCTGCAAACTCCTCCTCCAGCTTCCTCTTGTTCCTCCTCCTGTTTACTCTTGCTTGTATTTCTAGACTCTTTACAGCCCTGTCTGCAGCCCGAAGGCGTTCCTTGTCTAAAGCAAGCATCGCTCGTTGTTGTGTTCGTAGATTTTGCTACCATTTTCTTCAGTTGCAGTTACTGCAACACTGTTCCAAAAGGTGGTCATGTATGAACACTTATCACATTTCAGTTGTATTTCACTAGCAAGTCCTACGTTCTTTATTACGGAGAGTTCCAGACCAACTTCACTACAAGGAATACATCTTACACAGTTTCAAAAAATTCCTTTGAGAATATCAAATATTTCATTAACATCCGATTCGCCCATAAAACATTCATAGTTTTCACTCATTGAACCAAGCTTCTTCTGTGAAGTATTTTCTTTCCCACTTTGACTGCTATGGGCAGGTGTACTTGAGAGGTTAGGTTCACTCACTTGGTTATCGTCTTTATTGTTTACAGTAATAACACATACCTTAGACTTTCCAACATTACTCCTTTTCTTAAAAGCCTTCAGAGGATTTCTAATAAATTTACTTTTACTCATTATTATACTTCAACAAAACAGAGACTCAAGGAACAGAATTAATTACTAATATTTTCGAGATAACGACAGAGTAAATAAACATGAAACAATCGACAATCACACCAGTGATATATATTGAACCATCACAGGTTAGCCACAACACATACTTTATCTCACATCACTAAAATGTACCTGATGAACACGGACGTTAATAATAACACCATTTGACAGCAGTTTAACAGCGCCACAGTGGGTCACGCCCACGTAGAACACATTTCAAAAAAAAATTTAAAAATAGTTGTAGTCTTCGGAATTGAATAAATTATATATCTATTAAAAGGTAATAGTCTGCAGATTCAGAAAACGCAAAAAAGTAAAAATTGAACTTATCATGATTTTGAGCCTTTCCGGAGCCCCTTAAAGACGTGACAGGGAGGCTGTGTAAGGAGTGTGTCAGAACTCTCCATTACATCAAAAACAACATAGCCAACTTAACGCTATTACTGTGTAAAATTGGAAATAACTAAGCACTCAGATATCGATAGTAACAATCTGAGGCTGAAACATGGGAGTGCGGTTCGAGAGCTCGGAGACAGTAGTGCCAGGCTGCCCCCATGTCAGTGATGGCAGATCTTACCATATTCAAGGCCTGATTTCCTTTATATAGCCTGGAGAGTTTTAGATGGCTTAACTACGCTTGAAAATGGAATTCAAGGGAAAATTCACAAGCATAGTGCAAAAGCAATTGCAGGGTTAGGCTCGTGATTGTCAATACGAGTTTGCAATAATCCCACGGTTTGCTTGTCAGTTAAAGAAGCCTCATTATCCTCCAAATTCTAATAATTATTCTCCACATCTATTTAATAAATAAATGCTGTGATTATTAAATATTAATGTAACTTTGAAATTGAAACAGTTTGTTAATCTGGCGCTCAGCCGTTATTGATACCTATGTCAATGTCATTGTCATTGTCTATTATTGGTCATGATGATTCTGAAGTTTTAAATAGACTTAATTTATGAAATCCCTTCTCACAAGTATTTAGTAATTAACAGGACGCAACCTAACTCCTTTTTATGATATACAGGGTGATTCAAAAAGAATACCACAACTTTAGGAATTTAAAACTCTGCAACGACGAAAGGCAGAGCTAAGCACTATCTGTCGGCGAATTAAGGGAGCTATAAAGTTTCATTTAGTTGTACATTTGTTCGCTTGAGGCGCTGTTGACTAGGCGTCAGCGTCAGTTGATGCTAAGATGGCGACCGCTCAACAGAAAGCTTTTTGTGTTATTGAGTACGGCAGAAGTGAATCGACGACAGTTGTTCAGCGTGCATTTCGAACGAAGCATGGTGTTAAACCTCCTGATAGGTGGTGTATTAAACGTTGGTATAAACAGTTTACAGAGAATGGGTGTTTGTGCAAAGGGAAAAGTTCTGGACGGCCGAGAACGAGTGATGAAAATGTAGCACGCATCCAGCAAGCATTTGTTCGCAGCCCAGGAAAATCGACTCGCAGAGCTAGCAGAGAGCTGCAAATTCCACAATCAACTGTATGGAGGGTCCTACGAAAACGGTTAGTTATGAAACCTGAACGTCAACTACCCGAGGCGATGGATCGGCCGCCAGGCAGCCCGTGACAGAGCACTTCATCACCGGCCTCCAAGAAGCCCTGATCTTACCCCCTGCGATTTTTTCTTATGGGGGTATGTTAAGGATATGGTGTTCCGGCCACCTCTCCCAGCCACCATTGATGATTTGAAACGAGAAATAACAGCAGCTATCCAAACTGTTACGCCTGATATGCTACAGAGATTGTGGAACGAGTTGGAGTATCGGGTTGATATTGCTCGAGTGTCTGGAGGGGGCCATATTGATCATCTCTGAACTTGTTTTTGAGTGAAAAAAACCTTTTTAAATACTCTTTGTGATGATGTATAACAGAAGGTTATATTATGTTTCTTTCATTAAATACACATTTTTAAAGTTGTGGTATACTTTTCGAATCACCCTGTATATGAAGATAGTAACTATTCTCGAAAGAACAGATACAATTGATGACCCTGCAGCTACTCTGGAATAAATGATAATTAATAGAAAACCTCAGCTGCCGACAGGTGGTGTTGATATACCTCGATAGGGACAGCTGAAAATGTGTGCCCCCTGAGTGGATGGGCAAATATCTATTAGATACATTCTGTATGTAGACTGTGGACAGTTGGGAATGTAGGTCACACGGGAAGTGTGCAAGGGCTAATGGCTCTAGGCACTATGGGACTTAACATCGGAGGTAATCAGGCCCCTAGACTTAGAACTACTTAAACCTAAGGACATCACACACATCCATGCCCGAGGCAGGATTCGAACCTGCGACCGTAGCAGGTCGCGCGGTTCCGGACTGAAGCGCATAGAACCGCTCGGCCACCGCGGCCGGCTAATGCACAATGGCCATCAATGGATGCAGGTGATCTGACGTACGTGTCACTTATCGGAATCGTATCTAGAAGTCTCAGACTGCACAAGCCCTGCACCAGTACAAAGCCTCCCCGAACTTCAAAATGGTTCAAATGGCTCTGAGCACTATGGCACTCATCTTAGGTCATAAGTCCCCTAGAACTTAGAACTACTTAAACCCAACTAACCTAAGGACATCACACACATCCATGCCCGAGGCAGGATTCGAACCTGCGACCGTAGCAGGTCGCATGGTTTCGGAATGAAGCGCATAGAACCGCTCGGCCGCCGCGGCCGGCTAATGCACAATGGCCATCAATGGATGCAGGTGATCTGACGTACGTGTGACTTATCGCAATCGTATCTAGAAGTCTCCGACTGCACAAGCCCTGCACCAGTACAAAGCCTCCCCGAACTTCAAAATGGTTCAAATGGCTCTGAGCACTATGGCACTCATCTTAGGTCATAAGTCCCCTAGAACTTAGAACTACTTAAACCCAACTAACCTAAGGACATCACACACATCCATGCCCGAGGCAGGATTCGAACCTGCGACCGTAGCAGGTCGCGCGGTTCCGGACTGAAGCGCATAGAACCGCTCGGCCACCGCGGCCGGCTAATGCACAATGGCCATCAATGGATGCAGGTGATCTGACGTACGTGTCACTTATCGGAATCGTATCTAGAAGTCTCAGACTGCACAAGCCCTGCACCAGTACAAAGCCTCCCCGAACTTCAAAATGGTTCAAATGGCTCTGAGCACTATGGCACTCATCTTAGGTCATAAGTCCCCTAGAACTTAGAACTACTTAAACCCAACTAACCTAAGGACATCACACACATCCATGCCCGAGGCAGGATTCGAACCTGCGACCGTAGCAGGTCGCGTGGTTTCGGAATGAAGCGCATAGAACCGCTCGGCCGCCGCGGCCGGCTAATGCACAATGGCCATCAATGGATGCAGGTGATCTGACGTACGTGTGACTTATCGCAATCGTATCTAGAAGTCTCCGACTGCACAAGCCCTGCACCAGTACAAAGCCTCCCCGAACTTCAAAATGGTTCAAATGGCTCTGAACACTATGGGACTCAACATCTTAGGTCATAAGTCCCCTAGAACTTAGAACTACTTAAACCTAACTAACCTAAGGACAGCACACACACCCAATCCCGAGGGAGGATTCGAACCTGCGACCGTAGCAGTCCCGCGGTTCCGGACTGCAGCGCCAGAAGCGCACGGCCACCGCGGCCGGCCCCCGAACTTCAACAGTCTCCTGCTGACATGCAGGGTCCATAGATTCATGAGGTTGTCTCCTTACCCGTACACGTTCAACCGATCGATACAACTTGAAACGAGACTCGTCCGACCAGGCAACATGTTTCCAGTCATGAACAGCCCAATGTCGGTGTTGACGGGCCCAGCGAGGCGTAAAGCCTTTTGTCGTGCAGTCATCAAGGATACACGAGTGGGCCATCGGCTCCTAAAGCTTGTTTCGTTGAATGGTTCGCACGTTGACACTTTTTGATGGCCCGGCACTGAAAACTGGAGCAGTTTGCGAAAGGGCTGCACTTCTGTCACGTTGAACGATTCTCCGCAGTCGTCGTTGGTCCTGTTCTTGCAGGATCTTTTTCCGGCCGCAGCAGTGTCGGAGATTTGATGTTTTACCGCATTCCTGATATTCACTGTACAGTCGTGAAATGGTCATACAGGAAAATCCGCACTTTATCGCTACCTCTCAGATGCTGCGTCCCATCGCTCGGGCGCTGACTATAACACCACGTTCAAACTCACTTAAATCGTGATGACATGCCATTGTAGCAGCAGTAACCGAACTAACAACTGTACCAGACACTTGTCTTATGTAGGCGTTGCCGTATTCTGCCCGTTTACATATCTCTGTATTTGAATACGCATGCCTGTATCAGTTTCTTTGGCGCTTCAACTGAATGTATTTTGATGGCGCAATTAAGTTGCCTACCTCGTTCACGAGTTACCTACATGACGTCCGCTGGTCAACACGACATATTATTCGTAATACTTGCTTTTATGCAAGCGCAACTACGTAAATGGTGGGTTATCCCACAACATTATTCCATAAGACATTATTGACTGGATCTATATAAAATGCGTCAGGATGTTAATACGTTTGTTTTCAAGATTATGGAGTAAGCTGGCATTTCCACATTCGTCCCTATATTTATCACATTGCTTATACATTACTGGCCATTAAAATTGCTGCACCGCGAAGATGACGTGCTACAGACGCGAAATTTAACCGATAGGAAAAAGATGCTGTGATATGCAAATGATAAGCTTTTCAGAGCATTCACACAAGGTCGGCGGCGTTGGCGACACCTACAACGTGCTGACATGAGGAAAGTTTCCAACCGATTTCTCATACACAAACAGCAGTTGACCGGCGTTGCCTGGTGAAACGTTGTTGTGATGCCTCGTGTAAGGACAAGAAATGCGTACTATCACGTTTCCGACTTTGACAAAGGTCGGATTGTAGCCTGTCGCGATTACGGTTTATCGCATCGCGACATTGCTGCTCACATTGGTCGAGATCCAATGACTGTTAGCAGAATATGGAATCGGTGGGTTCAGGAGGGTAATACGGAACGTCATGCTAGATACCAACGGCCTCGTATCACTAGCAGTCGAGATGACAGGCATCTTATCCGCATGGCTGTAACGGATCGTGCAGCCACGTCTCGATTAATGAGTCAACATATGGGGACGTTTGCAAGACAACAACCATCTGTACGAACAGTTAGACGACGTTTCCAGCAGCATGGACTATAAGCTCTGAGACCACGGCTGCGGTTACCCTTGACGCTGCATCACAGACAGGAGCGCCTGCGATGGTGTATGCAACGGCGAACCTGGGTGCACGAATGGCAAAACGTCGTTTTTTCGGATGAATCCAGGTTCTTTTTACAGCATCATGATGGGCGCAACCGTGTTTGGCGACATCGCTGGAAGAGTGTATTCGTCATCGTCATACTGGCGTATCTCCCGGCGTGATGGTATGGGGTGCCATTGGTTAGACGTCTCGGTCACCTCTTGTTCGCACTGACGGCATTTTGAACAGTGGACGTTACATTTCAGATGTGTTACGACCCGTTGCTCTACCTTTCATTCGATACTTGCGAAACCCTATATTTCAGCACGATAGTGCACGATCGCATTTTGCAGGTCCTGTACGAGCCTTTCTGGATACAGAAAATGTTCGACTGCTGACCTGGCCAGCACATTCTCCAGATCTCTCACCAACTGAAAACGTCTGGTCAATGGTGGCCGAGCAACTGGCTCGTCACAATATGCCATTCACTACTCGTGATGAACTGTGGTATCGTGTTGAAGCTGCATGGGCAGCTGTACCTGTACACGCCATCCAAGTTCTGTCTGACTCAATGCCCAGGCGTATCAAGGCTGTTATTACGGCCTGAGGTAGTTGTTCTGGGTGCTGATTTCTCAGGATCTATGCACCCAAATTGCAAAATATAATCACATGTCAGTTCTAGTATAATATATTTGTCCAATGAATAACCGTTTATCATCTGCATTTGTTCTTGGTGTAGCAATTTTAATCGCCAGTAGTGTATTTTTGTGAGTTTCTGGATATCCCGATAAATTTAACCTGCATGCCACTGAAGCTGCCTCTATTGTAATTCATACATATAATCTGCTTCTCCCCAGCTGTTGCGGTGGTGAACCATTTACATTACTCTGATTGTTTACGAATCACACTTTTGCCGGCAAATAAAAGAACTGCAATTTTGGGTACCAATAATTTGTATTAATTAAGGAGAGCTACACAGACAGCCCGTATTCAGAGGTTTATGCCATGGGCACCTGGATGCTTGCCCTACAGCACTTTCGTAACGCGACCTCCTCTTCATGTGTCAATACCGCGGCTGACGGCGTGGAACACGCGCTCATGAGCAAGGTGAGGGCTACCCTTCAGGTTCCACGCCGGCGACACTCGACCCACAACCGCCGACTGCCGGCTCAGTCAGAGTAACGGTCCGGTGGAGAGAGCGGAGCACATGCCGCCGCGTCGACGTCGGCGTCATTAGCGGCCGGGGAAGGCGCACCGCGGTCGCGGCCGTGTTTAAAGCGGAAGGCGCGTGCCGGCGATCGATGGCGAGAGTTACGCCCGCTGTCAGGCAGCGAACAGGTGGCCGCGGGGAGTCGACGGCCTCGTCTTCTGAGCCCCCACTTACGTCTCAACATCCGTCAGCCAGACTGTACCGTGTTCGTTTCTGTTAGCTCTTCCGAAGAGTGTTTCACGGACTGAGGACCACGGTGTAGCCACCTATACATTTATGAAGTATAATTGCAAAGAAAGAGAGAGTACCACAGGGATCGATTCTGGGTCCAGGTTTTGGCTGTAAGGGTCATCTTGAATATATGAAGTCAGTCTCTCTCTCTCTCTCTGTCTGTGTGTGTGGGGGGCGGGGGGAGGGGGGGAGCGGAGGGGGCATTGGAAGCGAGCACGCGCGTGGGGGGCGTGGTCTGAGAGGGGGGGCAGAGAGAGAGAGAGAGAGAGAGAGAGAGAGAGAGAGTGCGAGAGACAGAGAGGGAGGGAGGGAGGGGGAGGAAAGGAAAGTAGGAAGAGAAGAAATCGAGAGACAGCTTACATTTCTCGTTACTGGGACTCCCCTACAGCCGAATAAAGTAGTGCAGTTGTTAAAACACCGACTTCATATTTGGGAAGATGGAGTATCCTCTGTCAGATCATCCAGAGTTAGGTTTTCTAGGGTTACCATATTCTGAAACCCCAAAATTAGGACGCCCTCTACGGGATCGATCAGCACTCCTTTAGGACGGTTCTAGGCCGGATCTCGCTAAGAGGGCAGAGCAAGGTAAACATTGCTGACGTCATGTCAAATACAGCTGTTCTAGAATGTTTTATTTTTCGGCTTTGGATTAAAAAAGTGTAATTGCCGTACATCTCATCTATAGCGTAGGCCAGGTAATCGACTGCTAAAGACACTTCTTACACCACGCTTGTCATCCCTATTCTGGGGTATTGCTGTGCGGTGTGGGATCCGCATAGGTGGGACTGACATCGATAAAGTACAAAGAAGGGCAGCTCGTTTTGTATTATCGCGAAATAGGGGAGATAGTGACACAGACATGGTATGTGAATTGGAGTGGCAATCATTAAAAAAAGGCGTTTTTCGTTGCGACAGGATCGTCTCAGTTTTCTCCTCCGATTGCGAAAACATTCTGTTGGCACCCACCTACATAGGGAGAAATGATCAACACGATAAAATAAGAGAAATCAGGGCTGGTACAGAAAAATTTAAGTGCTCGTTTTTCGCGCGTTCCGTTCGAGAGTGGAATGGTAGAGAGACAGCTTGAAGGTGGTTCATTTAATCCTCTGCCAGGCACTTTATTGTGAATAGCAGAGTAATCACGTAGATGTAGATATAGATGAGATGAGTTTTGGTTTTAAATTAGGAAGTACGGTTCTCGTTAAACAGTGACTGTCATGTTTCTATCGGGATCCATACTAATCTCTTTAGGACTGCCGAATGAAACATGACTAGTTCAATTTTACATTGTCAGATGGCTGTATCGAACAAAAATAAAAATAAAATACTGTTAAGTGAAAATCGGAGGCAAGTGGAACTCTTGCAGCCGACGAACGTAGACGTCACGACGGTCTAAGCTAAAATGATCGAAACGTCGATTGTAAGCAAAATAAATCTTTTTTTCGGTTTTACTAGCATTGTGTTTAAGAAAATAAGAAAGCACGTAATTCAATATAGACGAAGTAGAAAGAATCTTATTTGCTGACGATACGAGATGAGAACAAATAGCACAATATCTTAATTTCCGAAATTAAGAAATGCGGATAATAGCTGAAATTGTAAAAATGTAGGCGGAAATGTCCGAATAAATACGGATTTATGGCATCCCTAAAGTTTCCCATGGTTTTCTAAATCATTTTAAGCAGATGCTGATATAGTTCCCTCAGCAAGACCACGGCCATGATATGTTCTGTGTGTATAGTAATTGGAGCTAGCTATTTGCGAGTTATTGTATGTTAAACCCGACGTCATTCTGTGAGGATCCCCGGATGAATGAATAAATAAATAAATAAAATAAGCATAAAAGAACGTATCCGAAGTGGCTACAGCTAAATGTGATGTAAGGTCCCGTGCTGTTCTCAGCTCCACTCAGTGGTCATTAGTCATTACTAAGCTATAAGGCATGAAACAATCCTTGTTCGGGGCTCTTTCTTTCATGCACATCTAATTTTCTCTTTCTCGTGATCACTTCTGACTACTGACTTTGGCGAAGAATGTGGTTGCTGTTGCGAACTTGAGTCCGAAGACTGGTTTGATTCAGCTCTCCTGCTACTCTGACCACTGCAAGCCCCTTCACCTCCGAGTAACTGCTGCAACCTACATCCTTCTGCATCTGCTTACTGTATTCATATCTTGTTGTCTCTCTCTACTATTTTAACCCTCCACGCTTCCCTCCAATACTAAATTGATGATCCCTTGATGCCTTAGAAAGTGTCCTACCAATCGATCCCTTCTTCTAGGCAGATTGTGCCACAAATTGCTCTTCTCCCCAATTCTATACAGTAACTCCTCATTAGTTACGTGATCTACCCATCCTTTAGATTTCCTCTGCAGTATCAGATCTCAAAAGCTTCTATCCTCTTCTTCTCTAAACTGTTTATCGTCCATGTTTCACTTCCATACACGGCTACTCTTCATAAAAATACTTTCAGAAAGAACTTTCAGCATTGCAGCGCGTCAGCAATCGTAAGTATCGAAATAATTACAAAAAAATCCGCCTCGATTGCACGAAGAACCTGGTGTTTCCTAGGTTTCAGCGTGGGTAAGCACGCCTTCTTCAGAACAATTTTATAAAACAGCTTGCCTAAATGGGCATAGTCAAAGGCTAAAATAAACACCTACAGGGGTAAGAGCCCATAAAATTTTTTTTATAAATACACGGTACACATGTACCAAGTCAATAAGATTACTTATCTCTGTGTGTGTGCTGCCTCGCCCCAGTCAACGTACGATGGCCACAGGCTCTCCACCGTCTAACGTTGGCTCTAGGGCATGATAAGACTGCTCGTTGTCGATGCAGTTCTGTACAGAAAAATTTAGTCGTGGTATGATCGCGAGGAAACGCAAAGGCCACGGGAATTATTTCCAATTTGCAAACAGACTAGAAGCTGTCTTTAAATGGGGCTAAATGGACCTGTGGTCTAGGGACGCACGTACGGTAGCTCAGCATGTTTGCTCAGAGGGTCAGCTGCTCTCTGTAACAAAGAAAAACTCAGTGAATGAGTCAATGACGAACTTGAACGAGTGCCATGGGATGTCCGCTACGAACAAAAGCAATGAACAAAATGAGATTAAAAAAAAGGGGTAGGGTGGGTAGCGTGTATGATTTGTATTCGTAATGTCGTCGATCCCGGCTCCAAATCCAGCCACCGCTTAAATTTTGGATAATAATCAGCATGGAACACCGAAGACTTCCGATTTAAGGAGTCACCCACATTCTGCAATCGGCCTTGTCAAAGAGGGTGGAAGAGAGGACAGAGGTTTATGGCATCCCCTTGCCCTTGGAATGAGCTGCCCTTAAAATCCAAAGAATTAGCAATGATCAACGATATGAGGATGCAGAAGATAATGGAAACCACTGCTTTGAAGGCAAATAATGACTAATTGTAGAAGTGTCACGATGATCTCTCCATTGGCAAAAGATTCCGGAATAGTCCCCCATTCGGATCTCCGGGAGGGGACTGCCAAGGGGGAGGTTACCATGAGAAAAAGATTGAATAATCAACGAAAGGATAACGTTCTACGAGTCGGGGCGTGGAATGTCAGAAGCTTCAACGTGGTAGGAAAACTAGAAAATCTGAAAAGGGAAATGCAAAGGCTCAATCTAGATATAGTAGGGGTCGGTGAAGTGAAGTGGAAGGAAGACAAGGATTTCTGGTCAGATGAGTATCGGGTAATATCAACAGCAGCAGAAAATGGTATAACAGGTGTAGGATTCGTTGTGAATAGGAAGGTAGGGCAGAGGGTGTGTTACTGTGAACAGTTCAGTGACCGGGTTGTTCTAATCAGAATCGACAGCAGACCAACACCGACAACGATAGTTCAGGTATACATGCCGACGTCGCAAGCTGAAGATGAACAGATAGAGAAAGAGTATGAGGATATTGAAAGGGTAATGCAGTATGTAAAGGGGGACGAAAATCTAATAGTCATGGGCGACTGGAATGCAGTTGTAGGGGAAGGAGTAGAAGAAAAGGTTACAGGAGAATATGGGCTTGGGACAAGGAATGAAAGAGGAGAAAGACTAATTGAGTTCTGTAACAAGTTTCAGCTAGTAATAGCGAATACCCTGTTCAAGAATCACAAGAGGAGGAGGTATACTTGGAAAAGGCCGGGAGATACGGGAAGATTTCAATTAGATTACATCATGGTCAGACAGAGATTCCGAAATCAGATACTGGATTGTAAGGCGTACCCACGAGCAGATATAGACTCAGATCACAATATAGTAGTGATGAAGAGTAGGCTGAAGTTCAAGACATTAGTCAGGAAGAATCAATACGCAAAGCAGTGGGATACGGAAGTACTAAGGAATGACGAGATACGTTTGAAGTTCTCTACCGCTATAGATACAGCAATAAGGAATAGCTCAGTAGGCAGTACAGTTGAAGAGGAATGGACATCTCTAAAAAGGGCCATCACAGAAGTTGGGAAGGAAAACACGGGTACAAAGAAGGTAGCTGCGAGGAAACCATGGGTAACAGAAGAAATACTTCAGTTGATTGATGAAAGGAGGAAGTACAAACATGTTCCGGGAAAATCAGGAATACAGAAATACAAGTCGCTGAGGAATGAAATAAATAGGAAGTGCAGGGAAGCTAAGACGAAATGGCTGCAGGAAAGTCAAAACAACCTTTGGTGACATTAAAAGCAACGGTGGCAACATTAAGAGTGCAACGGGAATTCCACTGTTAAATGCAGAGGAGAGAGCAGATAGGTGGAAAGAATACATTGAAAGCCTCTATGAGGGTGAAGATTTGTCTGATGTGATAGAATAAGAAACAGGAGTCGATTTAGAAGAGATAGGGGATCCAGTATTAGAATCGGAATTTAAAAGAGCTTTGGAGGACTTACGGTCAAATAAGGCAGAAGGGATAGATAACATTCCATCAGAATTTCTAAAATCATTGGGGGAAGTGGCAACAAAACGACTATTCACGTTGGTGTGTAGAATACATGAGTCTGGCGATATAACATCTGGCTTTCGGAAAAGCATCATCCACACAATTCCGAAGACGGCAAGGGCTGACAAGTGCGAGAATTATCGCACAATCAGCTTAACAGCTCATGCATCGAAGCTGCTTACAAGAATAATATACAGAAGAATGGAAAAGAAAATTGAGAATGCGCTAGGTGACGATCAGTTTGGCTTTACGAAAAGTAAAGGGACGAGAGAGGCAATTCTGACGTTACGGCTAATAATGGAAGCAAGGCTAAAGAAAAATCAAGATACTTTCATAGGATTTGTAGACCTGGAAAAAGAGTTCGACAATATAAAATGGTGCAAGCTGTTCGAGATTCTGAAAAAAGTAGGGGTAAGCTATAGGGAGAGACGGGTCATATACAATATGTACAACAACCAAGAGGGAATAATAAGCGTGGACGATCAAGAACGAAGTGCTCGTATTAAGAAGGGTGTAAGACAAGGCTGTAGCCTTTCGCCCCTACTCTTCAATCTGTACATCGAGGAAGCAATGATCGGAATAAAAGAAAGGTTCAGGAGTGGAATTAAAATACAAGGTGAATGGATATCAATGATACGATTCGCTGATGACATTGCTATCCTGAGTGAAAGTGAAGAAGAATTAAATGATCTGCTGAACGGAATGAACAGTCTAATGAGTACACAGTATGGTTTGAGAGTTAATAGGAGAAAGACGAAGGTAATGAGAAGTAGTAGAAATGAGAACAGCGAGAAACTTAACATCAGGATTGATGGTCACGAAGTCAATGAAGTTAAGGAATTCTGCTACCTAGGCAGTAAAATAACCAATGACGGACGGAGCAAGGAGGACATCAAAAGCAGACTCGCTATGGCAAAAAAGGCATTTCTGGCCCAGAGAAGTCTCCTAATATCAAATACCGGCCTTAATTTGAGGAAGAAATTTCTGAGGATGTACGTCTGGAGTACTGCATTGTATGGTAGTGAAACATGGACTGTGGGAAAACCGGAAAAGAAGAGAATCGAAGCATTTGAGATGTGGTGCTATAGACGAATGTTGAAAATTAGGTGGACTGATAAGGTAAGTAATGAGGAGGTTCTATGCAGAATCGGAGAGGAAAGGAATATGTGGAAAACACAGATAAGGAGAAGGGACAGGATGATAGGACATCTGCTAAGACATGAGGGAATGACTTCCATGGTACTAGAGGGAGCTGTAGAGGGCAAAAACTGTAGAGCAAGACAGAGATTGGAATACGTCAAGCAAATAATTGAGGACGTACGTTGCAAGTGCTACTCTGAGATGAAGAGGTTAGCACAGGAAAGGAATTTGTGGCGGGCCGCATCAAACCAGTCAGTAGACTGATGACAAAAAAAAAAAAAAAAAAAAAAAAGTGTGTGCCCACGGAACATGTGGCCTGTAATTGAAGAAATGATGATCTCTCCATTGGCAAAAGGTTCCGGAATAGTCCCCCATTCGGATCTCCGGAAAATGACTGCCGAGGGGCAGGTGGCCATATGAAAAACATTGAATGAGCAACGAAAAGATAATGTTGTACGACTCGGGGCATGGAATGTCAGAGGCTTAAAATTTGGAGGGAAGCTCAAAAACTGAAAAGGGAAGTACAAAGGCTAAATCTAGACATAGTGGAATCACTGAAGTGAAAGGGAAAGAAGACAACGATAGGTCAAATGAATATATAATAATATCGACAGCTGCAGACAATGGTATCTACATCTACATCTACATTGATACTCCGCAAGCCACCCAACGGTGTGTGGCGGAGGGCACTTTACGTGCCACTGTCATTACCTCCCTTTCCTGTTCCAGTCGCGTATGGTTCGCGGGAAGAACGACTGTCTGAAAGCCTCCGTGCGCGCTCTAATCTCTCTAATTTTACATTCGTGATCTCCTCGGGAAGTATAAGTAGGGGGAAGCAATATATTCGATACCTCATCCAGAAACGCACCCTCTCGAAACCTGGCGAGCAAGCTACACCGCGATGCAGAGCGCCTCTCTTGCAGAGTCTGCCACTTGAGTTTATTAAACATCTCCGTAACGCTATCACGGTTACCAAATAACCCAGTGACGAAACGCGCCGCTCTTCTTTGGATCTTCTCTATCTCCTCCGTCAACCCGACCTGGTACGGATCCCACACTGATGAACAATACTCAAGTATAGGTCGAACGAGTGTTTTGTAAGCCACCTCCTTTGTTGATGGACTACATTTTCTAAGCACTCTCCCAATGAATCTCAACCTGGTACCCGCCTTACCAACAATTAGTTTTATATGATCATTCCACTTCAAATCGTTCCGTACGCATACTCCCAGATATTTTACAGAAGTAACTGCTACCAGTGTTTGTTCCGCTATCATATAATCACACAATAAAGGATCCTTCTTTCTATGTATTCGCAATACATTACATTTGTCTATGTTAAGGGTCAGTTGCCACTCCCTGCACCAAGTGCCTATCCGCTGCAGATCTTCCTGTATTTCGCTACAATTTTCTAATGCAGCAACTTCTCTGTATACTACAGCATCATCCGCGAAAAGCCGCATGGAACTTCCGACACTATCTACTAAGTCATTTATATATATTGTGAAAAGCAATGGTCCCATAACACTCCCCTGTGGCACGCCAGAGGTTACTTTAACGTCTGTAGACGTCTCTCCATTGATAACAACATGCTGTGTTCTGTTTGCTAAAAACTCTTCAATCCAGCCACACAGCTGGTCTGATATTCCGTAGGCTCTTACTTTGTTTATCAGGCGACAGTGCGGAACTGTATCGAACGCCTTCCGGAAGTCAAGAAAAATAGCATCTACCTGGGAGCCTGTATCTAATATTTTCTGGGTCTCATGAACAAATAAAGCGAGTTGGGTCTCACACGATCGCTGTTTCCGGAATCCATGTTGATTCCTACATAGTAGATTCTGGGTTTCCAGAAATGACATGATACGAGAGCAAAAAACATGTTCTAAAATTCTACAAGAGATCGACGTAAGAGATATAGGTCTATAGTTTTGCGCATCTGCTCGACGACCCTTCTTGAAGACTGGGACTATCTGTGCTCTTTTCCAATCATTTGGAACCCTCCGTTCCTCTAGAGACTTGCGGTACACGGCTGTTAGAAGGGGGGCAATTTCTTTCGCGTACTCTGTGTAGAATCGAATTGGTATCCCGTCAGGTCCAGTGGACTTTCCTCTATTGAGTGATTCCAGTTGCTTTTCTATTCCTTGGACACTTATTTCGATGTCAGCCATTTTTTCGTTTGTGCGAGGATTTAGAGAAGGAACTGCAGTGCGGTCTTCCTCTGTGAAACAGCTTTGGAAAAAGGTGTTTAGTATTTCAGCTTTACGCGCGTCATCCTCTGTTTCAATGCCATCATCATCCCGTAGTGTCTGGATATGCTGTTTCGAGCCACTTACTGATTTAACGTAAGACCAGAACTTCCTAGGATTTTCTGTCAAGTCGGTACATAGAATTTTACTTTCGAATTCAATGAACGCTTCACGCATAGCCCTCCTTACGCTAACTTTGACATCGTTTAGCTTCTGTTTGTCTGAGAGGTTTTGGCTGCGTTTAAACTTGGAGTGGAGCTCTCTTTGCTTTCGCAGTAGTTTCCTAACTTTGTTGTTGTTCCACGGTGGGTTTTTCCCGTCCCTCACAGTTTTACTCGGCACGTACCTGTCTAAAACGCATTTTACGATTGCCTTGAACTTTTTCCATAAACACTCAACATTGTCAGTGTCGGAACAGAAATTTTCGTTTTGATCTGTTAGGTAGTCTGAAATCTGCCTTCTATTACTCTTGCTAAACAGATAAACCTTCCTCCCTTTTTTTATATTCCTATTAACTTCCATATTCAGGGATGCTGCAACGGCCTTATGATCACTGATTCCCTGTTCTGTACATACAGATTCGAAAAGTTCGGGTCTGTTTGTTATCAGTAGGTCCAAGATGTTATCTCCACGAGTCGGTTCTCTGTTTAATTGCTCGAGGTAATTTTCGGATAGTGCACTCAGTATAATGTCACTCGATGCTCTGTCCCTACCACCCGTCCTAAACATCTGAGTGTCCCAGTCTATATCAGGTAAATTGAAATCTCCACCTAAAACTATAACATGCTGAGAAAATTTATGTGAAATGTATTCCAAATTTTCTCTCAGTTGTTCTGCCACTAATGCTGCTGAGTCGGGAGGTCGGTAAAAGGAGCCAATTATTAACCTAGTTCGGCTGTTTAGTGTAACCTCCACCCATAATAATTCACGGGAACTATCCACTTCTACTTCACTACAGGATAAACTACTACTAACAGCGATGAACACTCCACCACCGGTTGCATGCAATCTATCCTTTCTAAACACCGTGTGTACCTTTGTAAAAATTTCGGCAGAATTTATCTCTGGCTTAAGCCAGCTTTCTGTACCTATAACGATTTCAGCTTCGGTGCTTTCTATCAGCGCTTGAAGTTCCGGTATTTTACCAACGCAGCTTCGACAGTTGACAATTACAATACCGATTGCTGCTTGGTCCCCGCATGTCCTGACTTTGCCCCGCACCCGTTGAGGCTGTTGCCCTTTCTGTACTTGCCCAAGGCCATCTAACCTAAAAAACCGCCCAGCCCACGCCACACAACCCCTGCTACCCGTGTAGCCGCTTGTTGCGTGTAGTGGACTCCTGACCTATCCAGCGGAACCCGAAACCCCACCACCCTATGGCGCAAGTCGAGGAATCTGCAGCCCACACGGTCGCAGAACCGTCTCAGCCTCTGATTCAGACCCTCCACTCGGCTCTGTACCAAAGGACCGCAGTCAGTCCCGTCGACGATGCTGCAGATGGTGAGCTCTGCTTTCATCCCGCTAGCGAGACTGGGGTAGGATATGTTACGAATATGAGGGTGGGGCAGAGAGTATGTTACTGTGAACAGTTCAGTGATAGGATTGTTCTTATTGAATCGACAGGAGAGCAACACCGACAGCTATAGTTCAGGTATACATGCCGATGTCACAAGCTGATGATGATGATGAAGAGAGAGAGAAAGAACGTGAGGATACTGAAAGGGTAATTCAGTACGTAAAGGGAGATGAAAATCAAATACTCATGAGGTGCTGGAACGCAGTTGTAAGGGAAGGAGTAGAAGAAAGGGTTATGGGACAATACAAGGAATGAGAGAGGAGAAACACTAATTTAGTTCTTTAATAAATTTCAGCTAGTGAGAGCGAATACTCTGTTCAAGAATCACAAGAGGCGAAGGTATACTTGCAGAAAGGCCAAGAGATACGGCAAGATTCCAGTTAGATTACATCTTGGTCAGACAGAGATTCAGAAACCAGATATTGGATTGTGTGGCTTACCCAGCAACAGGTATAGAGTCAGGTCAGAATGTAGTAGTGATGAAGAGTAGGTTGAAGGTTAAGAGATTAGTAAGAAAGAATCACTCGCAAAGAGGTGGTAGGCGAAAGTATGACGAGATACGCATGACGTTCTCTACGGCTATAGATACAGCAATATGAAATAGCTCAGTAGGCAGTAGGGGAGGAATGGACATCTCTAAAAAAGCAATCACAGAAGTAGGAAAGAAAACCATAGGTACAAAGAAGGTAACTGCGAAGAAACCATGGGTAACAGAAGAGACGACGAAGAGGAGATCAGTGTTTAACGTCCTGTCGACAACGAGGTCATTAGAGACGGAGCACAAGCTCGGATTACGGAAGGATGGGGAACAAAATCGGTCGCGCCCTTTCAGAGGAACCATCCTGGCATTTGCCTGAAGCGATTTAGGGAAACCACGGAAAACATAAATCTGATTGGCCAGACGTGGGTTTGAACCGACGTCCTCCCGAATGCGAGTCGTGTGCTAAGAGAATTGCGCCACCCCGCCAACATTACATTGTGAGTGTGTAAATAGATACACGCACAGTCTCCCCAACGGCGGACACACAAATAGGCATCCTGTAGTCCCAGCTACACTCCACAGAACTCACCTAGTAATGAGATGTACAGATATTTCTATCATCTTTCTGTGTTTGTGACCATTAGAAGCAAAATTCCGTGCCCGAACTTCAAAGTTCCTTATCCCCCCATTTATGTTCGGTTAGCCCGTAATAAGCTTGCTTTCTTTGTGTTTGGTACCTCCCGAGCAAATCTCGTTATGGAGCAGTAGTCTCCACCACGTAATTGTCTGCCCCCACCCTTCCCGTTCCCCAGTGGATTCTTTGCGGATAAAGACGTGGCCTTCACATGGCTTGGCGAACCACGCAGAACGTGTTTGGAGAGAGGGAGAGAGGGAGAGAGGGAGAGATGGAGAGAGGGAGAGAGGGAGAGAGGGGGAGAAAGGGGGGGAAAGGGGGGGGAGGGACACAGACCTTCCTCTGTCTGTTCATGTGAAGGCTCGCTCTGCATCTGTACGTCTCAGATGACACATATGTGTCTGCTCTTCTACGCGCAGCAAACTTCGTGACGCACTTCAACTGCACGAGTGTGCGGAAACGAAAACAGGCCCAGCGGACTTCACATGCAGATGCTACCACATACCAAGCCGCAAAATGAGTGCAGTCTATGAAGTCTGTACAAGAAATTCCGGAACGTTCGTAATTTCACGCCAATTGTGCGCTGTGCGCTGGAGCGAAGTGCTGTTGGGATCCCTGCAAACGCCTGTGTTTAATGTGCGACTGTCGGAAGTTTCATTTATGTATTGTTGTATATCTGTTGGTTATTGTTCAGTGCTGCACTGAGTAGAACGTTATGTTACCTAGTTTACGAATTTCGAGGTGGCGTAGGTAGAGGAGCAACGCGTCTGCATTAAATGTTGCGTGAAAGTCAAGAGAATATTTACAGAGACACACCAAACAATGCCGGAAGCCTATGGTAATGAGCACTTAAGCTGTACTCGGTGTTACGAATGGTTCACACGGTTTAAAAATGGCCAGACGGAAGTAAAAGATGACCCTCGTTCAGGACGCCTTCGCCGTTCAACGACGCGCATGTCTGGAACATCAACAAAATCTGGCGTGCCAATCGATGACTGGCTGTCCGAGAGACTGCAGAAGAATGCAGTATTCCACTTGGATTATGTCATGAAATCCTGACACAGCATCTTGGAATGTATCGCGTTGTCGCCATGTTCGTTCCATGGCTCATTAATCAAGACCAGAAAGACCCTCGTCTCCCAAGAGCTTTTGGATGGCGTAAATGAGAACGAGATATCCCTTAAAGAGAATCGTAACTGGTGATGAAACATGGATATACGGTTATGATGTTGAGGCCGAGGTTCAGTCTTCACAAAGGGTCGGGGAAGGTTCTCCAAGTCCAAAAAAAGCTCGTTTGGTCAGATCAAATGTCAAAGCTATGTTGACAGTTTTCTTTGACTTTGAAGGAGTAGGTCTTCATGATTTCGTGCCACAGCGACAAACCGTTAATAGATGGTACTGTCGGGACGTGTTGTGACGCCTGCGAGAAAATGTCAGAAGGAAACGGCCTGAAATGTAGCGAGATAATTCATTGCTCTTGCGTCACGATAACGCACCCACACATTCATCCCTGTTGGCGCGTTACTATTCCACAAATAACGAATCACAGTGCTGCCTCATCCACCGTACTCTCAAAACCTGGTCCCTGTGGACTCATCTCTGTTTCCAAAGTTGAAAACCCCGTTGAAAGGGCGAAGATTTGCAACGATAGACGAGATAAAAGGAAATTCGCTTACCAAGACTGCTTCTTGAAGTGAAAACGGCGTTAGGACCGGTGTATCAATTGTGAATGAGAATATTTGGGAGGAGACCATGCACAACAAGTAAAAGGTAAGCCTAGAAAAATTTTGTGGACAAAGTTCGGGAATTTTTTGATCAGACCTCGTATATACCGCAGCAGACGAGGTCACCTCAGCGGCCCCTAGTGGTGCGAGGAGCATGTTGCAACAAAAAACAGTTTCAAATTTGTTAGTTTTCTACTTTAAACGATACTGGCTCTGGTTCAAATAGCTCTGAGCACTATAGGACTTAACTTCTGAGGTCATCAGTCCCCTAGAACTTAGAACTACTTAAACCTAACTAACCTAAGGACAGCACACACATCCATGCCCGCGGCAGGATTCGAACCTGCGACCGTAGCGGTCGCGCGGTTCCGGACTGAAGAACCTAGAACCGCTCGACCACCTCGGGCGGCGAATAGGATACTGAGAAATTACACACTTTTACATACAGAAATCACGAAACGTCCAATTCAGTCATTGGAATGGCTGCAATAAAATATAGAAGAGAGGTTGACAAGTGTTTCAATTTACCCCACCATCGGGACTCATTGCAACAAACCAAAGTTTCACTGAAAACAGCCTGCGCAGTTTGAAATGTCTGACACGTCAGGGGTATTTTCATTGTGTCCACAGCTGCACACATTTATAATGGATCATTATTAGCACATGGCCTCTGGGATCGTAATTTACACTTAGTACACTGTACACATTCCTCTCGCTTTCTACAAACCTTCCCAAAGATCAAACAACAATTTTCTTCTTCTTCGGAAGATGGACGTAATTACAATTTTCTTTTACTCCTAGTTGTTGCTTTCGTCTTTTTTTCTTTCCATTCTTCATTGCCTTCCTACCATTTCCCTCCTCTCTTCCTTGTTCCAGAGACTGTTTTTCTGGTGTGTCTGTTAAGACAGCTCACTTCCTCTTCTATCTTCCACCGTTGCTTTCTTCCCTTCGTCCAGATTTAGGGAATGGGCGAAAATTCTCAGGGGAAAAAAGTTTCTCTGCAGAATTTCCTGGAACAGCATTAACAGCATTCTCCACAATCTGGAAGGTACCCAGAGGACCTGAAAGTTTTTCTTCTGGAATAGACCTATCTGCCACAAAAGATGCAGAAAAAGTAACTTTCTTCGAACTTGTCAGGGAGTATATCTGTCCCTCAAGATCCTGAAGTGATGTTTGCTGCTGTGAAAGTGGTGAGAAGTCCTTTGTTTGTAATGGAAGGCAAATCACGAATTGTTAGTCTCTTTCCTGCTGCATACGATCTTGAAAGGACCATAAACGCTTATATCTAGGGACTGTAATCTTTGAGAACAGCGGGGAGGAAACGACAGAAATGCTACACCATTCTTACTACATTCATTAAGAGCTTCTATGCTGGAATGGGACAGGATCTCCTTTTGTTGGTCTGGTTTGCCTAATAAAACGATCCAGAGATGTTAAAAAAGATTGCTCCACCATCCACACACAACCGGTGGCAGCACCGATGCGTCCCGTGGACCGCCACAGATAATATAATCTTTAAAATTTTTCCTTGGGAAAATTATCACGGATAGAATTAAGGTCCGTTGAGCACATAAAGCAGCTGCTACTGTTACCACTTCTCTTCATTCAGAGCTCATACTTCCAACTTGTTTCGCACTTTTCTGCGCAACTATCCTGTTTGGCGTTAACACTGTAGTTACACCCATTTCATCCGCGTTCCAGATAATGGAAAAGGGAACATGATAACGAGAATAAGCACCTAACTTTTGGAACAACTTGTCAACATCTTTTTATTAAATGCTGTCATTCTTCCCAGACTTGTGCTTTCGGGTTGTGTGATGGAAAGATGATTGTTTCTGAAACTTCCTGACAGATTAAAACTGTGTGCCGGACCGAGACCCGAACTCGGGACCTTTGCTTTTCCCGGGCAAGTGGTCTACCACCTGAGCTACCCAAGCACGACTCACGGCCCGTCCTCACAGCCTTACATCTTGCAGTATCTCGTTTCCTACCTTCCAAACTTCGCAGAAGCTCTCCTGAAAAATAATCCTACAGGAGCCCAAAAAGGCGAGTATATTCCCCCTTAAAAGACCCTGGCAGAACAGTTGGGAACCACCTGTCTCAGGCCATATTCTGCCTCTCTCTCGCTCTCTCTCTCTCTCTCTCTCTCTCTCTCTCTCTCTCTCTCTTATTGCCACTGCCTGGGATGGGGAGGGCAGTCCAACATACTTTTTCACGGGCGTATTTAAAATTGCGGTCCAAAATGCGCCCTCCCATACATCCACGTATTGAAATTGGCTGGTCTTGGAGGGTCCAGAAGCCGCAAGCCTATCTATGGTCTCCACTCATATGTACTTTTCATTTTCACTGTCTCCTCTCCCTTTTGCTCCCTACTTCTATCTGCGTCCATCTATCTCCTTTACTACCACTGTTTCTGATCGCCCGTCGACATCTTCACTCTCTTTGGCTCTCACTGCTATTGACTTCACCCACATCTCTCTTTCTCTTTCACTGCCACTTCCTCTCTCCCACCATCACTGTCTCTTCTTTCTGTCTCTCATCATTGCCGGCCGAAGTGGCCGCGCCGTTCTGGCGCTGCAGTCTGGAACCGCGAGACCGCTACGGTCGCAGGTTCGAATCCTGCCTCGGGCATGGATGTGTGTGATGTCCTTAGGTTAGTTAGGTTTAACTAGTTGTAAGTTCTAGGGGACTAATGGCCTCAGCAGTTGAGTCCCATAGTGCTCAGAGCCATTTTGAGCCATCTCTCATCATCACTGTCTCCCCTCTCTTTGTCTCCCACTGACACAGTGTGTGTGTGTGTGTGTGTGTGTGTGTGTGTGTGTGTGTGTGTGTGTGTTGGGGCTTACGGGTGCCTAACATAGAGGTCATCAGCGCCCTGACACGCATTAAAAGAAACGAATGTGAACAAAATTAGCAAAATGAAAGAAAGCGGGAAAAGATGAAAAATGCTGTATAAGAGAATAAAACGTAAGTAAAACGAGAAAGGAGCGTCAAGGACGCCACAGGAAACTGTGACTGGCTGACGAGCCAGTCATCCTGTGAGCAAATAAAGACGCTCTCCCTAAAATCTTGGTAAAAGCATAGGACAAGTCACAGAACTTTAAAACTATAACCACATTCGATTATTTCCAAAAGGGATGGCAGATCCGACGGCAGGTCAGCCGCGGCCCGCTGGTCAGAAAATAAAACGCAATCCAATAAAGCGTGGCGCACAGTGACCTGGACGCCACAAGCACCACACATTGGAGGGTCCTCTCGCCGGAGCAGGAAGCCATGCGTCATAGAGCTGCGGCCTATCCGAAGCCGCTTGAGGAGAAACTCGTCCCGTCGACGGGGCTGGAAGGAAGTACACCACACACGAGTTGTGGGCTTGGCTAAACGGAGCTTACTGTCAATCATTTCCAGCCACTCATGCTTCCACCGACGCAACACTAGTGAGCTCAGTAGCAAGGTGAATGCCTGCAGGGGGATGGCACACTGAAAGACTTGGGGATCGAGACACGCCTCCTTGGCTGCGAGACCTGGCCTTTCCGTTCCCAGCAATGCCGAGGTGCCCTGAAACCCGGCAGAAAACCACCTCCTTCCCCAGTCGTTCCAGTTGGAGGAGGGCATCCTGGACGGTCTGGACTATTTTAGCTGCTGAATACAAACGTTGCATCGAGTGAACGGCACTTAGTGAATCGGAACAGACAAGAAATTTAGGACGGGAAGAGCGTCTCATCTGCTCCAGTGCCCGCAAGATCGCATACAATTCTTCATCGAAGACAGTAAGCGATTGAGGCAGTCGGACCTTGAGGACACGTTCCGGAAGAACAACAGAGCAACCAACGGAATCCCCCGTTTCGCCCCATCCGTAAAAACAGCTACGTAGTCGTGGTGCTTAGAAAATGGCAGAAATGTTGAATTAAAAGAGGAAGCAGGACTGCAATCTAAAATCACTCTGGGCCTTTCCAGTAACCAGGGTGGCAGTCAGTTAAAACTCTGGATTTGGGGCCGTGCTGTCTGCACACCGAGTGACTGTAGTACACGTTGCACACAGATCCCAAACGGCAACGTAGCCCGGGGACGGTGGGAAAAAAGGCGGTCCAGAGGTGGATGGGCAACAAGACGGTGAGCAGGCGAGCTGGGAGCTGCAAGAAACTTACAAGCCTGGCGCACCAGCAGGAGCTGCCGCCGGATGGTAAGTGGCGGTTCCCCGGCCTCAGCACAGAGGCTGGGTATGGGACTGGTCCGATAAGCACCCGTGGCCAGTCGAATCCCCCGCATAGTGGACAGCGTCAAGGATCCGCAAGTAAGAGGGCCTCGCTGACCCATACACCGTGCACCCGTAGTCCAGCCGCGAACGCACAAAAGCCCGATAAAACTGGAGGAGACGCGCCCAGTCCGCTCCCTAAGACCTGTGGCTGAGGCACTTGAGGATGTTCAGTGCCTCCAGGGTTCTGGCTTTCAAGTCTCGCAGGGGTGGCAACCATGACAATCTGGAGTCAAAACTGAGGCCCAGAAACAGCGGAAAAAAAGGGGTTCAAATGGCTCTAAGCGCTATGGGACTTAATATCTGAGGTCATCAGACCCCCACACTTACAAGGGAACCTCCCCATCGCACCCCCCTCAGATTTAGTTATAAGTTGGCATAGTGGATAGGCCTTGATAAACTGAACACAGATCAATTGAGAAAACAGGAAGAAGTGGTGTGGAACTGTGAAAAAAATAAGCAAAATATACAAACTGAGTAGTCCATGGGCGACATAGGCAACATCATGGACCACGGGAGCTCAGGAGCGCCGTGGTCCCGTGGTAGCGTGAGCAGCTGTAGAACGAGAGGTCCTTGGTTCAAGTCTTCCCTCGAGTGAAAATTTTACTTTCTTTATTTTCGCAAAGTTATGATCTCTCCGTTCGTTCATTGACGTCTCTGTTCACTGTAATAAGTTTAGTGTCTGTGTTTTGCGACCGCACCGCAAAACCGTGCGATTAGTAGACGAAAGGACGTGCCTCTCCAATGGGAACCGAAAACATTTGATCGCAAGGTCATAGGGCAACCGATTCCTCCACAGGAAAACACGTCTGATATATTCTATACGACACTGGTGACGGCATGTGCGTCACATGACAGGAATATGTTGTCGACCCACCTAACTTGTACACTTGGTGAATGGGTAAAAAGATTCTTCTACCTGGCCCGATTTAGGTTTTCTTGTGGATGTGATAATCACTCCCAAAAAAGTGATGAAAACATAAGAGTTTGTCACATAAACTGAAAATAAAAAATTAAACTTTTCACTCGATGGAAGATTTGAACCAAGGACCTTTGGTTCCGCAGCTAGTCACGTTACCACGAGACCACGGCGCTCCTGCGGTCCCACTGTCCTTGATGTTGCCTATCTTCCCATGAACTACTCAGTTTGTATATTTTGCTTATTTTTTCACAGTTCCACACAACTTCTTCCTGTTTTCTCAATTGATCTGTGTTCAGTTTTTCAAGGCCTATCCACTGTGCCAACTTATAACTAAATCTGAGGGGTGTGCGATGGGGAGGTTCCCTTGTTAGAACTGCTTAAACCTAACTAACCTAAGGACATCACACACATCCATGTCCGTGGCAGGATTCGAACCTGCGACCGTAGCAGCAGCGCGGTTCCGGACGTAAGCGCCTAGAACCGCTCGGCCACAGCGGCAGGCCCAGAAACCGCACTGTGTCTCTAAAATGTAGGACAGTGTCCCCTATATGCAAGGCGGGCAAATTAAAAGGTTGACGAGAACGATTAAAATGAACACAGACACACGCTAATCGGCAGAAAACTGGAAACCCGTCTTTGCAGCCCACTCCTCTAACCGCCGCACTGTAAGCTGCAACTGACGGCTCGCCGTTGCAACACTGGAGGAGGAACAGAAAATATCAAAATCGTCCACAAATATCTTCCGCCGCCACTGTCTGTCTCTGGTACTCTCTTGCAGCACAAAAAAAATCATGATTGTGTTCGCATGCAAAAATTTTCGGTGAACAAGGAGTTATTTTACTGAGCTTGCAGGCATTCCAGTGTACAAATTTTTGCAGTAATTTTAAGTTATTTTCAGGCATGTTAAGACCCTTTTCAGTCCACTTTTTGTCAGTGCAGCACCACTTTTGAAAATTTTTTGTATGTGTCAAGTTTCCATTATACCATTAGAGCGCTTCGTGAAGTTTTGTTGGTGAAAAAATGCTGACTAAAAACAGTTTACTCAGCCCCTAATCCTTGCGATGACCGTAGAATCCGTGTCATATGTTCAGTATACAAAATTAAAACAACATTTACGCCTCAGACCGGTTATTATGTATGTACGTACGGTAACTTTGAAACTCAGGATCTCGGTAATGGGTAATGAGACAGAAACATTTCCGAAGTTTCGCCGAGAACATCGTCTTAAGAGCGCAAGAGAAAAATTTTGACCATCTGCCATGAAGAGAAACTGTAGAAGTGGCCATCCCGACAACTCGTACTTTTTGTAACCAAAAATCATGGTTTTTCTATGTTTTCTCAGGGACAGCACATGAAGCAATGGTGCTTATATATGCTGGTGAAGGTCCACCCTAGACGGTATCCACTGCATAGGAACCAACCGATTTCCTCAATTTGCCTCAGCTGGAAGAAGTGTGTAATGTTTAAATTTTGACCCTGTACTGTTGGATAGCTAAAGTATGCCCATTCTTTCAGTAGATATACAAATGGTCACTTTGCCGAAGGAACCCAAAACACTTGACCCCCTTATCTCTGTGATCAACAGAGCCCGAGATATGACCCCCTGCAAAAATCGCATTTTCGTGCGCAGCTTTTAGGAAGATTTTGGTACCGTGTACTGTTGTGCACGGACCGAGACGGAGATTTTGTGACACATGTTGAAACGTCCACTTAGAAAAATTTATGAATTACTGTGCTGGTAAACCCCTTACATTATTTGATTTTCAAACAGCTGAGCAGAACTGAACGCACTCAGACATTTCGCTCTTTACCTATTCTGATCAACACTAAACTGACGCTCAATATTTTTAGCGCAACGCAGTCTGACTTTCAATAATCCCTGCAGAAGAATGGCCCTAACTAACATTAACCTATATCTTTCACAAATCACTTACCTCACAAAAATCTTCGTTACTCCAACTACTGCAATACAGCGAGCGTCACTACTGCCAGCTAAATAAAAGATTCTAACTACTAAAGTCACTAACTATTGATAGGCATAGTTAGCAAATGAAAGATTTTGATGAACAACAAACAATGTATTTACCTTAATAGTGTTCAAAAGTCATATATATATATATATATATATATATATATATATATATATATATATATATATATATATATATATATCAGTTCATGACATGCAGTCTTACAAATTTACTGTCTCTGATGGACACACGTACAGATGATCCGCTCTCAAAACTCCGACATCTCACTCCCCACATCCACCACTGCTGGCAGCTCACCTCCAACTGCGCAACGCTACGCGCTGTTAACAGCCAACTGCCCAACACTACAATGGCGACAATTCCAACAATGCAAACCAGCCACAGACTGCACACAGCACAGTCAGTGATTTTCATACAGAGCGCTACGTGGCGTTACCAACATAAAAACCTAAATAGCCTACTTACACAGTCCGAATTACTGTCAGATACTAAAATGTTTTTCTAGGGTGGGGAAGACCGTAGTGTGTCAGGACTCGCGTTTAGTGGAGAGGTGGCATAGGTGTAAGTGTTCTAAGTGCTGGAGGGAATGAGATATGGAAAACTTAATTATTACCCAGTTTCTCAAAAATACTGCCAGGTTTCACTTGTGATCGGCACCATTCGGACTGCTGATTCAGAGTTCTTTGAATTGAAGTGTTTTGCACAACAAGACAAAAGCAAACAATTGAGTCGAATCGTGAAAAAAGTGAGCGAATAGTGGCCACGGTTAGACTAGCATCACAAATTTTTTCGTACGCTCACCCCCGTTCACATAAACACCACTCGTTGTCGGCCTGTTCGTGCTAGCACGTTCAATTGTATAAAATGTTGGAACTGAGTCACACGGACAAAATTATCGTTAAATAGTAAAAATATAAAAAATTAATAGTAAGATCACGTGGTATGATACCTGCTAAAAGTACTGCTATGAATAAAAGCTATAGTCGTAATGATACTACACGATGCCAAGAGCTATGAATACTTTGTCCATGTCCCTTCACACTGCGCACTGTTTATCGCGTTAATTTTTCTCTGTTTCAGAGGCGCTGTGGGATGGACTGCGTGGTGAGTTGGCCACTTCTGGAGACTCGATTCAACACTGAGGCAGCCATGTCGGTATGCAACAATGGCACACACTAGACATGGAGGGGCGTCATGGTTGTCGCAAGGATTACTGTGCTGGTCTTCATCATCACCATCACCATCACCAAAGCCTCCCATATTTTCAAGGCCCGTTTTCTTTTTTTGGGTGACTTTCCTCTGTAGGCTTATATCTCCATCAATAGTTAGTTACTTTCGTGTTCGATGGATGACCTTTATGTTTAATCGTAATGGTGTGAAACAAGTCATTTTACATTCACGTTACACGTTCATTTGCAAATATGGTTACATGCTGACCATTTAAATTTTTTTTCGGGTGTGCATTAGGAATTCTTATGCACCAACTTATATGGATTACAAAAATAGAAATTCTTATTCATAACAGAAGGGGTAGTCAAGGACGTACTGTTTCAGTTTCTTCACAAATTTTTCTTTCCTGTCTGTCAGATCACTGGCTAAGACAGCTTTAATGTGGCATAAACAATGTATTTTTTTCTCTCTGGTATTGTATGATGTCCATCATTGCTCCTTTTCAACTGTAGTGGATTACTAACTACAAAGTTCATGAAGAGATAAAAGTATTGTGAAGGAGTAATAAGAACGCTCAACACCTAAAATAGATGTCTATAAGATGGCTATGTTTCAGCAAAACATATTACTCGTATAGCACGGTTTTGGCAACGAAGATTTTTTTCCTTAACGATGATTTACTTTAGAACGTAATTCCATACGACATTATTCAATGAACATAAGTCAGCTTACTGATTTGTGTCCCTTCAACGACGCTGCGATTCGAAATTCAAATCCAGCTGAACTTAGCTTTTTTAAGAATTCCAAAATGCATTTTTCCCAGTTCGCATTCTTGTCAATGTGGACCCATAAAATTTTTTAATTTAGCATCATATTATTTCGTCATCATGTGTAACACTAATCAATAGTGCAGTACCTCTAGATGTTCAGAACTGAATATGTTGTGCCTTTCTGAAACTGAGAGTGAGACATTTGCAGAAAACCACTCAGTAATACTTTTAAGAACATCATTTATCATTTCATTATTTCTTCTCTTTATGTATGCATGCTTCGATTGATTACAATAGTAGCGTCATCTGCAAAAAAACTGTTCCTGCATATTGTACACTTGAGACACAATAATGGAACTAAGACAGAACCCTGTCGAGCCGCGTAACTGATTTCTCCGCAATCAGAAAAAGCTCCCCTACTTACACGGGCTGAATTATTAAGCACAACTTTCTGCGTTCTTCCAGTTAGATATTACATTATCCAATAGTTCCATGTAACCTCGGTTTATCAAGCAAAATATCGTGGTTCAACGAGTCAAATGTCTTACAGCACTCGCAAAAATTACAAACGAGCCTGTTTTGTAATTTAACGCTTGTGAAATTGTTAGTGAACGTGTAAATGGCATTCTCAGCCGAGATGATTTATTGAGGACGTTATCGAGAATATTATTATTCCGCTGTTTATTAGTTCCCAACCCAGGGATATCTATCATAGCTCATTGCAGTAGATAATCCATACTCAATTACCGATCATAATTTGCACTTCACTGGTTACTCGTAACATTTCACCTACCATCTATTATTTTATTTACACCGCTATAATTAAAAATGCAAACAAATGTTAACACCATAATTGATTACTTCGCAAAATGTGCCATATTACTATTTACTCTAAATAACTTTATTCTAGATATTGAAACTCATTTGCATTACCGTAGCGCACATATTTTATTGTTCTCATGTCCTACACACAGTATCAGGCACCAAATATCCACGTCCAGTTTTGTTTTCATACAGACTGCACACTTATTTTCTGGAAGTTATTGGTAGTTTTTTTTAAAGAAAAGTATAATTATCTCCCACACAATTCTTGCTCATTCAGTTAAATATGTCATATTGCTAATTATGTTATGTAATGTACCTTTATACCCGACCTTTAAAATCAGTTTCATAATTTAAGTAAAGATATTTTATTATGCTCATACACTGCGCACATCGCCTGCTACTTAATGTCCTTTGCTACTTTTCCATCTTGCTCAATAATGTTCTTGTTGTCGTTACGTACGTCAAGCTAGACCACAATTTGCGAAATATGAACACTGTGCATAGTGCCCTAAAACATAATCCACAACGGTGACAATTAAAATTATTATTAGTGAATTATATAAATCACACATATTCCATCTGCGACAACGAGAAATAACAGAGTTCAGTGGAAATACCGGGTGATCAAAAAGTCAGTATAAATTTGAAAACTTAATAAACCACGGAATAATGTAGATATAGAGGTAAAAATTGACACACGTGCTTGGAATGACATGGGGTTTTATTTGAACAAAAAAAAGTTCACAAAATGTCCGACAGATGGCGCTGGACAGCAAAACTGCTACCGTGACGGGTGAGAGGTTCGCCGATATGTTACAGAATCGCATCATCCCCAGCCTGGCTGATGAACACTTGCTGAAACGTACGATGTTTATGCAGGATGGCGCTGCACCCCATACTGCTAGACGCGTGAAAGATCTCTTGCGCGCGTCGTTTGGTAATGATCGTGTGCTCAGCCGCCACTTTCGTCATGCTTGGCCTCCCAGGTACCCAGACCTCAGTCCGTGCGATTATTGGCTTTGGGGTTACCTGAAGTCGCAAGTGTAGGGATGCAGAAAGACAACATCCGACGCCAATGCCTCACCATAACTGCGGACATGCTTTACAGTGCTGTTCACAACATTATTCCTCGACTACAGCTGCTGTTGAGGAATGATGGTGGACATATTGAGCATTTCCTGTAAAGAACACCATCTTTGTTTTGTCTTACTTTATTATGCTAATTATTGCTATTCTGATCAGATGAAGCGCCATCTGTCGGACATTTTTTGAACTTTTGTATCTTTTTTTTGTTCTAATAAAACCCCATGTCATTCCAAGCATGTGTGTCAATTTGTACCTCTCTATCTACATTATTTCGTGATTTATTCAGTTTTCTAATTTAGACTGATTTTTTGATCACCCGGTATTTGAGAACAGGACGTAAGTTTTCGTCAAATTATACACTGACGGAAAAAATCGAAACATCAAAATATAATTAATGTAGATAAATGAGATTACGAGAATACATTTGGCTAAGCAACACATGTAAGTGATTAACACTGCAAGATCACAGGTTAATGTAAGAGCGAGAAAAACCATTGCGAATGTGAAATGCCGGTACATTAGTAACAGGTCTAACTGTCAGACTATCCAAGCATGCAAACGTACATGCGTTGTGTTGCACAGGGCAGGATGTCAATTTGTGGGGTGGAGTTCCATGCCCATTGCAGTTGGTCGATCAATACGGGGACGGTCAATGCTGTTTGTGGGTAACGTTGGTGCTGTCGTATACTGATGTCCGTTATGTGTTCGACTGGAGACAGATATGGTGATCCAACAGGCCAAGGCAACATGTCATCACTCTGCAGCACATGGTGGGTTACAACAACGGTATGTGGGCGAGTGTCATCCTGTTGGAAAACACCTCTTGGAATCACGTACAGTGGCTTCGTTCCTGCCTAGTCTTTCTCCAGTATTGCAGAAGAAACATCCAGCTTCTCGTAGCCCTATTACAGGACCTCGTTCAGACTCGGTGAGGTGTTGATAACTACGTCTTTGTTGCCTTGAAGGCATTCTTGACTAACATCAACTTACCACAAACTCAAAGATAACTAACGCTCATGACCATTACAGCGTGTATTTAAAGCAAACATGATTTGCATCTTCAATGCACTACCGCCACTCTTCTGCGACTGGCGCGAAATTGGAATAGACATCATCCATCAGATGTAGAAACAAGCCTACCTACTTTCATTTATGTCACACAACTTCTTTTTGCTGCTTAGATTTTTTTCCCGTCATTGTATATTGATCAACTTTAAGACTGTTTCTTGTGTGATTGCTCAAAAATATAAAATATTTCGTGTATGTTTACCAAACTTTAAAAGCGCACCAAGCAACACACAAGAACAAAGTATGGAAGCTTGTAGAACCCACCTGACTATGGACTTTTAAAAATCCAAAACAGGTAACCGTTAAAATCTTTGTTTATATGTTCGTCCTCTTCTAATGTCATTCATCATTCCAATTACCTGCCTACTTCTTCCTCTCATTGCTTCCACGTGTTTCTCTATAATTCTTCACTGTAGACAATTCCTACGCAATAGATGCCCCAGCAAAGACTATCCCTCTTTGCGATCACTAAATTATCTTTCTTTCCCTATTTTCTTGATCTCTTCTTCAGTCTTAAGTCTGTCAGTCCACTTTACCTTCAGCATTCTTCTCCATAGACACATTTCAGAATATTCTAATTTCCTTTCTTCTTTATTTTAGCTGTGCATGATTCGCTGTTGTATAACATTACACGACAGACGTAACATTTAGTTTTCCTCGGCTCTATTGTAATTCTTCAAGCTGTTAGTAACTACTCCACCTTTCCACACGCCCTCATTCCCATAGATATCCTGTTCCCTGTGTCTTCTGTAAAGCTCCCATTCGACGCCATCAAACTTCTGCTATGCAAAATGGATTTTACTTGTCCTATCTTCTTTTCGTCTAACAATATATTAACTAACACCTCCATGTTGCTTATTGCCATCACTTTTGTCTTTGCTAATTGAACTTCATTCCAGACTCCTCCCCTTTTCTTGCGATACTCTTCAACATCTGCTGCATCTCCTCTTCTGATTGCTCAATTCCTGCTTGATCATTCGCGTATTTTATTGCAATGCCTCTTGCGTTCCCTAAGTCCTCACCTATCACTTTTCCATATATGTTGACGGCTTCGGTGGCAGTGAACATCCTTGCCCTATACACCTACCAATTGTCACCTCTTCCTTCTTCTTATGCCCTGTTCTTACTATCACTTTTTGCTTAGTGTGCATCTTCGTTATTAAACTTTTATCTTTCTAGGCTATTCCAGTATATTTCAAAATTCTCGGCAGCTTACTTCAATTGCTTATAAAAATGCCGTCACGTAGTCGACAAAATAAATATATATCTCTTGTAGCTGTCCAGTCGCGAACTGGTCTTCCCCAGTAATTTCCTCAGTTTTCTTTTTAGTTTTTCTTAGTATGACTCTCGTTACAGACTTCGTATGATGACTGATAAAACTAAATGTCCTGTAGTCTTTGCATTCTTTTCGTTGAATTTCTTAGATTATGGTACTAGAAAGGTGTTAAGTAGACCTTGAGACTAAATTACTGTATCACAAATTCTTTTTACTGCCTCACTCAGTCTGGTTATTGCATTTGGGCCCAAGAATTTCAGGGTCTCGGATGAAATTCTGTCACTGCCCAAGGCTTTGTTTTCCCACAGCTCCTCAACTACTTTCTCAAAATCCCATTTGAATATCTTAGGACCTAGGTCTTCTTCACTCTGTTCTCCTTCATCATCCAGAACCAGTCCAGTGTTCTGCGAATGTACATCACACCTCTTCCACAAAATTCATCCCTAATTTCTTCTCCTGCTCTTCTACACGGTCTGTTGTATTACAATTTTTATTTTTCAAGTTCCTTGTTGGGATTTTTCGTTACTTACGTATTCACCTGTTAAACATTGTACTTTTCTGTACATTTTTTTCCAATTTTCCTGCATTTTGCAATCCTTCTAATTCCCAATTTTTGTTTCCTCACGTTTTACCTCATCATTTAATCTTCTGTGCTCTCCTCTGCCTTATTCCGAACTGCTTTTCTTCCATTTCCTTTGCTCGTCCATTTTCGTCAACGTACTTCATGCGATCCACTCCTTCGTATTTTTACTTGTACAACTTTTTTCTAAGCCTTCCAGTTTTGTATTTCTAATGGCGTTCACCCTTCAGTATCTTTTGCCCTCCGCCTTACATGTTCCAATTTACACTGAAGCGCCAAAGAAACTGGTATACGCATGCGTATTCAAATACAGAGATATGTAAACAGGCTGAATACGGTACTGCGGTCGGCTGCGCCTATATAAGACAACAACTCTCTGGCGCAATTGTTAGATCGGCTAGTGCTGCTACAATGGCAGGTTATCAAGTTTTCAGTGAGTTTGAACGTGGTGTCATAGTCTGCGCAGCAGTGATGGAACAGCATCTCCGAGGCAGCGATGAAGTGGTAATTTTCCCCTACAACCATTTCCCTACAGCACCGTGAAAATCAGGAATCCAGTAAAATCTCTGACATCGCTGCGGCCGGAAAAATATCCTGCAAGAACAGAACCAACGACGTCTCAAGAGTGTCGTCCATCGTGACAGAAGCGCAGACCTTCCGCACATCGCTGCAGATTTCAGTGCTGGGCCACAAACAAGTGTCAGTGTGCGAACCAGTCAACGAAGCATCATCTATATGGGCTTTCGGAGCCGAAGGCCCACTGGTGTACTCTTGATGACTGCACAACACAAAGCTTTACAACTCGTCTGGGCCCGTTAACATCGACATTGGACTGTTTATGACTGGAAACATGTTGCCTGGTCGGACGAGTCTCGTTTAAAATTATATCTCGTGGGTGGACGTGTACGGGTGTGGAGACCCCTCATGAACCTATGGACCCTGAATGCCAGCAGGGAGCCGGCCGTTGTGGCCGAGCGCCTCTAGGCGCTTCAGTCCGAAGCCGCGTGACTGCTACGGTCGCAGGTTCGAATCCTGCCTCGGGCATGGATGTGTGTGATATCCTCAGGTTAGTCAGGTTTAAGTAGTTCCCATAGTGCTGAGAGCCATTTTTATCAGCAGGGGACTGTTCAAGCTGGTGGAGGTTCTGTAACCGGAGTGATATGGGACTCCTGATATGCCTAGATACGACTTTGACAGGTGACACGTACGTGAGAATCCTGTCTGATCACCTGCATGCATTCCGACCGACTTGGGCAGTTCCAGCAGGACAATGCGACACCCCGCACGTCCAGAATGACTACAGAGTGGCTCTAGGAACACTCTTCCGAGTTTAAACACTTCCGCTGGCCACCGAACTCCGCAGACATGAACATTATTGAGCATATCGTTGCCTTGCAAAGTGCTGTTCAGGGGAGTACTGCCCCCCCCCCCCCCCTCGTACTCTTGCGGATTTATAGACAGCCCAGCAGGATCCATTACGTCAATTCCTTCCAGCACTGCTTCAGACATTAGCCGTATCCATGCCATGCCACGTCGTGCTGCGGCGCTTCTGCGTGCTCGCGGAAGCCTTACGCGATATTAGGCAGGTATACCAGCCTTTTTTTCACTCCAGTTCGTAGAGTTTTCGTTCTTCAGTTGCCAGTTCTCAAATTGGGATACTCCGACAGGGCAGAGAGAGATAAAAGTAGCCAGAATGAGATTTTCACTCTGCAGCGGGGTGTGCGCCGATATGAAATGGCAGATTAAAACTGTGTGCCGAAGCGAGACTCGAACTCGGGACCTTTGCCTTTCGCGGGCAAGTGCTCTACCAACTGAGCTACCCAAGCACGACTCACGCCCTGTCCTCACAGCTTTACTTCTGCCAGAGATAAAAGTAGCTCCGGGATCTTACCCGATGTTTAATATCCCCCCACTTCATCCTAACATCCACTCAGTAAACGAGTCGAAGCCGTCTGTCCAGACAGTCTGTCAACATAGTGTCGTCGAAAGGGAGGGTGACGCAGAAAAGACCGAAATGTCAAACGACTTTTCCTATAACTGTTCCACTGAGCATGATGCGTAACGCAGAAGTAAATATCCTCGGAGTAGTGAAGCAAATTAAATCACTTAATGAAAGCAAGTCTTCAGGTCCAACTGTATAGCAATTAGGTTCCTTTCGGAGTATGCTGATGCATTAGCTCCATACTTAATCATATACAACCGTTCGCTCGACGAAAGACTGGAAAGTCGCACAGGTCACACCAATATTCAAGAAAGGTAGTAGAAGTAATCCACTAAATTACAGGCCCACATCGCTAACGTCGATATGCAGCAGGATTTTAGAACGTAAGGAATTACCTCGAAGAAAACGGTCTATTGACACATAGTCAACATGGGTTTAGAAAACATCGTTCTTGTGAAACACAACTAGCTCTTTAATCACATGAAGTTCTGAGTGCTGTTCACAAGGGATTTCAAACCGATTCCGTATTTCTGGGTTTCCGGACGGCTTTTGACACTGTAACAAACAAGCGGCTCGTAGTGAAATTGCGTGCTTATGGAATATCGTCTCTGTTATGTGACTGGATCTGTGATTTCTTGTCAGAGAGGTCAGAGTTTGTAGTAATTGACGGAAAGTCATCGAGTAAAACAGAAGTGATTTTAGGCGTTCCCCAAAGTAGTGTTATAGGTCCTTTGCTGTTCCTTATCTATATAAACGATTTGGGAGACAATCTGAGCAGCCGTCTTCGGTTGTTTACAGATCACGCTGTCGTTTATCGACTAATAAAGCCATCAGAAGATCAAAACAAACTGCAAAACGATTTAGAAGAAATATCGAAATGGTGCGAAAGAGGCAGTTGACCTTAAATAACGAAAAGTGTGAGGTCATGCACATGAGTGCTAAAAAGAACGCGTTAAACTTCGGTTACACCATAAATCAGTCTAATCTAAAAGCCGTAAATTCAACTAAATACCTAGGAATTACAATTACGAACACTTTAAATTGGAAGGAACACACAGAAAATGTTGTGGGGAAGGCTAACCAAAGACTGCGTTTCATTGGCAGGACACTTAGAAAATTTAACAGACCTACTATGGGGACTGCCTACACTACACTTGTCCGTCCTCTTTTAGAATACTGCTGCGCGGTGTGGGATCCTTACCCGATAGAATTGTCTGAGTACATATAAAAAGTTCAAAGAAAGGCAGCACGTTTTGTATTATCGCGAAATATGGGAGAGAGTGTCACAGAAATGATACAAGATTTGGGATGGACTTCATTAAAAGAAAGGCGTTTTTCGTTGCGACGGAATCTTCTCAAGAAATTCCAATCACCAACTTTCTCCTCCGAATGCGAAAATATTTTGTTGACACCAACTTACATAGGAAGGAACGATCACAAAGATAAAATAAGGGAAATCAGAGCTCGTACGGAGAGATGGGTGTTCATTCTTCCCGCGCGCTGTTCGAGATTGGAATAATAGAGAATTGTGAAGGTGGTTCGATGAACCCTCTGCCAGGCACTTAAATGTGAATTGCAGAGTATCCATGTAGATGTAGATATAGAGGACCTTAATGTAGTTCCTCCATTAAATCGTCGCCCAAACGCCTGAATGACAGATCTCCAAGTAATTGACCGTGGGATAGAAAAACAAATGAAATCATTCAACAGAGGGAAAGGACCTGACAGATACCAGTACGATTCTGCATAGAGTATGCAAAACAGCTCGCTTCTCTTCTGGAAAAGGTGTACAGCAGGTTGCTGGAGGAGTTGACCATCCCTGGTGACTAGAGAAGAGCAGGTCATTCCCGTTTTCAGGAAGAATCGTATAACAGGTGCACGTGATTATAGGCTTGTATCTCTGACGTCGGTCTGTGATAGAATGTTGGAACGTGTTTCATGGTCGCGTGTTGTGACATCTGTGGACACCGAAATCTTGCTCTGTGCGAGAAACCCAGCTCCCTCTGTTCGGCCACGAGGAGACCCAGAAAGCAGCAGATACAGGCGCCAGGTATATAATGTGATCCTTGACTTCCGGAAGGCACTATTGCCTAATAAACAAAATAAGAGCGTCTGGAATATCAGGCCAGTTGTGTGATTGGACTGAACTGTTTCTAGCAAACAGAAAAAAGCACGTCATTCTCACACGTGAAAGTAACTTCGGGCGTGTCCCAATGGAGTGTCGTAGGAACATTAAGTAATATTTGAAGAAATGCACTGATCAGCCAGATCACGGTGACCACCTACCCAATAACCGGTACGTCCACCTTTGGCACGGATAACAGCGGCGACGCATCGTGTCATGGAAGCAGTGAGGCCTTCGTAGGTTATCAGCACCTCCACATCTGCACAGTAGTCATCTAATTCCCGTGAATTCAGGAGAGGGGGTCGATGAGCTCTGACGTCACGTCCAGTAACATCCCAGATGTGTTCGATCGGGTTCTTGATCTGGCGAGTAGAGGGGGGGGGGGGGGGAGCGGCAACACATGAATTATAACTCGCCACTGTGTTCCTCGAACCAGTTCATCACTCTCCTGCCCTCCTGACATGGCGCATTATCTTGCTGAAAACTGCCACTTCCGTCGAAAAACATGATTGTCACGAGGGGATGAACGTGGTCTGCAACCACCGTATGATACTCCTTGGTCATCACGGTGTCTTTTAAGACCTCCACTGGACCAATGGATGCCCATGTGGCTGTTCCCCAGAGCATAATGGAGCTGCCGCCAGCTTGTCTCCGTCCCGCAGCACAGGTGTCCCTAGAAGACCACGGATTCGCGCCGTCCCGTCGGCATGATGAAGGCGGCATCCGGATTCATCATACCATGCAACGCTCTGCCACTGCGCTGACGCCCAGTGCCGATGGTCACGTGCCCATTTCAGTCGTAGCTCCAGATGTCGTGGTGTTTAACGTTGGCACATGCGCAGGTCGTCGGCTGCGGAGGCCCATCGTTAGGAGTGTTCGGTGCACTGTGTGTTCAGACACACTTGTACTCTGCCCAGCATTAAAGTCTGATGTTAGTTCCGCAATAGTTCGTCGCCTGTCCAGTTTTATCAGTCTGCCCAGCCTACGACGTCCGACATCTGTAATGACGGATGGCCGCCCAACCCCAGGACGTGTGGACGTGGTTTCACCTTGTATCCGCCAGGTGTTGAAGACGCTCAAACAACTGAAAAGTCGTGCAGTTTTCGAAATGCCCTGCCGAGCCTCCGGGCAATCACACTTTACCCTCGGTCAAACTCAGATAGTTCGCATTCCCCACTTTACGCATGGGCAGCACTCTCACTGATAATGCACGCACCCTGCGTGTATCTACCAGTCATTCCTCGCCAGGTGATGCTGCTATCACCTGGGCGAGTTTACATCGATAGTAGGTCGGTGGTCATAATTTTCTGGCTGATCAGTGTGCTTCAGAGCCAAGATACCATTTAAATACTTATTTTGAATTGATTCTATCAGTCATCATCATCATCTTGGACAGTTTCCAGCCACTGGCTGGATCTGTCGGGAACACAAGCCTCTCCATCGTGTTCTGTCTTTCCACCATTCCCCCTCTTCCACCTTCGTCCAGTTCTCTCCTCTTCTCGTCACACATTCCTTCACTCCCTTCACCCATCTATCTCTTGGTCTTCCTCTGGGCCTCTTCCCCTCCAGTTGCAGATCAAACATCCTCTTTGGAATTCTTCCCTCATCCATTCTCTTCATGTGTCCATACCACTGCAGTCTTGATTTTTCTATCCTGTCCTGTACTGGTTCCTCCTTTAGTCTTTCCCTCACATACACATTTCGCAATCTGTCTCGTCTTGTTACACTCAACCTGCTCCTCTGGAACTTCATTTCACTAGCCTGTATTCTACTTTTGTCGCTTTTGTGCATTACCCATGTCTCACTTCCGTATGCCAATATGGGGACAAAGTAGGTTCGGTATATAATTCCCTTGGATTTCGGTGGCATCTCCTTGCTCCAAATAAGCCCCCTAATGCATTTGTAGGGCTGCCCTGCTTTTCTGCACCTTTCATTTATTTCCATTGCGGGACTCTGGTGAAGCTGCGATAGGCCTAGCAAGCCAGTAGTGGATAAATCAACTGCTTTTAAAAAGGGAACATGCCTCGGATCACGGAACGGATTCTATCAGTGGCTGCCTTTATTAACTCCACGTTTCACAATTTTAGTATTTAGTATTTTTTGAGCTTAGCGAGGCCAAAACAGCGACTCTTTATTTAAAGTAGTCAGATGCTTATCTGAGGGTTCAAGTGTTTTATACTCACAAATTAATTTTTATTTTAGGCCATTAACAGCAAAGGCTTACCTTAGATAAACTGTAAGCACTTGAACTCTAGAGCTTGCGTTGCAATACTCATTCAGCTTTCTTAGAAAAGGCTGTCGCAACAAGAGGAAAGCGACGGATTCAATGTACCCGCGGACAATGCCAATTTCAAATGATGAAAAGCGCAACAACTGCGTCAAAATCATTTGTTAATCACGAGTAGTTTCATGACATCTTAGAAACATGTTCAGGTGACAGACTGCTGACCGAAAGAGGATTCAAAGTTCTACCTAATTATATGATTTTGAGGGGCAAGTGAGGTATTTCGTCCTTTCAATACATACCGTCCTTAAAATTTCCCTAATAACAGAAGTGGTCTATCTCCCTGCACAAAATTTGTGCCACGAAGTACGCAACGGCCATGAATAAAATGAACTGTGCAACTAGTGAAAGACGTGACCATAGAAACAAAAATTGTTGAGTAAGAGCCGCCATGATAAAATGTGGGGTGGAAACCCAAGCGAGCTTACCAGACATATGCGGTATGTCCTCTTAGGCAAAGTGGCCAGCAGAACTAGTCCAAGACAGACTGAACAAATTTGTTGGGATGAAGGCACAGCAGCGCATGTGCAGAACTAGGCAGACGAACATATCAGTCCCGAGGTCTCACACAAACACCGGAAGGAACGGCAAAGTTCCATGGTGCTGGCCGCTCTGCCCCAGAGAAGGTACTACTAGGAACGTTCAAATGGTTCAAATGGCGCTGAGCATTATGGGACTTAACATCTATGGTCATCAGTCCCCTAGAACTTAGAACTACTTAAACCTAACTAACCTAAGGACAGCACACAACACCCAGCCATCACGAGGCAGAGAAAATCCCTGACCCCGCCGGGAATCGAACCCGGGAACCCGGGCGTGGGAAGCGAGAACGCTACCGCACGACCACGAGATGCGGGCTAGGAACGTTCAGTAGGTAACTTAACACATTAGCTTCTGAAAGTGGGTTGGTTTATTCAAGTTTCAACTATATCAATTCCCCATTCTCGGGGCTAAGAAACCCTATTTTTCAACATAATCTCCGTTTATTGCGACGACCTTAAGCCACCTTACTGGCAGGGCCTGTACGCCCGCGTGGTACCACTCTACTGGTCAAAGCCGGAGCCCACGACTTGCTGCGTTAATGACCTCTTCATCAATCACGTACTCCTTCCCGCGGAGTGCAGCCTTCGCTGAGCCAACCAGATGGAAGTCGGAAGGTTAGAGGCTCGGGCTGTAGGGCGGGTGAGGAAAAAACACTCCGATGAAGTTTTGTGAGCTCCTCTCGGATGCGTAGACTCGTTTGAGACCTTGCGTTGTCATGGGGAAGTAAAGTTCGTTTGCATTTTTGTAGCGACGAACACGCTGAAGTCCAACATTGCAGGAGCCACAACTTTGTTCTGCCAGCCGGCACGCTGGAGATAGGACAGGTTCGTGTGACCTTGTTGCAATGATGACAGACGTCTTGCCTGACGACTCACCGTGCTTTTGTTCACGGCCAGGTCTCCGTAGACATTCTGCAAACGCCTAACATCTGCGAGGTTCTGGTTTTCCGCCAGAAAAAACTCAAAAATAGCTCTACTTTGAACGCTCCTACATTACAGACGCCGTTTTGAAGGCTACTTACAGTGCCATCACCAATCGGAACTTCATGCAACTGTAGAGGCTAAAGTGGGAATATTCCAAGACGTCCCACAACAAATTTCACATTTTTCAATCTAAGCTGGCCGAGAAAAAAAAGTGCTGCATTATTTCGAGACAATTCTTAGCTGTGGCCCTAAAAAGGACTTGTATATGGATGTGTCTGGTGTTCAAATGGTTCAAATGGCTCTAAGCACTATGGGACTTAACATCTGAGGTCATCAGTCCCCTAGATTTAGAACTACTTTAACCTAACTAACCTAAGGACGTCACACACGTCCATGGCCAAGGCAGGATTGCAACCTGCGACCATAGCAGCAGCGCGGTTGCGGACTGAAGCGCCTAGAACCTCTCGGCCACAGCGGCCAGCTGTGTCTGGTGTGAAATGATTAGCCGTCATATCTTGACGCCCAGCGTACGACCGATCGCTTTTCTCAGTCGCAGTCTTCGGGGAGGCTCTTTTCATGTACCTGTTTGCCCTAAACGAAACATGCAGTATTACAACAGGCTGCTTGAAACCAACTCCAGTCCAATGGCTCTACCACATGTCAGGAATTTCACCACCTCCGGAGGAAAATAGCAGCAAACAGGGAAAGACCTAAACTGGAGCAGGAAAAAACGCATCCCACGCATGGGCAACAACCTTAACCACAACGACTATGGTTAGGAAACTTTTCCTCAGAGCATGGCTAATGAATCCAGGTAGCAACTATGCAGGGCTGAGTCATCCCACCCTCCTGGTCGGAAAAGATTTTCAGAATCATTACCCCCTGGTCGTGATGAGAATTTCCCAGTCTGGAAGTCCTCGAATAGATTGAAGTCAGGAGTGGGCAGTTGACGGGTTAACCTTGCAGAATACGAATACACTGAAGAAAACAAAAGCCAATGTGACTGCGGGGAAGAACAGACTGTTGAACATATGCTTCAGTGTCGACTGTGTCCAGACACCTGCACAGAAGATAATCTTCAGCAGGCAACGGAAAATGCACTGGAAGTGGCCAAAGTTTGGTCAAAGGTTATATAAACTGTGCTGATCTCTGAACAACTGTATGACCTCTGTTTTATATATGTTTCTGACACGAAAATACTAATAATAACTTCTTGAATGCATCTGATATATATGACGGGGTTACGTCTTTCTCTAGTTTCGTTGGTTATTTTATTCACGGCGGTTGCGTGCTTCGTAACATCACTTTTGAACAGGCAGTTATGGGACTTCCGTTATTTACCATTACAGAGATTTTAAGGACGTTATCACGTGAAGATGAGATTATAATGTCACGAAACTAGTTGTAATTAATTAATCATTTAGAAGCAGCTGTTGTTATTTTCATCATTTGAAGCTTATTATGCATCAGGGTCAAAGTATCATGTACGACTGCAGGGGTTCCCCTGTCCAGTACTTTTCCATTTTTCGTAAGCTGCAGAGCTCCACAAATTTCTTGTGAGGTACATGAATTTTCGTCATCTCCCGTCACATTTAACATTCCTTGCATGAATTCCTTTCCCCTGTCCAAGGGCAAGCTGTCGTAAAGCTGTTACTCTTCCTTTAATTACTCTCTGTAAACAAACACAAGACCCACTCGTGCCACTGTTTTGTAGGTGCTGGTTGATGACGTGGACGACCTCGACGTGGACTTCGACTTCACCGCGCAGGACATGTACCTGGAGATCACGCGGTTGGGCCAGTCGTGCTACAGAACCCGCGTCTTCTGGGTTTCCGAAGGTAACTCTGACGTCCGCAGCCAACCAATGCGCGAAGCCACGGCCAAGTCCGTTCTCTGTCGCACTGTAGCGCTCTCCTAGCACCAACTCTGACGGCAGGCCGTCTTACCCACATTCCCCATGCCATTCTCCAACACAAGTCATGTTGCACTCTGCGAACAACAATACTGCTGGTTACTTGGTTGGGAGGTTAAGGCACTACACAGTGAGGTCACAAGCCCCTCGTTCATCGGATAGTCGGTCTGGAGTCAGTGATGTCAGCCAGAAATTTGATCGATCTATGACAAAATGTAGGAGTGGAAAAAATGGCGACTTGAAATCAATGCTGATGAAAAGTAATTGTATGAGAGGCGAGACTATATGGATCGCGCCGATATGTAATTATCCTATAGACAAGAACTTCAGAGAAAAATGCAGTGGTATTTGTTGTAAGGAAATATTAAAAGGGAGTCTCTTATTAATAGCTTCGTTAAATACTGTTATGAAGTTGGCCATCCATGATACCCTACTTTCTATGATAGATACAAGTCTCTTATGTTAAAATCTTCACCAAACAGCAACTTCTAGAACAAAATCAGTACGCAATATGAAAAGCCGGTAGAAAACCTTCCTTAGGATACCGCTTTCATCCCTATATGATAAGCATGTGTTGAGAAAAGGGGATGATGCCTTGAGAAATAATATACCAACGGAGAGATGCTCCAATTGGAGCACAAAAAATTTTAATGTATTCCTGTTTATGTAAGAGACTGACTGAAATGTGGAGTAACAGCTGCGTCAGAATCTTTACAAAATTTTCCCAAAAATCCTCAGACAGGATTTCACATGCAAAAAAAATTTTGTACGTGCTTCCGTGCAACAACGCGGTGTTCCCAGATGCTAACGGAGACCCTTTATAGCATACTGCTCTGTGCTAAGTCTACGTTTACGTCTACCGGATTTTACATGTGGAAGTAGGCTAACTTTGAACCTCTGTATCTCGGAAACCGAAAAAGAGACGACGAAAAATTGTCAATATTATTCTAGATCTGGATCTGAGGGATACATCGTAAAAAATGCAAGCATTTGCTGTGCATAGCAGCCTCTGAATCTGTGGCTGGATTTTGGCACCAAAAATATTTGGGTGTTTCTCGATAACGGCGGAAGATTTTCGAAAACGGGGATATATCTCTTCTTCTAGATGAATACCTAGAGAGCCCATCGTTAAAATTTGAGCAATGTGCTGCTGTTATGTATTATTTAGATTTCGCCTCATACAGGATTTTACGTGTAGAAGTAGGGTAACATTTAACCTCTGTATCTTGGATAAAGACGTCAAGAAAATTTTCAAGGTTGTTCGAGATCGGATCTTAGGAATTTTCTGCGCATAGCCGTCTCAGAATCCTCGAATAGGGTGTTGTCCGTTGGTGGCGACGAAAATAGAGTAAAAAAGCCCTTTTAGTGGCGTTTTGCCGAGGAACCGCCCATGACCTAATATTGCTTGGATACTTCCCATCAAGCTCACCATAGAAAACATAAAATGCAAAAAGAACCAACCGATTTGATCCATTTGTCTACGCAGGAAAAAGTGAGTAATTTTATGCTTTGACGCTGTAGTGGAGGATAGTGACACCAAGACGATTGGTTGAGTATACGAATGGTCCCTAGCCCAAGGGCTATCCAAAGCGCTTTACCCTACCTCTTCATCACTAACCTAAACTGAGATATGAGCTCCGGAGAATCCCGTTTTTATGCGTGGTGACTTGGAACGTATTACGTGGGCCTGCTGTCGCAGACATGCCGATATGATTATGTCAAAACACTATCGGGTTTCTCCTTAAGGGGCTCCGGAACGCCCTATACTTGCAATGTTAAAATAACGTTTATAAATTACATCTTTCCTCACAAAGTATTTGAGGTACGAAGTTGAACTTTTTACAGATTATTTATTGGAATATGGGCTACAACTTAACACAGGGATTTTACAAAATTTTAGTTCAGTTGTTAAAGACGATTTTTTTTCAATTGTAATGAAAATTCACAACATTTTTTTGCAATTTTTTATTTATGTATTCAAAAATATACAGTTTTTTGGAAAAAGGCTGTGTTAAATTATGCAGAAGGTACTGTGTAACATTTACTGAATGTTTGAAACAAATATGTTTGGAAGATCCTTAGAAAACATGTAATTAGTATGAGAAAATAAAAGTTTTGGGAATCGAGCGACAAAGATTGGATTAACTTTTTAGTGCATTCCAGGTCCATAGGATGGATTATCTTCATCCTCTGCAAACTCCTCCTCCAGCTACCTCTTGTTCCTCCTCCTGTTTACTCTTGCTTGTGTTTCCAGACACTTTACAGCCCTGTCTGCAGCCCGAAGGCGTTCCTTGTCTAAAGCAAGCATCGCTCGTTGTTGTGTTCGTAGATTTTGCTACCATTTTCTTCAGTTGCAGTTACTGCAACACTGTTCCAAAAGGTGGTCATGTATGAACACTTATCACATTTCAGTTGTATTTCACTAGCAAGTCCTACGTGCTTTATTATGGAGAGTTCCAGACCAACTTTACTACAATGAATACATCTTACACAGTTTGAAAAAATTCCATTGAGAACCGACATACCAAATATTTCATTCACATCCGATTCGCCCATAAAACATTCATAGTTTTCACTCATTGAACCAAGCTTCTTCTGTGAAGTATTTTCTTTCCCACTTTGACTGCTATGGGCAGGTGTACTTGAGAGGTTAGGTTCACTCACTTGGTTATCGTCTTTATTGTTTACAGTAATAACACATACCTTTGGCTTTCCAACATTTCTCCTTTTCTTAAAAGCCTTCAGAGGATTTCTAATAACTTTGCTTTTACTCATTATTATACTTCACCAAAACAGAGACTCAAGAAACAGAATTAATTACGAATATTTTCGAGATAACGACAGAGTAAATAAACATTAAACAACCGACAATCACACCAGCGATATATATTGAACCATCACAGGTTAGCCACAACACATACTTTATCTCACATCACTAAAATGTACCTGATGAACACGGACGTTAATAATAACACCATTTGACGGCAGTATAACAGCGCCACAGTGGGTCACGCCCATGTAGAACACATTTCAAAAAAATTTAAAAATAGTTGTAGTCTTCGGAATTGAATAAATTATATATCTATTAAAAGGTAATAGTCTGCAGATTCAGAAAACGCAAAAAAGTAAAAATTGAACTTTTCATTATTTTGAGCCTTTCCGGAGCCCCTTAAGCCACGACAGAAAGACCAGCACTTCCCCGGGTCATCAGCCAGCCCTCGCTACCTGCAACCGTGCTAAAGCAACGCATCCCTTCTCCGTGTTGCAGACGAGCTGACCAACGGCCGCAGCACGTGGGAGGACGGTCTGGGTAGCGGCCTCTGGTTCGTCAACAAGAGCAACGTCAGGTAGGAGATACCCGTCAACCAGAACCTGATCGAGAGCGAGACGCTCTACACCAAGCAGAGCTGCATCATAACCATGGGTAAGTCTCACCAGCCCAAACATCTCTCTTCATTGCATCCAGATTTTCTTTATTTCTCCTAATTGCCTGCCCATAGTATACCTGCAAGTTTTTTTTCAGTTTTAGCTAACCGACCCTGTCCGGTCAACAACTTTCCGTCTGCTGATTTTTTTCCTCTCATATTAACAGTTAGTTTTCCCAACCTTGTTCCCAAACGTTTTTGAACATGGCCTACACATTCTATTTTGCTAATAATGGCATCTCCATATGGCTTAGAGTTGAGTGGGTGGGTTGACAGTGGGTGACAAAAGTGGGCGTGGTAGGAAAATGCTCTTTTAAATGCTCGAAAAAAATTTTTTGAGCAAAATCCCTTTCAGAGCACTTAAATAAAACCTTAATCTATCGACATACGATGAAAACCAAAAATCGATTTTTTTTCGACCGGAATCACGGCTTAGCAGTGAATATATTGTACATGAAATGATTACATTTACATCTCGATAGCACAACGGTTTTAAGACACTAGGTATCGACCCAAGCTGAAATACCCATATTTGTACGGGTGTAGCCTCCACGGGCGGCAATGTAGGCGCTTATTCTGGCACCCAGTCGATCGTACAGACGGCGAATACCGTTCTGGAGTACGTCATGTCACGCCTCGCCTGCCTACTTAGTTTCACTGAAGAGTTGTTGTTTGAAGAGTCGCGCGAGTCACGTCTCGACCCATCATATCCCGCACGTGCTCGATTGGGGACAAGTCCAGAGGTAGTGCCGGCCAGGGAATTTGCTGCACGTCTTGCACACCACGTTGAGTTTCACAGGTACTGTGTGGGCTAGCATTATCCTGTTGCAAAAACACATCACCTTCCTGTTGCAAGAACGGCAAAATAGGGGGTCTAACAACATTCTGTACGTACGAGGTGCGGCTAGAAAAAAACCTGACTGATGCTGGAAAAAACATTTATTTACAATTATTTACAATTTCACGTTATCTCCTTCAATGTACTCTCCTCCTCGGTCTCTACACCGCTCCATACGAATTTTCCACTGTTCATAGCAATGCTGCAGATCATTTTCGGTAAGTCCATACATTACTTCCGTCGCTTTTTCTTTTACTGCTTCAACACTCTCAAATCTAGTTCCTTTCAAAGCTGACTTGACTTTAGGGAAAAGAAAAAAGTCACAGGGGGCCAAATCAGGTGAGTAGGGGGGATGATCTAAGATGGGAATGTTGTGTTTTGCCAAAAACGTCTTTACTGACAACGCACTGTGAGCTGGGGCATTGTCTTGGTGAAGGATCCATGACTTTTTTCTCCACAAATCGTTCCGTTTTCTCCGTACTGGCTCACGTAGGGCAGCCAGGACGCTAATGTAGTAATGCGGATTCACTGTTTGTCCCTCTGGTACCCAATCAATGTGCACAATCCCTTTGATGTCAAAAAAAAAAAAACAGTCATCATTGCCTTGAATTTCGATTTTGACATTCGTGCTTTTTTTTTGTCGTGGAGAACCAGGAGTTTTCCAATGCATCGATTGGCGTTTAGTTTCGGGATCGTAAGTAAAAAAACCACGATTCATCGCAAGTAATAAAATTTTGTAAGAAGGTGGGATCACTTTCAATGTTTTCCAGGATGTCAGAACAAATCATTGTTCGGCGTTCCTTCTGTTCAATTGTGAGACACTTTGGAACCATTTTTGAACACACTTTGTTCATGTTGAAACTTTCATGAAGAATCTGCCTAACACTTTCCTTGTCAACTCCTGTTAACTCAGACACTGCTCTGATTGTTAAACGGCGATCTTGTCGAACAAGTTTACCGATTTTTTCAATGTTTGCATCAGTTTTTGCTGACAATGGTCTGCCAGTGCGAGTGTCATCACTGGTGTCTTCGGGGCCATCTTTAAATCGTTTAAACCACTCCAACACTTATGTTCGCGATAAACAATCATCGCCGTACACTTGTTGTAACATTACAAACGTTTCACTTGCATATTTTCCTAGTTTGAAACAAAATTTGATGTTAACACGCTGTTCTTTCTGTACACTCAACATTTTCCGAAGCACAGACAAAACGTCAACCACTTAAAACAGACGCCACGGGCAGACTGAGTGCAGGAGGCAGATGAAACTCGAGCAGCAGGCGGAGCGAGAGTCACGTGACAGGCCACGCGACTTTCAGCCTTATTGCATTCGTTTTATTGTTTCACCAGTACTAGTCCGGTTTTTTTCTAGCCACACCTCGTACGTAGCGCTGGTTAGCGTGCCCTCCAGAAACACCAAAGACGAACGAGTGTTGCAGTTTATCGCATCCCAGACCGTAAGGCCTGGGTCATGGGGCCAATGTGTGTTGTAATAATGAACCCTGCGAGAGAACACTCGCCAGGTTTACGTCAAAGCGCAAGCGACCATCATTTGTGCGCTGGAAGAATCGACTTTCACCACGGCACGCCATTCCATCTTCCATACAATCCTCTGATGGCACCAGTCGAGCCGCGCACGTCAGCACTGGCTTGGCTGGAAGACAGGCTAGAGGAGTGCGTGCCCGTAATCCCACTACTAATAACCGATTCGCAACAGTTCATCTACATCTACATCTACATCCATACTCCGCAATCCACCATACGGTGCTTGGCGGAGGGTACCTCGTACAACAACTAGCATCTTCTCTCCCTGTTCCACTCCCAAACTGAACGAGGGAAAAATGACTGCCTATATGCCTCTGTACGAGCCCCAATCTCTCTTATCTTGTCTTCGTGGTCTTTCCGCGAAATGTAAGTTGGTGGCAGTAAAATTGTACTGCAGTCAGCCTCAAATGCTGGTTCTCTAAATTTCCTCAGTAGCGATTGACGAAAAGAACGCCACCTTTCCTCCAGGGACTCCCACCCGAGTTCCGGAAGCATTTCCGTAACACTCGCGTGATGATCAAACCTACCAGTAACAAATCTAGCAGCCCGCCTCGGAATTGCTTCTATGTCCTCCCTCCATCCGACCTGATAGGAATCCCAAACGCTCGAGCAGTACTCAAGAATAGGCCGTATTAGTGTTTTATAAGCGGTCTCCTTTACAGATGAACTTCCCAAAATTCAACCAATGAACCGAAGACGACCATCCGCCTTCTCCACAACTGCCATTACATGCTTGTCCCACTTCATATCGCTCTGCAATGTTACGCCCAAATATTTAATCGACGTGACTGTGCCAAGCGCTGCACTACTAATGGATTCCTTTTCCTATTCAGCTGCATTAATCTACATTTATCTATATTTAGAGCTAGCTGCTATTCTTTACACCAGTCACAAATCCTGTCCAAGTCATCTGGTATCCTCCTACAGTCACTCAACGACGACACCTTCCCGTACACCACACCATCATCAGCAAACAGCCGCACATTGCTGTCCACCCTATCCAAAAGATCATTTATGTATGTGTTGACATGTCCTGGTCTCAAACCCTGTTATATGTGCTGTGGTAGCTATACGGTCGACCACTGCTGCCCTTACAATGCGACGATCCTGGCGGTTGTCTGAGCTGCGTGGCTGGCCAGAACGCCGTCAACAGATCTGAGAATATTCACGTGACCACTGAGATCAGCACAGTTTCACAACTGATGCAGCACGCTCTAACAACCCTACCACAACAAAGGTCAAAAACTAATTATGATTGTAGTGTTGCTCACGCTGCTAAGTATTGCATTTTCGGGCAACAACAAAGTTATATTACGTGGCAGGTGTCATTAGAGCACAGTTAATAAAGTCATTTCTTGAAATAATGGGTAAACTAGGCACTCATCTTTTCGTGTTTCCCACGCTGGTCTCGTTGTGGACTGATGGCTCAATCGTTGAAAATGTAGGTAGTGATGATGCCAAGGTCGGATGCAAAGAGGCCTAGGTGTTGTTCTGCGATATTCAAAAGTTATATAGATGTGTTTCATAAACCATTCTTGAAGATTAAACTTTTACAAGTTAGGACAATGGTGTTGTAAAAAAGTAATCAGCACTCCGAATTTAAGTTTCACTTCTTTTTTATTACTTTTGTTGCAACATCACTTCACAGCATAAAACATACTTTAAAATATCTTCCTCACTGTTAAAGTTCACATTTCATAAACTGACTACAATTTGCGTCTTTTCAACATGACGACCAAGACTTGACACTCTAATAACCTCTTATGCGCCCAAAAATCACAGTTATAAGTACGTCAAAGAGCATAGTGACAAAAGAAAGAATACACATAAGAATAATATCATTGCAATATAAACATATCGATGTATCAAAGTACCTCTACATTAATGGAATCGAATCTGAATGTTGTCACAGAAATGTGTTAACTACTTTACAGAAACACAGTTGAATATTGGTGGTATCGAGAGGCTGAGGTGAGGTTCCGTAATGGTTACGTAAATCAAGTACCATTACAACATTCAACTTGGGTTGCAGTTCTCCGAAAGGACGATCCACCCACTCGGAAGGCCACAGTTTGACCCCTTTCAAATTCGCTCAGTTGGCTGTAGGAAGCAATAGTGCGTCTCCACGGCATGGTCGCCTGCTTGCTTCACACGTTGGCAACCAACTGAGCCTTCTGGCTGTGAGCATTCCCTACTAAGGGCTAGACACAGATGGTACTCTGGTAGCTATGCCACTATGATATCTGTTGGCGGACGATGTTGAAACCTGTATCCTCTATCTCCCAGGTGGCATATACTGTCGTTTGCTCAAAACCTACGTCGTCTTTCCAGGGTTAACTAATTTTTCTTCCGGTAGTGTATTTTCCGCAGTGGTAACGCCGGTTCCCGTCAGATCACCGAAGTTAAGCGCTGGCGGGCTGGGCTAGCACTTGGACAGTTGACCATCCAGTCTGTCGAGCGCTGTTGGCAAGCGAGGTGCACTCAGCTCTTGTGAGGTAAACTGGGGAGCTACTTGATTGAGAAGTAGCGGCTCCGGTCTCGTAAACTGACATACGGTATGCTGACCACATGCCCCTCCATATCCGCATCCAGTGACGCATGTGGGTGAGGATGACATGGCGGCCGGTCGGTACCGGTGTGCCTTCATGGCGTGCTCGGGTGAAGTTTAGTTTTAGTGCAAATGCTTAATCAACCCTTGCGGCGACCATTTCTTTTTCTATTTCTTCATATTCATCGTATTTCGTCTTGGCTTCCCTTCTGTGTGTATGTGGATTCTCTGAATTCGTAACCCAGCAGATTTTTACCGTGCCCACTGCGTGCTGCTACGCCTGGTGCTTACTGGAGATTCCTTTGCAGGCACGCACTACTATTACAACATGTCCGAGTCCACGGACTGCTCCACCTCCTTCCCGTTCTTCCTGCTGGTGGACGACAGCGAGGGCAAGGTGCACGGCATCGGCTTCCAGACCTACGGCATCTCCAGCAAGACCAGCCGCAAGTGGTTTGAGGACGTGCCCTATATCGCCATGAAGGTGCGTTCTCCAGCGCTGCGGGCGACATCTCTGTATTCTCGCAGCCTTTTGTGGCAGCATGACTGAGTAAAATCTTCTGGGCCTCGTAACTTCCCTGGTCGTTTCGGGGATTTCAAAGGCTGTTCATTTATCAGACCTGTTTGCAGTCATACTGAATCAGCATCGAATTATTCGTAGATAGCATTTAGGGGCACCTTACTCCCAAAGTACACGTATCAGCGTATTTAATTCCGTAATCGTGCTCAGATGCGGAAAAGGAACTAGAGGGGCAATAACAGCTCTGAGGATGGTATTAGAAAGACTAATTGGAGTTAGTAGGAAAACATACTTGGCCTTTATAGATTTACAAAAAGCATTTGACATGGTTAATTGGAAACTGTTATTCCGGACAATGAAGGAAATAAATCTTGATTGGAGGGTCAGAAGATAAATCTGGAACCTGTATAAAATGCAGGAATAAGAGATGGAAGTGAATGGTGTGAAGAAGAAAGTAAAAGTAAGGAGGGGAGTAAGGCAAGGATGCCCGTTATCACCATATTTGTTCAATTTATTTATTGGAAAAAAAACATTGAAAAATTGAAGAGAATAACCAAAGGAATTAAAATTAACGGGGAAAGAATACACTGTATCCGTTTTGCAGATGATATAGTAGTACTTGCTAACTCAGTAAAGGAAATGGAGTTTATGTTGCTAAATTTTGTCAAAATCCTAAGAGAATTTAATCTAAAAATAAATAAGAAGAAAACAAAAATTATGGTAGTAGGGAAGACAAAAGAAAATGGTAAAGTTAATATTAAACTAGAAGATGATGTTCTAGAGCAGGTTGAGAACTTCTGTTATTTGGGGAGCAAATCACTGACGACAATAAATGTATCACAGATATAAAGAGAAGAATAGCCTTGGCAAAGCAAGCCAAAAATATAAGCCTAGAAAGTAGGAAGAAGTTTGCCAAAACGTTTCTCTGCAGTGTCTTAACATACGGATGTGAAGCGTGGACTCTGGGAAAGGCAGAGAAAAAGAGACTGGAAGCAATGGAAACGTGGATATGGAGAAGAATGACGAAAACAATCTGGGTAGATAGAAAAAGTTATGAACAGTTCTTAAGAGAAGTGACTGAGAACAGAACGCTGCTAAATTATATAGGAAGAAGAAAATGAAAAAAGATAGGGCGCATAATGAGACACAACCAGTTACTAAAGAATGTATCGGAAGGAAACGTTTTAGGGAAAAAAGACAACAGGCGGGCTAAGATCAACGTATTTTAATAAAATCAAAGAAGACGTGGGGATAAAATCGTATGAAGAATTGAAGAGGATGACAGTGGAGAAAGGGACGTGTCTAAATCGACGAGGCATAGCCTTTAGTTTATGATGATGGTGCTCTCAACATGCTACGAGACATCCCCAGAAAGTGACGTTTTGGAACTAATAAAAACATTTCTTTCAAATCAACACTTATTTTTACAAAAAAAAGCATTTCTTACAGTATTTTTCAACAGAGTTGCCATCATTTTTCAGACATTTGTCACAGCGCGAAACCAAATTTTTTTATACCCTCTTTGCAGAAAGATGCCGCTGGTACGCTACGGAACAACTTTTGCGTCAAAGCACCTTCCTCCAAAATCATGTTTCAAGTTCAAGTACATGTGATAGTCGGAATGGGCGACATCGGGGCTGTACGGCGGGAGATACCAACGGTTTGATGACGTGCCTTACATCGCCATCAAGGTGCGGTATCCCACGCTGCGCGCGACGTCTCAGTATTGCTGAATAATGTTTTGAGTAACACCAGCGGAATGCGGACGTGCGTTGTCATGAAGTAACACAATGTTTTGACCGAGTATTGCTCTCCTTTTCTTTTGAATTGCGCGCCGAAGTTCTCCCATTGTTTCGCAGTATCATACCACGCTGACGTTTTCACCTCCGGGAAAGAACTCGACAAGCAGGCTGCCCTATCTGTGCCAGAACACAGTGTATGATTTTTTTGCACTGACAACTTTTTTCTGAATTTTTGTTTTCTGGGGAATCGGGAGTGTCTCCACTTCATGGACTGTTTTGACTCTGGAATAACATGGCAGACCTAAGTTTGATCACCGGTCACAGTTCTGTTTAAGAATTCATCTCCCTCATCACTGTATTAGGTAAGAAACGTCAAAACACAGACCAAGTCGCTTAGTTTTGTTCACATCCTTAAGCACTTTCGGAACACAAACATAATTTGCGAAAATTTAAGCGATTTGTGACAGTCTCACGCAAAACAGTTTTTGCAATTTGTGGAAACTCGTCACTAAGTGTTCTTACTGGGATCCGTCTGTTTTCACTAATTTTCACTTTCTCAAAGAAACCATCTATGACAACAGAAGGCCGCCCACTCCGTCCCTCGTCATGAAGACTGTTTCGTCCGTCATTGAACTGTCTCACCCGCTTTCTCACAATTCCATCAGTCATTACATTTTCAACATAAATCTCTAGGAGTTGACTATGGATTTCTGCTGGCTTAAAGTGCTTTCCGTCCAAAAACTTTGTTACAGAACGTACTTCACAGTCGGCGTGCTCAGAGATTGTCTTAATCATTTTGAACCATCATTAAGAAATATCAACACCCATTTCAGCTGCACGTTGCCCATGTAACGGCTCCCAAGGGCAACAAAAATTTTATTTTCTGTATTTTATACCATTATTGACAAAATTTAAAAATTTTAAATGCTGTCATAATTCGATCATTAAAAAGTATAAACTTACGTTAAGGATTTGACAGAAGTATTAAAGTTAAAATCGTGTACATTTCTTGGGACAGGGTAATTCAAAGCGCAGATTACCAGCCCTATATATTCAACCAGAATTTGGGAATGAGAGCGGTTAGCTACTTCCAACAAACTTTATATATAATTTCAAACCATTTCGGAACTTTTTCTTACATTTCTCACAATATAACGAAATAAATGCAGATTGTTATTTACTACATTTTCGCTGTCCCTACGTCTCGGTTCTGTGCAATGAATTGTACATTATATCAATGAGCTGAAGTATGCAAAGTGAACAAACGTTTTAAATATTTTCTTTATTGCTGTTTCTGTTGTTGCAGCTGTTGGGTTTGATTACGATGCTTCAGTCGTTTTCAGGGAGACTATTTCTGCTTTATCGGTGTCAGCTGAATGGCCAATTGCAAAGAGCCTAAGCAGGAGTGGTTCTAGAATCGAATCCTTTGGAGCGACATTAATTTTTTTTCTGCTCTGAGGAATTCATCGTGATCCCTGGGACACACTGTGTTCAATGTCTCCTGAATTATGGTGAATTTTTCTCGTCTGTTGCAGCCAACGATCCCCACGGCTCCAACCTGCCTAGTCGACTGGGTCAAGGAAGTTGGAACCATCTCACTGCCATCTACTTCAAGGACAACCCTGGTATTATTTTTTGTTAGGAGTGTACCCAACTGTTCGCGTGAAACGACCTGAAGAATTCAATAAATTTTATGATAAACTATGTCATTCTCGCATTTAATCGAGTGTGAGTGTATGAAACAGAAGTTCCAGATCTTGGTAGTAGCGACAACAAAGCTTGTGTGCCAACATGTTGCGGTGGTGATGTTTGGTTTTGGAGTGCTCAACTGCGCGGTCATCAGCGCCCGTAGAAGGTCTCCGTTTCCACACAGCACATTTTTTTTACACAGTCCAATTTAGCCACTGTCACGAGAAGTGATGATGAAATGATGAGGACAACACAAACATCCGGTCCCTAGGCAGAGAAAATCTCCAGCCCGGCCGGAAATCGAACCCAGGACCCCGTGATCCAGTAGCAGCAACGCTACCCAACAGACCACGAGCTGCGCGGACTCTAACATATGATAATACTTAACGTCTTTGACATCTAGCGCCACACAAGATACAAATTCTGTCGACGTGTTTACTCGCCAAATTCAAAGAATATTAAATAAAAACGAAACACATGTAATTTTTTCGCATGAAAACATTTCACATATAGTGAACGGAGTGAACTCACATCCGGAAAACTTGGATTCAAATCCCATGGAGACAAACAGATTTTTTCTCTAAATCGTTAGATGCGAATAACTGGATACCACTGATTTTCTTCCCCAGCCTTCCCCTTCTAATGGAGCCACTGGCGTAACGTCTTCACAGTAGAGTTCTAAAACTGCCGTAGGCTATGGTAGACTATTATAAGTAAGCGCACACCACGGTAGTTTAATTAACAGCTTTGGTCAGTTAAGATTCTAGCCGCATTACCTGTACGTTAGGTGTGTTGCACACCTATCCGGCGATATCTTATTTCGATCGCCTTGTCTGCATATGCACTGAGTGCCTTACTAGAGTCCCCTAAAAACTGGAAGGGGATATTTATAGCCAAATTAAAACTGTCGATGTTTAATTCAAGTTTTATCGGAAAATTGTTGATTTGTAACATGAAATATGGGGAAACTGTGGTAAAAATAAACCAATATAGATTTATCATATAGCGCTAGAAAATGAAATTTCTTCTAAATCGGGGTACACTTCAAAACAACGCAAACATCGACTCAATACTTTGTCGAGCATATATAAAACATGTTTCTGTTATTGCTGAACATCTTTTACACTTATCAATAATAACAAGAAACTGTTGTCTGTAATCATGATGAAGAATGTTCTATTGAGTACGAAGTAACGAAATAATTATACAGATTTTTTTATGTATGTGCGACTTATTAACCCACTGCTTGTTTGAAGTTACAAAGTGGCTGCCCTGGGACGAAGACGCTGGGTTGGTCTTAGCTGCCAGTGTCCTACGAGCCGGTCGCAAGCTTTTGCTCCCAATAGCCTCCGTAAAATAGCCACATTATTGTGTGCGGTTGCTAAATTAGCACATTCTAACGTATAGATCTCGGCCTCTGCTACACTTCAGTCTGCGCCGCGATCGCCATAGAAAAAAGTGCCGGCGGTGACGTCTCTGGTCAAATTAGAATGGAAGTATCGCAATCTACAATACAACCATTTCTCTAGACTATAATATTGCAATACCTTGGCACCCTCAAACGATCGCCATTTCCGTATACATACAAGACGCTTCCGTAAGAGGGTGCAAAAATGTAACAGGACGTAGAGAATGCTCCACTGAAGAATTAAGGCAGGCAGCCTGTGGTCGGAAAAGCTTGCTTAAGGAGATATGAAAGAAACTTGTCCACAGTTTTGTCTAGCATACTGTCTTCTAGCTTATTTACAACTAATATGTGCACAAGTTTATTATGCTGGTCATTTACGTACACATTCTTTATTTCCTGGAAGGAAACAAGAAGGTCGAGCCTCGTTACTAGGAAGTCTTGAGGCAGGTTTTGTTTACTCCACTTGTCCATAAGGTGGCTCTGTTGTATCGTATTTACATTAACGTGCTGTTCGTGGGAGGATGTGGATGCAACATAAGGGTGCACTGCCTCACTTCAGTGTGGACGTCCGCAACCATTTCAGTGCTGTATTTCCTGGTCGCGGGATTAGAAGCGGAGGTCCTAGTCTATGGCTTGAGAGGTCGGTTGACCTGAATCCCCTTGTTTATTTCCTTTGGGGCTATATAAACTCACTTGTCTATGAGACCCCACTGGATACGGAGATGGAATTAGTTGTCAGGACTGTAGCTGCACCGTGCGGCGTGATTTGAAAGACACCAGGGATATTTGGCAGGATGCGTCACAATCTTGTTCGCCGATATCACCATTGCATTGAGGTAGATGGCCGTCAGTATAAGCACGTTTTGTGAGATACAGAAGAAATGGTACGTTCATTGTGTCAGTAATGGTATTCGCAGTTAAGTGTAACTAACGTAAATAAAAAAGTACACAGTAATCTGATTTTATTCCTATTATCTCCTTAAACTGGCTTCTCCGACCCCAGGTCCCGTACTTCGAACTGTTCAGTGGAGCATTCCCTATGTCGTCTTAAATTTTTGCACGCTATTATAGAAACACCATGTATAAAGGAGTAGTAAACGAAATCTAAGCCACCACAAGCAAGAACAAAGCAAAATCTTGTACAAAAAAGAAATTAAAGCTAAAAAAGTATATACATGACGTCACACTGCGAAAAATATGGAGATGGCTCGCGTTCGCTGATCCCTACCTAAACTGGATGTCGAACTCCAGATGTCTGCCGCTCAAGGGCCTCAGGTCCTCATACTTCGTCTCTTGTGGAGCTGTAACTGGCTGCCGTAAGGTGTCCCCTAGAATGCAAAATAAAAGAACTTCCGATTTTGCTCCAATATGAATCCAAATCGCACGCTATGGGCTTCTGGAGGGTAGGATTATGTTCTTATCAAGACTGGGACAAAAAAAGGAAAGGAAGGAGTTAATAATTATGGCATCTCATGTCAAAAATCTCGTGTGATCTGGATATTGATAGATCTACCAGAAAACTGATGGTGCATTATTTCAGTTATGCGTCACTCGGAAGACCGACACGAGATGCAGCACAATGCAATGTATTCAGGTACTATATTAGCCAAACCTTTGTAAGTAGGCTGTTTAGGTTTTTATGTTGGTAACGCCACGTAGCGCTCTGTATGAAAATCACTGACTGCGCTGTGTGCAGTCTGTGGCTGTTTGACATTGTTGGAATATTCACAATTGTAGTGTTGGGCAGTTTAATATATGTACATTGTTTGTTCTTTATCAAAATCTTTCATTTGCTAACTATGCCTATCAGTAGTTAGTGCCTTCAGTAGTTAGAATCTTTCATTTAGCTGGCAGTAGTGGCGCTCGCTGTATTGCAGTAGTTCGAGTAACGAAGATTTTTGTGAGGTAAGTGATTCATGAAAGGTATAGGTTATTCTTAGTCAGAGCGATCCTTTTGTAGGGATTATTGAAAGTCAGACTGCGTTGCGCCAAAAAAAAAAAAAAAAAGAAAAAAAAAATGTGTGTCAGTTTAGTGATGGCCAGAATAAGTAAAGAGAAAATTTCTGAGTACGTTCAGTTTTGCTCAGCTGTTTGAAAATCAAATAACGTAAGAGGTTTATCAGCACAGTCGTTTATAATTTTTCTAAGGGGACATTGCACCTTCAGATACGTGTAGTAAATAAAATCAGTTGCAAACAATGTAGTCGCTTGTTGAACACAGTTGACATCATTTGCAAATACTTATTAAGTATGAATTGTCATTAAAATGTGCAAAGGCACCCACATCTCTGAAACGAAGTAGATTTACATCTGAAAGATTCATGGCTCACTAGCATTTCTGTTGCTACTTAATGACACAGGGACAGCAAACGCAACATTTTACACAGACACTACCTCACAATAAGAGGGGAAGGAGGAACCTTTGGATTGGAACCCAAGTCCGGAAACGTATGCTTTCCGTGGTACAGCCGTTTGAAAACATGCTTGCTTGGCATGTGTGCATCAGGCTCATCATGATTGGGGGGCGGGGGGGGGGGGCTGCTTACGTCGGTTTGATTGATGTCATTTGGCGACTGTCCTGCCTCTCTGATCTGTCTCCAGTCTCACTCGCTCGTCTGTGAATGCTAGAGCAACACGGGTAAGTACACCTTTGCAGAATATACCCACACGATCGTTCGTAATGGCGAAGCTCACGGTAGTGGAAGACATGCCCGTAGCCTTTATCAAGATAGTTATCCACAACGTCCGACTCCATCGCGTACCCTTTTCGCCACAATTGCCAACGCCTTAGAGAAAGAATGTCGAATCGAAACACCTTCCGCCGTCTAGATTTCCAACTGTTATTTTAATGAGAAACCAGTTTCGGCGATATATTACGCCATCTTCAGGCCCCCTAACCCACGTGTAGGTAGATTCCCACCTCTGGTCCAGTCAAAATGGGGGCCAGCATTCGGTGACGTAGTCTGACTGGTCCATCGGTGGGAATCTACCTACATGTCGGTCAGGAGTCCTGAAGATGGCGTAATATATCGCCGAAACTGGTATCCCAATAAAATAACAATTGTAAATTTAAACGGCTGAAACGAGTTTTGATTCGACATTGCGCATCCGTCTGTATAAAGATGGGCATACAGAGAGCTTCGAGAAGGTGTACCTTCATGGCCAGCAGACGTGACTGTAGTGCTCCAAGGAGACGCTGGACACGCCAGCTACCTTTAAACACGTGTTTGCAAAAACTGATTACATTTGTATTTTGTTTCTTTACTTTTTGATGAGTGTAACTGTAAGAAAAGTGATTCAATGGGTCACTCTTAATAAATTACTGGTAATGGTAAAAGTGGTCGCGTACCCAATATATTTTCAAATTGTTGTAGCACGGAAACGTTATGTTTCCAGACATGGGTTTCCATTCAAAATAATCTCTACCCACTCCCCTCTACAGGTCCTACAAGTCTCTCAGGGGAAGTTTGGAGCACCCTATACTAAATAACATGTCCAGCTTCAGAGGACAGGTAATCACATAGAGCACTTGCCCGCGAAAGGCAATGGTCCCGAGGTCGAGTCTATGTCCGGCACACAGTTTTAATCTGGCAGGAAGTTTCACATCAGCGGACACTCCGCTGCAGAGTGAAAAATCTCATTCTGGAAACATCCCCTAGGCTATGGCTAAGCCTTGTCTCGGCGATATCGTTTCTTCCAGGAGCGCTAGTTATGCAAGTTTTGCACAAGAGCTTCTGTGAAGTTTGGAAGGTAGGAGACGAGGTACTGGCAGAAGTAAAGCTGTGAGGACGGGGACGTGAGTCCTGCTTGGGTAGGTCAGATGGTATAGCACTTGCCCGCGGAAGGCAAAGGTCCCGAGTTCGGGTCTTGGTGCGGCACACAGTTTTAATCTGCTAGGAAGTTTCAGGTAATGACATATCTACGAAGGCATTCGTTATCATTTCACATCGCTCCTTCGAACCTTATCTCCTCCGTTTCCCAGTATTCTTAGCCGATGGAGTCTCCTTAAATTTCCTTTTCCCAGAACTCACTGTATCAGGAAACACCTATACGCCTATAAATCTTCTCATATCTGGTGATATCATTATTGTTATTAATGTCATAACTATAGTCATCATCATCATCATCATCATTATATTATTGGCAGCAGCTACCACTATTAACTGCAGTTCACAGTCAATATGAATTAGTCATACTGCCACTTCAGGCGATCAAAACGCCTAGCAAAGGTAACTATGATGTAATAGATACCGTATGTGTGAAACCCTGCTCCGATGCTAGAAAGGCCCTCTTGCCCCTAATCAGATCAAATTAAACAAATAAATTAAATAAAATTTGCTTAGGTGCTGAAAGCATTTAGTATGGGGCCCGTTATCACGTAAAATGGCTGTGGAAAACTCTAAGTCACAGACTGCCAGTTAATGTACGGGAACTGTAAAAAGATAAACAGCAAATATAGAGTATAAGGTGTTGGGAGAGAGAGCGCAGATAACCAGCAAACGTAATAACAAAGATGGTGTCATGTAACTAAAACTCACCATGGTTGGAGGAAGTAGCGCTGCAACAGTACATGTCGTTTTCAATCATCAGACTGAACTAGGTGGTAGTGCAGTGGCCCCACCGACAGTAAACACAGGAGTGGTGTTGTGAAGTGACTAACAGGGAACTGCGTTGAGTTGAGGGCCAGAGATGTGACGGCACTGTAGTAGTGGGAATTTAAATGACGAGCTAGGGCGTCGGTAGAACAGGTGGGCTGGAAGACGGAAAAGGGGAGCAGGTTAAATATACGGGGAACCTTTTGTGTTAATTTGAAGGGACAGTGAAAGAGGGAGGGTTAAAAGGCGACGCAAAAGAGGTAATGGTATGAAGTGAGATTCATGCAAGACAGAGGGTGATGTTATGGTAAAGAAAAGGGAAACATACAATGAAGGCTTTCAGGTGGGTGATCACGTAGTGAAATTTTCGGAAACTGAAATTTTATGTACTATGACGAACTATTGCCCACGGGTATACAGAGAAGCCATCGAAATATATAAACATGGGGATAATTTTAACAGAATAGAAGAAGCTATGAAACTCAGCGACATATGGACAGTGGCGCTACAAAATCGATGAGAAAGTTTTATCTTTGACGTACTATGATCGATAGTTTTATTTTATCATTGACAAGGTTTATCTCTGCTATCACGTGAAATCCAGACCACGCCCACTTTCCATGGTATTTAGGCCATTCTTCGACGTCCGATTCTTCAGTCGGCAAGACTCAGCACAACCAGGAGCACCTCCGAGGATGTCCAACGTAGCTTTGGGCGAAACGTCAGGGATTGAAGAGTTCCATGAACCCCGGCCATACAACCCGGAAGAAAAGGGAAACCTGACGTGCTGTTAGAGGAAAATTTCATGGATTGGAAAGAAAAGACTATAAACAGGAGGGGGAGGAACTGGATTTAATAAGAGGAAGTTAAGCGATGAATGGTAGTTGAGGGAGGGGGTGGGGCAGCATCGTGAAACGTTTGATTTCTTGTGATCAACTGCTAGTTAAGACCGTGTTCTACAGACCATTTCACGAACTTGGAAATCCTAATTCTTCCAAAATTGAAAGCTTTCTTTTGCGGGCATAGTCGAAGATTTGCAGCTTGTCTAGAGGAGACTGATTATGCTTGCATCTCTTAAGACGATCGGAGAAGGCAGACTTGTTCTTAACAGCGCCTTTCTTACGTCATCTTGATTTCTAGTCTTAAGGGGCCGTCCAGTTTGAGCAATGTGCGATGAGTGGCACTGTAAGCACACGATTTTGAAGACCCCAGAGCGTGAAGACGGGTCTTTCAACAATTGTTCGTTCAAATGGTTGAAATGGCTCTAGGCACTTTGGGACTTAACATCTGAGGTCATCAGTCCCCTAGATCTTAGAACTACTTAAGCCTAACTAACCTAAGGACATCACACACATCCATGCCTGAGGCAGGATTCGAACCTGCGACCGTAGCAGTCGTGAATCTCAAGTTTGCAAGCTCTTGTTCAGTTGTTTATGAATCTAGGGGAACGTCACATGAACGGCCGAAAAAGGGCTTCTTTCGTAACAAAGGATGGTAGGATGTAAAGCAGATGACGAGACTACTAAGAAGATACGTTGGGTGCACTAGGACACACATTACTGAGCAAACAATATCGTGAACACAACATCCCACATACAACATCAATAGCGCCCAAATATGGTGTAATTGCACTTTATGCTGCTAATAATAACGGAATAATTCTTCCTCCATGTTTTGTTACTCCAGCACCTTCTTTCTATTTGTCAGGCGTTTGATAGTTTTTTTGATAATATGTGTAGCTGATGTCATGAGTAAAGTTCCTCCTGTCTTTTTACCTCTCTTTGTTTATGAGTTAAAAAGTATCAACACTATTGTTCTTTATTGAATTTAATTTTTAATGATTTTAATTTAATAGCGATGGTGAAGTTATTCATTTATATAGATAAAAATATTATGAGAATTAACATTTTTACAACCCCCCACCATTTTAATCGAGGTCGATGTCGGTTTTTCTCTTTCCATACATTATTCCTCTAATAGCAGTTGCAGTTAATTTTGCGCCAAGTGCTGCATCTTTAGTCGTTGATACAACACTCAGATGACGGACTGGTGGGTGAAAACCATTTTTGAATGAAGATGAGAAAATTCATCTGCGAAAAGCCGTACGTCATTCGTGAGCGCATTCAATTATAATAAAGATGTCTCCTACGAGTCTGCAATAGAAAAGGATTTTCTTGGAAAGAGCGGATGCTTGCGTCAAATAGCGGTGTTCAAGGATGGTGACAAATATCTCTGCTAAACAGCCTGTGAGGCAGTTGCCAAATGTAAGGCCGTTATTTGTTTATAATGTCGAGGGAAGCCAAACAAGAATAGGACGGGAAAAATTATCCTTGTAGTCGTTCAACTACTGCTTTCTCGTTAGGAAAGGAATAGATTTCAGCACTCTTAGTACAAACTTGGCAACAGGTTGAGCAGGGCTGCCTCTACAATTAACGTGACCTTGGATAGGAAAATATTCTTCATTGGTCTTTATCTGGGAGAGGAGGGTTGTGGTCCTAGGATTCATAACTGTATTCGTAGTCAGTATCAGGACAAATTATATTAGTGCAGTCAAGGATGCAAGCTTGTAGTTCTTTCATGTAAGTCTGCATTGGGTCATGAGCCACGGGGCGGATGGTGAACTCATTGAAGAAGTTAACGAGTTATATATTGAGCCCTAGAAATGACAACATCTGTATGGCATTCATTTGCGCCGACAATGATGCCACCATACTCTCTGAGCTTCTTATTTACAGATAATACTATTCTATGATGGTTACTAACAGTGTTGGAAGGTAACCTTCTATCATGTCACTTGCTTTGAGATTTTTCATTGACATTTTGTCATCAATTGCCAGATCTAAACCAATATTAAAATCAGCAATGAGATCAGTAGTACGTTGTTTATTTAAAACGGTTAGGTTGTTGTACGTGACCTCTTTGTTAAGAAGATCGTACTGATAAGTACTAAACTGAATAGAAATGATGTTCACCACTCTTTTTGCAAACTGGAAGGTCCCTAGGATTAACAATTCAATGTGATGCGTGGTGTACTTTCTTTAGTTGGGAGATCTTTTTAGATTACCTTCCTTTAATAAGTACGCTACATTCCCATACGGGGGAGGTAACAATTTTCATAAACCGGTCTAATTTGGAGCGGTTAAGTTCACGAACAGAAGAAAAATATCCATCTTATGCTGTGAGGTGAAACTTATCTCTAAAGGAGCAAGGCACTTGTTTTCAGAGTTAGAAAATATTTTGGCGCATATACTAGGAACCCAAGAAAGGGGAGCATTTTGTTCGATATTGAGGGTGTTGGGTAAAAACACTGGGATGAAATTATCGAAATACACTGCTTACTAATTTGATTGTCATGGAGGTCTTCATTATCTTGAGCTTAAGTTCGCAAAAGGAGGCGACCATTTGCAGTGCCCGATAAGGTAAGCTGCTGTACATTCCATTCTATTATGGCATGCGCCAACAGTAGATGAGCGATTCAAATGAGTGAAGTCTCTGCTGCAATTATGTAATTTTTTTAAATTGTGATTACGCGTATGGCGCGTTTAGCGGAACAATAAGGAAACAATAACAGCTCCAAGACGTGAACATAACGAACAGCGGATCTAATATCGCTAAAACACTAGTGAATTTTAAATTTACTAGGTTAGACGTTGAAAGCGTTTAGTATGGGCGCCGTTGTCATGTAATACGGCGATGGAGAACAGCTTTGTCATAAACTACAAGTTAACGTAGGGAACTCTACTGAGTAAGTAGCAAATATATTTAGTATAAGGAGTTGGGGGGAGGGAAGGGGGGGGAAGAAAATATAAAAGTAATGAGACAAAAGGTGTCATGTATTTAAAACTCACCATGGTAGAAGGAAGAACCAGCGCAGCAGTACGTACACGTTTACACACGTACACAACCGTCTGACTGAGAAACGTGGAACTGCAGTGTCCTCTCAGACCGTAAACACAAAAGTGGTGTAACGAGGTGACGGTCAACAAACAGCTGGAGTCGACGGCCAAACAGGTGGCGGTGCTGGAGCAGCTTCCGATCTTGAGACACATGGCCAATACCAGCGGCTGTCGTACTAATCTGGTACACTGAATCTAGATAAAAAAGAAAATCAACCGTCTCAAGTATGAAAGATCATCACACGAGAAGGGAGAGGACCTATTTGGCTATTTTTTATTGTGCCGCCAATTGTCAGGAAAAGGTTTGTCTGAACGAAAATTTTTGGGACGTCTACCGGAAAAGTCGGAAATTTGACTGGTACTTTTGTGTGAAAATCTCAATGAAAGAACTGTGATGGTCGGTTTCGCAGTTTTGCTGTCACATGTTTTCACAACAACAACAAATTGTGACGTTCACTTTGATCTACTGTTGCACGTTTTCGTAACAACAAATTCTGAGAAAAAGGACACAATTTAAAGCGATATTTCAGTGTGTTATCGGTGATGATCGTAACTTCGGTGTGTTGCAAATACTGAATCGATGCCACTTCACGGTAACTGGGTGTGTTGCAAATATTCAGTTGATCTGAGTTCATCGTTTATTTCTTTGGAAAACAGACCACCACTGAGGCGTCGAAATATCGGTCGGCGTACGCCCAAACGCTGGCCAACTACATGATCCGCGAGTCAACGACACTGACGAAGAGCTTTGACAACGTCTGTAGGCAAATCTAACAACAATTTCTCAAGCGCGATCCAGTGTAGCTCCCCGAGCGAGGTGGCGCAGGTGGACTCTCATTCGGGAGGACGACGGTCCAAACCCGCGTCCGGCCTAAAACGCTTCAGGCAAATGACGGGATGGTTCCTGTGAAAGGGCGCGGCCGACTTCCTCCCCGATCCTCTCTTTATCCAATGTGTGAAGTGAGTCACATGAGTACTAAAAGAAATCAGCTGATTACGCGATAAGTCACACAAATCTGAAGGCTGTAAATTCAACTAAACACTTAGGGATTACAATTACAAATAACCTAAATTGGAACGGTCACATAGATAATATTGTGGGTAGAGCAATCCAAAGACTGCGATTCACATCAAAACACTTAGGAGGTGCAACAGGTCTACTAAAGAGACTGCTTACACCACGCTTGTCCGCCCTATTCTGGAGTATTTCTGTGCGGTGTGGGATCCGCATCAGGTGGGACTGACGGCTGACATCGAGAAGGTAGAAAGAAGGGCAGCTTGTTTTGTATTATCGCGAAATAGGGGAGATAGTGTCACAGGCACGATACGTAAATTGGAGTGGTTATCATCAAAACAAAGGCGTTTTTCGTTGCGACGGTATCTTCTCATGAAATTTCAATCACCAGTTTTCTCCCCCGATTGCGAAAACATTCTGTTGGCACCCACCTACGTAGGGAGAAATGATCATCACGATAAAATAAGAGAAATCAGGGCTCGGACACAAAAATTTAGGTGCTCGTTTTTGCCGAATGCCGTTCGAGAGTGGAGCTGTAGAGAGACAGCCAGGCACTTTATTGTCAATAGCACAGTAATCACGGAGATGTAGATGTAGATGTAGAATCCTACCGATGACCTCGCTGTTTGGTCCCCTATCCTCAAATCAACCAAGTAACCACTACGGCTCCGGAACAATGAATTGCGATTTATTTCGTTTGAGTAAAATCACGGTCTTGCTGAAATTGTTTTGTTCCAACGCATACAAATTCAAGGAAAGATGCGATTGGGTGAATCCCTTCTCGACTGACTGACTCACTCACTCACCACAGCATAAATTGTTGGAGTTCTAGACTTGATACACAACAAACACTTTCTGTTAAACCGGGAGTAAGAAAGTATACGCTACGCTGTGCTGTGAAAATGTGCGGTTTTGTTCTCCTTTTCGCACTCACTTTCAACAGAGAACAGGAAAGTTGGGTTTACGGCTACCTTTATAATCCTGCCTGTTCGTAGATTAAAACCACACGAAATACTGTTGTTAAAGCTACTGTCCTCACAGATCCGGCAGCTGATAAGGTGTCTTTCAAGCCCTCGTGTACTAATAATCCCAACCGATTTACGCATTCATTTTGACTTTTATTTCCAATCAAGATTCAGTTTGTAGTAACAATAAATATGGTCAGAGAGACAAGATAGGAGGAAACGAACAAGGAGGGACGAAATGGATGTAAAGAAGGGTAAGGACGATATTGACAGAGATGGAGGAGAAGATGAATGGAGCGAGTGTGAAGTATGAGATGTACAAGGAGAGGAGGGAAGGTGACGGGCAGAGAGAGGGTTTAGGTTGTGGAGATTGTCAAAAAGAGGGGGGTAGAGGAGAGGGATTGAGGGGTTGAGGAGGGGGGTGGGGGGAAGGGCGAGGAAGGAGAGCAGAACGTGTATAAATTCCAGTACATATTTAGCAGTTACAAAGCACTGCCGTGCTCGATAGTATACAATTAAAAAATATCATTCCCAGAGCCATTACTCCACAGCGTATCTATCTCTCTTAACCTTTTCTATGAGACCTCTCTTACAGGCTTACCAATATTCTTAAAAGTCATAGTCAACGATAAGGTCGAATATCGTTTTTATCACAACGAAAATATTTGAAAGATTCATTTTCTCACACCGGGGTCTAAGAAATCGTGTGCCTACAGCGTACCTCATCGTACATAGGTCAAACTGGACGAGCCCTTAAGACTAGATGCCAAGAATGCCTTCTAAGGAAGAAAGGTGCTGTTAGAAACAACTCGGCCTTTTGCCGATCATCTAAAAAAAAAAAAAAAAAAAAAAAAAAAAAAAAAAAAAAAAAAAAAAAACAAGCAGTCATAATCAGCCTCCTTTAGACAAGTTGCAAATCCTCTACTCTTCCCTCAAAGGAGAAAATGCTTTCAATTTTGTAAGAATTAAAACTGTCTGCAGAGCACGGTCTTAACTAGCAGCAGATCACAAGAAATCATAGTTTTACGATACTATGATATCCATCTTCTTTCCAAAATGAACTCTTCATGCCCCTCCTCCCCCTCCCCTCCCAATACCATTCCGCCATCCCTCCCCCTCCCCGATTCCTCTAATCCTGTTCCCTCATTAAAACCGCTCATTAAAGCCTCTCCTTTTGTTTCAGAAATCTGTTCCGGATTTCTGTCATTCCTCCCAGCTAAAAAGAAAAAATTTTTCTCTAACAGCACCACAACTTTCCCTTTCTTTTCTCACAACATTGCCCTCTATCTGACAAGAGCATCACAGTATTGCTCCTCTTACTCTCATCACCCCTAATTCTTTCATATTAACACTTTGCCGTCCGGCGACGCCGCAGTGGTTTCGTCTGTATAGTAACGCTCAGTGGCCGGCGACACCACGGTGGTGTCGTGAGCATAGTATCGCGCAGTGGCCGGTGACAGCACTTCACTATCTTTTTCCTTCTGTTGGTGTTTTGTTTAGGTAATAATAAGTTACGCACTTCAACAAGTTTTTTTTTTTTTGTTTGTATAAGTACTTGTGCAGTTTCATCATGGCAGACGAAAGAGACGATACGATTATTTACGATGAATGCGGGGACGTCTTGTCTGACGTTCCGGACTTGGCCGATCGGGAAGAAGACATTGGACATCAAAAAATGAAAGTGAATCAGAGTCGTAGGAAGATAGTCAAACACGTCCAAGAAGAATTCGGTGAACGCTATGGTTGCCACTGATTCGGATGATTCAGTTGAAGAAGACAGACTATGATCTACTGAGGACCAATAATAAATTTAAAGGATCTCCGGGTCCACACATATTTCCCAAAGATACACAGAGCTTCGTGGATATTGTAGAATTAGATATTGGGAACGATCCATTTGAATATATTAGCAACGAAACCAACAAGTATTACAGCCAAAATTGCAATAGAAGGAAGATGGATTAAAAAATGCCAAATTTGTCGACGTTACGGGATCCGAACTAAGAAAATGGTTTGAGCTTGCTATCCTTATGGGAATTGTAAAAAAAAGGAAGGATTGATGATTACTGCTCAACGAATCCGTTGATAGACACACCGATATTTCGCTAAACGATGTCCCGCAACCGATTCACACAAATATTATCATTTTTACATTTTTCAACAGCAACAATAAACCGGATAATGCCGACCGGCTTTTCAAAGTGCAAATCGTAATTCATGATTTTTCCAAAAAGTTTAAAGAAACGTTTAATCTAAGTCAAAGCATCTCAATTGATAAAGGAATGATACTGTGGCGTGGACAGTAAATTATGAAATATGGCATACTCATTCGCATGCTGTGTGATTCGAGTACGGGATACATTTCCTCATTCAAGATATATTCCGGCACTGGAAAACCTTTAGCAAAATCAGTGATGGAAGTATTGACACCTTCTTATGGAAAGTGGCATTACCTCTACATAGATAATTATTATAACGATACGGCAAAATACAGGATTTCCGGAAAAATTAAAGCTCGCAAAAGTCAATGTGTTTGAAGCTTGTCATGAGCGGAAAGGTGACAAGCAGCCGGCGACAAGCCAAGTAATCCGAATTAACGCTGCCGGCGCCAAGCGAATAAATTTGTACGAGACGTCCGAACGTCAAAGTGTTAAGACGTAAGGTTCCCCATATACTCATCTCCTGCCCTATTCCCCCCTTTTCCCCTCTTCGACACATTTTTTTCTTATTATTTTCATATTATATTCACCCCTCCACAACACCTCATGGCCGGCCGAAGTGGCCGTGCGGTTCTAGGCGCTGCAGTCTGGAACCGCGAGACCGCTACGGTCGCAGGTTCGAATCCTGCCTCGGGCATGGATGTGTGTGATGTCCTTAGGTTAGTTAGGTTTAACTAGTTCTAAGTTATAGGGGACTAATGACCTCAGAAGTTGAGCCCCATAGTGCTCAGAGCCATTTGAACCATTTGAACCAACACCCTGTGTCAATATTTTCTATTTATCTTTTTAGGGTTCCCCCATGTTAACTTACAGTTTATGACAAGTGTGTTTTCCGTCGCGGCTTTACATGACAAGGGGGCTTCATACTAAACATTCTGAGCGTCTAATCACGTGAGTTTTAAAGTTTTTTAAACTTAGCTTTCAGCGGTGTAAGATCCGATGCTCGCTATATTCCCTTGTTTCAGCTGTAACTGTTTTCTCATCGTTCATGTCTGATGATACCGCGTGAAACGCACAACTGCAATTAAGAGACAGACTGTTTACTCATTTGAATCGTTCCGTTAGCAAGAAAGCTGTCTCAGCGTCAACCTACCACTGGCTCTGTGTAGACCGCTATCACAACGATGGAATCACAGCCAGGCGTGACTTCCATAAATAATAAATTTGTAAAACTGCGATCTTTGTGTCAACTTCACATGTGGCAAATACTTTTTGGTGTGTGTGTGTGTGTGTGTGTGTGTGTGTGTGTGTGTGTGGTGCTTTGCACAATATGGTGATGTTCAAGTCATATAAGTGCTGCATATTTTGGAATATTTGAAAAACACAATCCTGCAACTTCGCAATAAAATCGCGCGCCATTTTCGATGGCATCAACACACCAAGAATATTTCGCCACAGTGGAAGAACAAAAATCGAAAACTGACGATTATGCAAAGTGTATCTAGCAAATCTTGTGAACAGACGTCTGATGATGAATCCGGTTAAGGCGCTATTTACTTAAATAAATAGCAGTATTAATAGTGGCTGGTTGCTGTCTTCTTTTTTGTAAGAATCAACCTACATCCATAAATATATTATTTACGCACTATTAACAAGCACGTTGATAGGCTGTCGAGCAAAATACAGGATAGATAAAGTGGAAACGAACATCAAAAATTCGATCGCCACTGCAAAAGCGTTAGAAAACCAATTCTATTATTATATATTACCAAACTTACTCACTATACATCTGATACATCTCAACAACAGGCAGGACAAACGATACGGTCTAGACTATATTGAAATTGATCATGTGACTGTTATAATTAAATCCTACTTAATATAATAGAAGAATTCACTACAACGTGACAAAATCTTTGACATATCCTCTGCAACGATTAGGATCCAAAACAAATGTAAGGAGGAGTTCTCTTTACTCAAACACACTCGGTATAAGGGAAATGAACACTGAAGTGGCAAAGAAACTGGTAAACCTGCCTAATATCACGTAGGACCCCCACGAGCACGCAGAAGTGCTGGAACACGACGTGGCTTGGACTCGACTAATGTCTGAAGTAGTGCTGGACGCAACTGAAACCACGAATCCTGCAGGGCTGTCCATAAATCAGTAAAAATAGGAGGGGCTGGAGAACAGCACGTTGCAAGGCATCGCAGATATGCTCAATAATGTTCATCTCTGGGGAGTTTGGTAGCCAGCGAAGAGTTTATAGTAAGAAGAGTGTTCCTGGAGACAGTCTCTAGCAATTCTGGACGTGTGGGGTGTCGCATTCTCCTTCTGGAATTGCTCAAGTCCTCGGAATGCACAATGGACACGAATGGAAGCAGGTGATCAGGCAGGATGCTTACGTACGTGTCACCTGTCAGAGTCGTATTTAGACGTATCAGGAGTCCCATACCACACCAACTGCACATGCCCCACACCATTACAGACCTTCCACCAGCTTCAACAGTCCCCTGCTGACATGCCGGGTTCACGGATTCATAAGGTTGTCTCCGTATCCGTACTTGTCCACCCGCTCGATACAATTTGAAACGAGACTCGTCCGACCAGGCAACATGTTTCCAGTCATCAACAGTTCAATGATGGTGTTCACGGACCAAGGCGAGGCATAAAGCATCATGCTGTGCAGTCATCAATGGTACACGAGTGGGCCTTCGGCTCCGAAAGCGCATATCGATGATGTTCCGTTGAATGGTTCGCACTCTGATACTGAAATCTGCAGCAATTTGCGGAAGGGTTGCACTTCCGTCACTTTGAACGATTTTCTTCAGTCGTCGTTGGTCCCGTTTTTGCAGGATCATTTTCCGGCCGCAGCGATGTCGGAAATTTTATGTTTTACCGGGTTCCTTATGTTCACAGTAAACTCGTGAAATGGTCGTACGGGAAAATCCCCACTTCATCGCTACGTTGGAGATGCTGTGTCCCACGGCTCGTGTGCCGACGGTAGTACCATGTTCACACTCACTTAAATCTTAATAAACTGCCATTTTAGCACCTGTTTACATACCTCCGCATTTGAATACTTATGCCTGTACCTGTTTCTTTGGCGCTTCGGCGTATAAGGAGCAGTCAAATGAAAATCGATGGAAAAAAGTAAGTAAACTGTTTATTATTTCAAAAGTAATCGCTGTAAATGTTAATACACTCATCCCACTGTGAGACAAGACGGTCGGTGCCGTTGTGGAAAAGCGTTTTCCGTTTTCTACGGAAACGTGATTGTTCCAGGGCTTGCACCTCTTCGTACGAAGCAGATCAACGGCTCCAAACATGGGAATCGCATGGGGAGAGATCCGAACTGTATAGAGGATGTGTAAGGGGGTCCCCGTGAAACTTCTGCAGTGTTCCACAAAGAAGAAACCTTGGCAACATGTGTGCGGGGCATTATAAACCACATTGCCAACATGTGGGTCAGCCCACTCAAAACAACATTGGCAACATGTGGGTGGGCACATTCAAAACAACCTCGGCAATATGTGCGCCGCTCCACTACAAACAACCACTAGAATACTAGCCCACATGTTGCGAAGATTCTTTCAAGTACGCTGCAGAAATTTCGCTGGGAATCCCTTACACATCTTCCACAGAGGTACGAGCACAGGGTACAATCACGACTACGCAACCGGAAACACTACTGTTAAGCATTAATATTAGAGGAAGATGATATCACATATCTATACTTTACTAAACATAAGGCACTAGAAAGAACTTATTCCTCATTCTGTAACAGTTTACACGTCAGGACTTTATGGAGGAAAATTATTAAGATTAGGGAAGATCATGCACTTTTCCCTGAATGCATTCATTGATCATCTCGCCTGAGAGTGGGATGAACGTATTAACATTTATTGCAATTACCTTTGAACTAATAAGCAGTTTAACTACTTCCAAAATGAGATTTTCACTCTGCAGCGGAGTGTGCGCTGTTATGAAACTTTTCTGACAGATTAATACTGTGTGCCGGACATAGACTTGAACTAGGGACCTTTGCCTTTCACGGGCTAAGCCATGTCTCCGCAACATCCTTTCTTCCAGGAGTGCTAGTTGTGCTAGGTGTGCAGAAGAGGTTCTGTGAAGTTTGGAAAGTAGGAGACGAGGTACTGGCGGAAGTAAAGCTGAGAGGATGGGGCGTGAGTCGTGCTTGGGTGGCTCAGATGGTAGAGCACTTGCCCGCGAAAGGGAAAGGCTCGAGTCTCGGTCCGACACACAGTTTTAATCTGCCAGGAAAGTAGTTTAATTACTTGTTTCCATTTGTCTAGCTTTCGTCCGACTCCTTCCCTTACATTGGTGTTAATAGATTCATTCTGCTTTCAGTTTCAAATCCCCGTTCTCTAAATTTTCTGAATAGCGTTCTGCGAAGAAAACGTCGTGTTCCCTCCAAGGATTTTTATGTGCTTTCACGAAGCATTCTCCGTAATACTTGCCTTTTTATCAGACCTAAGGACATCATCGAAACCCGTCTTTCACGGTACTGTTCACTAAACTCCACGTTAATGACACGTTACCGAAAGCGTGACACATGTTTTGATGAAATATAATACTAAAGTGACAGTAGTATGTGCGTTCTCAATGCCGAATTGCTAGCGAAAAAGGAAAACGTTTGTGTAACTGCCACTAGGTAACACACATAGCAACACAATAAATAATTATCAACAACCATTAACATCAAAATTTCTGCGTGCTGCATGCAGTCACCAACCTGTCAGTAGTCAGTCATACAAAATCACCTAAAAGTTATGTGCACACACATGTTGAAAATCTGCATTCGTTTTGATGTCCTACTTGACGTAGGAACGTAAATCAGCTGCAAACTTCGAGCCCGAAATACTGCTGACATATGGGATGATATACAGCACTAAGCAAAACGCCTGGGTATTTTGCAGGAGAGACAGCACCGAGTTATGACTAATTTTCATTTTAAGACTAGAGATAAGTGTCTGTTTACGTAAGAAGTCTTCAACAGAGTTAAGAAGAAGCCACAACTTTACTCTCTGTGGAGTAGTATTGTTGCTGCATTAAGGCCAGTGCGACAGGGTTACGTGTCGTCTGTAAACAAGTACTTAGCGATGTGGCATAATCCACATACATATGAATCACCGCTCGCTAATAATGAGAAATAATAATTCAGCATTCAGAATCAGATTAAAGGATACCAGAGTCAACGTGCACACGATAAACCCGTAATAAGTCGTGTCGATGGAACAGGGCGTATGCCATATAAAAATATCAAATTCCATAACACAACAATTATATTTATGAATGTTTGGCTCTATAAGGTTCAAATGGCTCTGAGCACTATGGGACTTAACATCTGTGGTCATCAGTCCCCTAGAACGTAGAACTAATTAAACCTAACTAACCTAAGGACAGCACACAACACCCAGCCATCACGAGGCAAAGAAAATCCCTGACCCCGCCGGGAATCGAACCCGGGAACCCGGGCGTGGGAAGCGAGAACGCTACCGCACGACCACGAGATGCGGGCGCTCTATAAGGTTACCTTTCTGTGCAGCGAACGTGGAATATCAAATTACAAAGAACGTAGCAACCATTCTGGGCAGCATAATTTATTTATCTTTTTCATGATAGAAACCTGCCAAGGACAGTACTTCTACTTACGGCATGTACCGGTTAAAAAAATTCACCGATGATGACTGATATCAGTCGAAATCGATTTGCAACAAGATTAATAAATTGTGTTTCCGCGACTGGTTGCTACATTCTTTATACTTATATTTCTTTGCCTCTGGTATACATGGTAATTACATCCATATATCCAGACTTCCTTACAAGTCCTACTTTAGTAATATTATATTGAATTATAGATGCACTTAGAAAAAAAAGCATACAGAAGAGGTGAATGGAATTTACAACAGAGTCTATGGGGCTTTAACAAACACTGTTGTCAAGCTGAAATATCTGTACTTTACTAAACATAAGACACTACTAGTTTACTCCTCATTCTGTAACTGTTTACGTCAGAACTTGACGGTGGAAAACTGTTAGGACTGGCGGAAAACTACTAAGCAGTATGTCAAGTGTGACCAAAACTACTCGAAAAAGAAGACAATATCACTGTTCTTCCCGTTTAAATATTTGTGTTGTTACATGTTGACTACGAGTAAATTTCAGTCTCGCTGTGGCTATGGGTGTGTGCATTTTGGTGTTTGTCTGGTTGTGTGTGCAAATGAGTGTACTTCTACCAGAGACAGAGCGATAATCCGAAAGCTAGTAGAAATACTGTTTTCTAAAGCTTACTCCATTCCATGACAGCCTGATTAGTACAACAACCATGATTATATAAACAGGCAATCCCAGTTGCAAAGTTATTTTTTTTTTTTTACAAATAACGCGTTTTGCATGATTAAGGCTTCTGCAGATTTTCTAAAAGATGAGGAAAAGCAAGAACGAAATTATAAAAAACTATAAGTTAAGGGGCGTGGTTCTGAGCTGTGCTAAAATTTTAAAAATAATTTTAAAAACTTTAAAAAAGGAAATTAACACTCATGTTTGAAAGGCACTTTTAAAAAGGAAATTAACACCGACGAAAGGCTGTCAAAGCTATACGTAGCACCGGCTGCTAGGACTGTTAGCCGCAACGATGGTAACAAACCATCTAGAGCAAGAACAGCTTAACAAATCCAATTGCGTCAACTTAAAAGGATTTTTTTTTCCTTTATTGATTTTCAATTCCCCCCGAAGGGGGTGGGCTGGCAGCAGCTTAGTACGCTGCTCTGCAGCCTACAGACTTTTATTTTAAAAAATGGAAGAAGAAAAGAAACAAGAAAAACAGACGATAAAACAGTGACATAGGCGTAAAATGGCGGAAAAATGCGGAAAGTTAAAACAGAAAGCAAAAGGGGTTGGCAATGTTAATAAAAGACACAGGAATCAGACAAGTAACATAGTACACACACAATTAAAAAAACACGGCGACAGTCTGGTTGCTGTTCGCAAGAGATAAAAAGCACACCCAGCGACAGTATGATGGCCGTTCGCAACACTTCCCAAAAAAACACAACACGGAACACTCACTGTAAAACACTCACTGTAAAACACTGCACGAAAAGGGCGGCACAAAGATGACACTCCCGAGCCAAAGGCAGATGGGGGGGGGGGGGGGGGCTGGAGGAGGGGGAAGAACAAGGAGGGAGGAAGGAAAAAACGAAAAGGGTGGGGGGGAACCAAGGAGGGAGAGGACCAATAAAGGGGGGGGGAGGGGCAGGGCAGACGCAAGAGGGAATGAGAGGAGGCAGAGGAGGGAAATGCAAAAGGACTCAGGGGAGAGAAGGGGGCAGAGAGAGGGGAGTGGGGAAAAAAGAGGATGGAAGGGGGGGGGGGGGAGAGGGAGCCCGGGAAAAGGACAGAGGAAAGGAGTGGGAGTGAGGATCAGAGTTGATAGGAGGGATAAATGGAGGGAGAGAGGGCATCATCCGGGAGGGGGAGTTGATGGAAGCCACCTTGGGAAAGGAGATGAAGGGTGTAGAGATGGAGGGTAGGGGGGACACAACAGTGAAGACGTGGCAGGGGGCGGGGTTGGGAGAGGAGAGGACCAACCAGGGGGTGAGGGGGTTCAAAGCGGCGGGAGGTGTAGAGGATGTGGATATGTTCGAGGAATAGGAGCAGATGGGGGAAAGGAATGAGATCATAGAGAATCCGCGTGGGGGACGGGAGGCTTATACAGAAGGCGATGCCGAGTGCATGACGCTCAAGGATCTGGAGGGACTTATAGAACTTGGGGGGGGGGGGCAGATATCCAGGCAGGACTGGCATAACAGAGGATGGGACGGATTAAGGATTTGTAGCTGTGGATGATGGTAGAGGAGTATAACCCCCATGTCTGGCCAGAGAGGAGTTTGAGAATTCGGAGGTGGTTGTGGGCTTTGGATGGGATGGAGCAGAGATGAGGGATCCAGGTGAGGTGATGGTCAATGGTGAGGCCACAGTAGGTGAGAGTGGGGGAGAGGCGGACAGGACAGGCACAGACAGTAAGGGAGAAATCCAGGAGCCGGAAGGAGCGAGTGGTACGACCTACGATGATTGCCTGGGTCTTTGAAGGATTGATTTTCAGGAGCCACTGGTTACACCATGCAGCAAAAAGGTCAAGGTGATTCTGGAGAAGGCGTTGGGACCGTTGGAGGGTAGGAGCGAGGGCAGGGAATGCGGTGTCATCAGCATATCGCAAGTGGTCTACTGGAGGGGGGGGGGGGGGGGGTTGGGGGCTTAAAAGGATAAAAACCAGCGATAAATGTTTGGACGTAAGCAAAACAAGAGGGGGTACGGACAAATAAAGTAACGGAGAATACCTTAAAACAGTCGGGTGTAGCGCAGTTTTGAGTTACGCGTACATCATATGCAAAAGGAAAACACGTCACTAAACGTGCTACTAGGCGGCCACATCCAAACTAGCGTGCAGAGGAAAATCACGCTGCCCGCACTAGTACGGGGTACAACAACAGAAGGCACTAGTGTCGGTAAAACTTAAGCTGATCGAGGCCTAAGACTACAAGAAGCCTGTTGCGCTCAGTTTGAGTCGTAACACGACGTCCTGTGCCTACACGAAAAGCATTATTCAACGTGGTGGCGTTGCTGTCAGGGTTCCTCCCAGCCATAATCCGTAGGTAGCAGTCATCCACAGCAGTAGGCCTCTGAGCGAGGCATGTCATCGACAGTTCCTGAAGCCGGCCGCGGTGGTCTAGCGGTTCTAGGCACTCAGTCCGGAACCGCGCGACTGCTACGGTCGCAGGTTCGAATCCTGCCTCGGGCATGGATGTGTGTGATGTCCTTAGGTTAGTTAGGTTTAAGAAGTTCTAAGTTCTAGGGGACTCATGACCACACATGTTAAGTCCCATAGTGCTCAGAGCCATTTGAACCATTTTGACAGTTCCCCTTTCTCTGTATCTCCATGTCCGAACGACTTTGGTTTGGTTCGCCCCGAGACGCCTGGACACTTCCCTTGTTGAGAGCCCTTCCTGGCACAAAGTAACAATGTGGACTCGATCGAACCGTGGTATTGACCATCTAGGCATGGTTGAACTACAGACAACACGAGCCGTGTACCTCCTTCCTAGTTGAATGACTGGAATTGATTGGTTGTCGGACCCCCTCCATCTAATAGGCGCTGCTCATGCTTGGTTGTTTACATCTTTGGGCGGATTTAATGACATCTCTGAACAATGAAAGGGACTGTGTTGGTGTTACAATATCCACAGTCAACGACTATTTTCAGGAGTTCTGGGAACCAAGGTGATGCAAAACTTTTTTTGATGTGTGTGTTTTCCTTTTTCGTAATGCTCTTGTACATGTGACTTCCAGTTATAGTGTAAAAATAAGTAAATTTCAAATTATTGTGTTTAAAGACTCAATTTTTTTTGTATAAAATTCTGTCATAACTTTTAACACTGAATGCATGAAGAAGCATTAATCATATCTTTGTTTTGGTTTGCTCTTCATAACAAATATCACTGGGTACTTTTTGACTGGTTACATTTCCCATTCGACACTTCATCTTTTGTGCATGGATACCTCCTTGTTTCTGTAGATGTTTAGAAATTTAGATAGGACACTAATTATATGGATTGTCACAATGCTGGTATGCTGTGACATGTGACTAACCTTTGTAACTATTGGCTTATAAACCCTGCGTAAAACTGATTAGACCTCGTACATTTCTAGTTGCTTCACGCTTTGTTTTGGTGTATACAAATCCTGTGATAATGGTGAAAACCAGATCCGGTAGTTGCATTAAAAGACAGTTAACCAGCTGTGTGTCATGCATTTTAAAAAAACTTTCCATCTACATTAAGAAATAAACTTTGAATACAAGACCAATAAAACGCAAAGAAAAATTGTGAATGTATAGAAAGAAAGGAAATATTATCACTCACAAAGTATTGTCATTGTGTACTTTATTTTTCTCATACACACACACACACACACACACACACACACACACACACACACACACACACAATAAGGGAATTTGAGGAGATACAGTCAGCATATGCTTGTATGTCTTTATTAGATCGACAAGCTCCAGTACAATAAATACTTAACGGCGAATCGTAAAGGACATTTTAAACCATACGTTTTGTCTCATTTTGCTGTTGCTATTTTTTTCGATTTCGTACTACACAATGGAAATAAAATAGTTATAAAATATAAAGTTAATACTAGTTCTCCGCAATAATTCAAAATATAAAAAAGACCTCATAGCTATATCTAAAAATTAATGTCCTCAGGAGACGTTGCAATGGAACACACTATTAAAGTCGATCATTTAAAAAGGGAGTACTTTGATGGAAGTCGTCGGTGGATGAAAATCTGGATGACATTCGAATCCGTTCACCAGTACAGTTCCAGGCCACTAGACAAGTTCTTCCTAAGGTTTCTGTGAAAATATGAACTTCTCTGCCTCGTGATGTGTGATGTCCTTAGGTTAGTTAGGTTTAAGTAGTTCTAAGTTCTAGGGGACTGATGACCATAGATGTTAAGTCCCATAGTGCTCAGAACCAACCAACCAAAATATGAACTATCATTCTCTGTTAAAGTTGTGAGACACTTTCCATTCACAAGGAGACAACAACAGACTATAGCAAACGCTTTAACGATGAACACAAACAAGATGAATACTGCACTACCTGTGTAAAAAGTAACTACACCATACTTGTGGGAGGTCAAGTCAGCTGCTCCACAATAAAACAGTAAGTAGAACGAGAAGAAAGGAGAATAAGATAGAACCATAGATCTTCTGTTCCTTTAAGGATGCAAACGTGTACCACACCAGTACAATAAAATTACATGTACAGAGAAGAGTCAGTGAATTTTGGACGTATTTGCGTATAGCGTATTTGTAACAATTTTACTCATTTCATTATTGCGCTGCAAGCTTGCAAATGGTATTTTTCGAATACATTCACTCTCATTTATTGCTTTGCAAGCTTGCAGATACTGTACTTGGAACACCTTCACTCACTAACTTACTGGTCTGCAAGTTAATAAGTGATTTATTTGGAATACATTTACCTACAGTGATATCATTTTGAAATCTTGCGATTAGTGTAATGCAAGAATACATTTCACTGTATGGTTAAAGGAGCTGAATGTGAAGAGAAACGTAGATGGCACACAATGTAAAGAACAGGGTTCTCGTGGAGAAACTTCACTTGTGGAGAGCTTTTATTTCAAAATCTAAGCTGAAAATAGTGACCCGATATTAAACAGTCACAGTGATGTGACAAGTGTTACTCATTGAAACCCATGTATGGATAAGCAAACAAGAAGTTTGAAAAGAGTTCGGTTAGCTTTCCTTTTTGGGGATTGTCATTTGCAGAAGAGCATCATGATCGGTGGGAAGCAGTTAAAAAGAAATTCGAAATGGTAGAGATGTGGATATGGAGAAACCATAAACATAATAAAATAAGAAACATAATGAAATAAGATGGTTCGAAATGGTTCAAATGGCTGTAAGCACTATGGGCCTTAACATCTGAGGTCATAAGTCCCATAGACTTAGAACTACTTAAACCTAAGTAACCTAAGGACACACACACATCTATGCCCGAGGCATGCTCTTGTACCGTAGGCAGAAGAGTAGGGAATAATAGGGTGTATTGGAAACCTGAACAAAACCAGCCTGCCTTCAGTAAAAAAGTGGTGCAGTAGTTATTAAACATCGCTCATACATAGAGGGGGCATATGTTGAAAATAATATTGACTTTATGTTCTATTTCGGGCAACGGTCTTGTCGCAGTGGATACACCGTTTCCCGTCAGATCAACGAAGTTAAGCGCTGTCGGGTGTGGTCGGCACTTGGATGGGTGACCATCCGGGCCGCCATGCGCAGTTGTCATTTTTCGGGGTGCACTCAGCCTCGTGATGCCAATTAAGGAGCTACTCGATGGAACAGTAGCGGTTCTGGTCACAGAAAACCATCATAACGACCGGGAGAGCGGTGTGCTGACCACACGCCCCTCCTATCCGCATCCTCAGCTGAGGATGACACGGCGGTCGGATGGTCCCAATGGGCCACTTGTGGCCTGAAGACGGAGTGCTTTTTTATGTTCTATTTCAATTTTTTGAGATCATTATTCAAAGTTACTGTGATCAACAATTCTCACGTTAAATGAAATAATTTTAAATAGCCAGGCAGCCTATTAATCATATGTAGCCGTCATCGCAGTCAAGGTGAGTGCTATCCATGAACCTACGACCGAGCGATATCTCTTATGTTAGGGACACAGCTGCAGAAGATGCAAAGTGAATGGATACAAGATATTCGACATGTCTGTGAATTGTACATGGCGACACGCAATTTCCATGGGAAATGTCTTGCTGTCACAAACAGCCCATATCGTCACCTTTTCCGCGGCAATGACAAGAGGAGTTGTTGCACTGGGGCAAAACCGTGATGTGTTAAAGAGGTTCATATGGAACATTATCTACAAGTCCCTGCTGATCGACCTTAATAGTAGAAACACAGAGATTCAACACAAAAATCAGGAATTAACGTAACCTAACGAGACATGGTGGTATGAGTTGTCCGTCAGCCAGTGCTAAATGAAGTGATGGATGAGTTGGCAGCATATAATTCTGGATGGAATGTTCCAGAAATGACTTCATGGCGAAATGCTGCATTATCGAGGTGAGTTGTTAATACACGCTAAAGTACAGGTTTTTTTGTGGACGTGTCCACAGTGTTTGGCACTATTTATTTGGGCGCCCCCGCTCGGCGCTTAATGGGCGCCGCATGTTTTGCATTCAGAGTGCGGCCGGCTGCAACAGGTGGATCGGAGGCCGGCAGGCGCGCGAGGCACGCCCGCGCGCTGTATGCCGGGGTCCCGGGTTCACACCTCCTCGGCGTCGCTCAACTTCTCCGCCTCCGCCAGCGGTGCCTTCTTCTCCTTCGCCGGCTCTTCGTCCATCATACGCTGCCTCTCCGCGTCTCGGCGTCTCTGAAGAAACACAAAGACGCCGACATTTATAAACATTACACTAACGACACAGGACATTCGTGAATTTACTTATTACAGGGAAGTTTTCTCTCTGATGGGCCCGCAGCACATATCAGGCCAAAGAACAATATATCTACATACATATGAAACTGAACTCCGTCTGAAAAGGCCTGGGAAGGCCCAACGGTGCCGACCGGCCGCCGTGCCATCCTCAGCCCACACGCGTCACTGCGTACGGATATGGAGGGGCATGTGGTCAGCACACAGCTCTCCCAGCCGTACGTCACTTCACGAGACTGGAGCCGCTAATTCTCAGTCAAGTAGCTCCTCAGTTTGCCTCACAAGGGCTGAGTTCACCCCGCCTGCCAACAGCACTCGGCAGACCGGATGGTCACCCATCCAAGTGCTAACCCACCCCGACAGCGCTTAACTTCGACTGTATATTGTGTGTGTGTGTGTGTGTGTGTGTGTGTGTGTGTGTGTCAAGGGCTTATTTCAATAGTGGTACAAGTCCATTACCTCCACTTTTCTGCCTATAATGCTTCTGAAATTAATGATCAAAACAAACAGAAAGAAAGGTTCATCTCTAGACAGAAGCTATATGCTTGAATATTTCTGGTATCTCAACTGCAGATTTTTCAGCGCTCATTTAACTTCAGGACTCTGTATCGCTGAATGAACCACTTGTACCACTTGTACCACTATTGAAATAAGCCTTTCATATATACTCTCACTATAGCTCAAAAGTTTTCGAACGTCCTGAAACTAAGATAAAAAATGCTAGTTATTTGATTCAAAGCTAGTTATCAGATTCCAATACGATTTAGCTATATTGTTTCCCCAGTGTCATGCTCAATATAACGTGTAAGAGTAGTGTTCCACTTTTAAAAAAAATTTGAATCGCTCAAAACAGAACTTTCCGTTGATATGCTGCTCAGCTTCCAAGCATAGAATGCCGCTAATTTTGTATTATGGTGGCAACGTATTACCTTTCCTCGCCCGATGGCGTTCATAGGACTAAACAAATAACACGGTTACATGTAGGAAAAGGGCACGTAGTTATGCACGAGATATCAAAAAGTAAACTTCGGTGAGTGCTCAGTGAAAACACCGATAATAGGACGACGAAAGGGATTTCCAACAGGAAAACGTTCTGAAATTGTGTCTTTACGTGCAGTCGATGTTACAATGCAACAAATAGCACGTCAAGGACATATTTCCTTGAAATTTGTCCATTGTACCTTGCACAGACATGCGGATACTGGCCAGAATATGGACCAACCTCGAAAGGGCAGGCCGAAAGTCACACCAAAAAGTGATGACAAATATATAGTAGTCACAAGTAGATGTGATCTGATCACTTCAAAATACCACCAGTTTTATCAGCAGAGCTCAACCACAATAAAAAAAAGCCGCTGAGTGTCAGTACCGTAAAAAGACGTCTTCAGGCAGTGAACCTTAACGGGCGTATGGCGGCTAAGGAACCATTATTGACGGCTGTTAATAGGCAGAAGAGGCTACACTGACAAGACAACATGAAAATTGGGCACTTTTCACTGACGAGTACCAGTATGAGGTCATTGGCACAAAGCGACGCAAGTTTGTTCGCCGGTTGCTAGGTGAAAGAATGTTACACGAATGTGTATCTCCAACATTAAAGCACGAAAGGGGTTCCTTCTTGGTCTGGGGATATTTTGGAGGTGGTAAGACTGGTGATCTTGTACAAATAAATGGAACAATGGAGAAAGAGAATTACCATCACTTTCTACAGTATCACGGAAAGCCATGTGGAAGACGTTTGATTGGCGAGGGATTCGTCATACAGCAAGATAAAGACCCTAAACTCATTTCAAAACTCTGTAAAGCGTATTTCTCAAATTCAGGAAAAAGGTGGAAATGAAAAATATGTCCCACTCGCCCGACTGTAATCCTGTTTGGCCTCACTGATTTGGCACCACTTGGAAAGAGCAGCAAATCGAAGGCCGGCCTGTTACCGACACACATCACCTCTGGACCGGACTACGAGAGGAATGGTGGCATATCAGCGAGGACACACTGATAAAGCTGTCAGCAAGTTTGCCTCGCGTATGCAGGGCAGTGATTAAAGCCAAAGGAGGCTACTCTGAGGAGAGTAAAATTTGACTGCATGCATTTAGTTTCAATGAAAGAGTATTCCAAATCTTACGAGTATTTCTAACATTTCTTTTTCCAATTTACATTTTTTTTTTCTCAGGGGCACTAACATTCAAAAATTTTTGTGCGATAATATACAGATATACATATTTCTTACAGAGTTTTTTCTGCAATTGACTATTTACTTCACGACAGCCTCATTTCGGCATTTTTTGCCATTTTCAAGCGATCCTGCAATAATGATACATTTTTTTTCTAATATTATACGATAAAAGTGTATTGCTTACGTCTGTGTTGGTACTGTGTTCTCTACAACATATGCTACAATACCTTATTGTGCTACAGGAGTATAAGGCTTAAGTCTCTATTAAGGATAGTTTGAGTTTATGTTTGAATACAGTATAATTTTAAACTATAAGGCTCAGGTGTATATTAGTAGCTTTTGCTTTGCATCAGCTGTTATGACATGTATTACTCTGTTGCATCCTGGAGCGTCTTTTTGATTACTTCTCAGGTATTCTTGTATTCTACACCGGACTAAAAGGTGGAAAGTTCACAGTACGATTCGTAGAACACAACTGAGACTGCGAGAGCAGTCAGTCTACATGTTACATGGATCTACCAAACCAAAACCAAAACACAATAAAAATTTTGCAAAAACAGACATAATGTCTAATGGGATAACCGCAATCAATGGTTTTACAATGTTACTTACAATCCGTCTTTATTGCATAAAATGTTTATTCACATGACCGGTTTCGGTTCATCTAGAACCATCTTCAGATCTGGAATTTCGGTTACACGTCCACACAAAGCAACCTTCACATGCTGCGTGTTGCTGTGTGTGGACGGGTTACTCCTGTAACGAAAATTGCTGATCTGAAAATGGTTCTAGAGGAACCGAAACCCGTCATGTGAATTAACATTTTATGCAATCAAGACGGACATTACAATAAAAATTCTACATAGAATACTCAAATGACATACAATCAATACTTTCGAAGAGCTTGAAATCCACATCCGCACGAACGTGTACACAAGCAAAATCTTAATGAACAAAAAGAACTAAAGCATAAAGAATGTTTGTAAATTTTACTGATACCCTAAAAAATGGCTAGAAATTCAACGCCTCGTGACACATAAAAACAATATTGTAAAATCAGTGCTGACTGATTTTCCATGAATAAAATGCACTGTGAACATATAAACATCACTACAGAGAGGTGACAAACAATATATTGTAATTCTTCAGGCTTTCCCGGCGATCTAATGACATCTTGGGTTGTCGGGTTTTCTGCCGGATATCAACGTCGTACTTGCACGATATTTCGGTAGCTTAACTCGTTACCTTCATCAGGTGCGACCTGAGACTACTTGCAGCGGCCGGCCGCGGTGGCCGTGCGGTTCTAGGCGCTCCAGTCCGGAGCCGCGCTGCTGCAACGGTCGCAGGTTCGAATCCTGCCTCGGGCATGGGTGTGGGTGATGTCCTTAGGTTAGTTAGGTTTAATTAGTTCTAAGTTCTAGGGGACTGATGACCACAGCAGTTGAATCCCATAGTGCTCAGAGAAAATTGAACCCATTTGAACTCGCAGCGAGCGGGCGCGGACCGCAGAGGAAGCGCCTGGTGAAGGGGGAAAGCCACAGGCATAAATACTGGACCAGGTCCACTCGACGAGTATGAAGGAAACGAGCTACGCTACCGAAATATCGTGCAAGGCCGGCCGGTGTGGCCGTGCGGTTCTAGGCGCTACAGTCTGGAACTGCGTGACCGCTACGGTCGCAGGTTCGAATCCTGCCTCGGGCATGGATGTGTGTGATGTCCTTAGTTAGGTTTAAGTAGTTCTAAGTTCTAGGGGACTGATGACCACAGATGTTAAGTCTCATAGTGCTCAGAGCCATTATCGTGCAAGTACGACGCTGATATCCGGCAGAACACCCGACAACCCGAGATGTCAAACAAGATATTATATGAATGCCACCTCGATGGGCTATGAGTCGACTACTTTCAGTTCGGATGCATATTTACGTTCGACCTCCAGCTGTAATCTAAAATTAGAGAGCACGGGCGACACGGACTGCAGGTAGGTGGCGCTAGGTGCGAGTGTAGGCAACCCTGTGAGCATGCCGAGGTAGTCCACGTATTTGCGATAAAAGCTGTGTCCGGGTGGCAAAATTGTTGACGCAACTTCTTAGTAAGCAGGAGATCCTGGGTTCGAATCCTGACCCTGCACACACACTGATCAACGCTGATTCCATATAAAGTCCCAATGTCACTGGTATCATTAGTTCATTCCCTTTTCTTTCCTCTCTCTCCCGTTCATTATCAGTTTACATAATATCATCAAAAACAGCTATCAGTCCTCTTACAAACACGACCTGATACAAAAATTACTGGAGTTTAAGTGGATGGAAAACCAGCAGGTGGCCTTCGATACTTTAATGGATGCACTGAGGCATGCTCCCATGCTGGCTGTACCCATCTGACCTCCAACTCTGGATATTCCAGAAGCAAAATGGAGAGACACGGTCTACTGGTTATGTATATCGTTCACTGACTCTGGCCGAAAAATGGTTCAAATGGCTCTGAGCACTATGGGACTTAACCGCTGTGGTCATCAGTCCCCCAGAACTTAGAACTACGTAAACCTAACTAACCTAAGGACATCACACACATCCATGCTCGATGCAGGATTCGAACCTGCGTCCGTAGCGGTCGCGCGGTTCCAGACTGTAGCGCCTAGAACCGCTCGGCCACTCTAGCCGGCGACTCTGGCCGAAGTTAAGTATTCCACGTATGAGTTGGAGGCACTCATAGACCTGTTTTGTCTCGGCACCAAGAATGTGAACTTGAAACTGACAACCAGGCGCTTATCTGGATTCTGGCTCGCCCTTGTAAAACCCACTTGTTGGGCGGTACACCTATAAGCTTTCGACTTCTCGATGAGGCATATTAGGGGCAGTGAGAATGTGGTGGCTGATACACTCAGCTGCATGCATGTTCGACGAACAGTGGGCGGACGACTTCGTTCGACTCTCTGACGAGCTGTAAATCGTGAGAGCTGTTCTTGCTGAGGTGCTGACTTTGTTTACCAAGAGAGAGGAGGAACAAGAGGCAGAACCTGAGTGTTGTGCTCTTAAGCGGCGATTTGCGTCGGGCGAGGAGGTTCTGGGATATCAGATCACAAAGGGGATCTTGTGTTTCAGGCCTCGACGCGGGGATCGGTTGAAGGTTTCTCTGTCCCGTGCCTTAGTGCCAGCATCATGACTCCCTATTAGGAGGACATCTTGCCATACACAAGACCACACACACAAGGTTAGACAGGTCATAAATTGGCTCTCTGTACAGATATTAGGCGGGTACTCTGCCAGAGTCAGGCATGTAAGTTAGCGAAACCAAGTTCAGGAACCAGAAGGGACTGCTGCAGTTCTCCCTGGTACAGCGGCCTATGGCAAGATTTTTCATTGGTTATGGGGATCTGTACTCAGACCAGGTATTATATATTTTTGTGGCCGTTGTCGGTTTCACTAGGTTTGTTTGGCTGTGCTCGAGTAAGGATAGGGGATAGGGGTGACTACTAATACATGTCAAATATCTAAGCGGAATATATTCGCCTTTGCTTCCCGGGAATTTCGGCGTTTTTGCTTTCAGCACGGTGTCACCCACGTGACAACTATGCCATATTACAGTCAACCTTCTTTTGTCGAAAGGTTTAATCGAAATTTAAAGGCAGCGTTGATCACATTCCGTGCCAAGGCGCAATCCAAATGGAATCGTTCCTTGCGATGATTGAATTTTGCTTTCAACATGGCAAGACATGAGGCCCATCAGGCCACCCCTATTGCCTTGCTTTTTGCCCACGTACGTAACTCCCAGCTTTCCAATTTGTGGGCTGCGGACTCACTTCCCGATAAAACATCACCCAATGTTCTTCGAGATAAATGGCAAAGAGCAAAGAAGAACATCGAAAAAGTCCATAAGAGAGAGGCAGAGCAGTCTAACCGTGGACGCGAACCTGCTATTTTAAAGGAAAAACTTTGGAGGGTGGAAGCAGGAACGTGTGATATCGAGGACGTTAGCGTTGCACTTCGTTTCCCTTTGGCGGGTCTCCGGGGTGCCCACCTCGGTCAGCCTCTGCATCCATAACGAAGAGGCAGGGCAAGTCCAGATAGAACGTTAGCCAAGTCAAACGTGCTAGCCCCAAAGGACGAAGACTTGTCGGTCCATCTTTGCACTAGCGGTCGAGTCTTTTTTTTGGGGGGGGGGGGGGGGGGTCTGAGCCGTGCTGCAAGGTCGATACTTCCCAACTTGCAGGTCGATACTTCCCGCCCGACTTGCGAGTACGTCTCTACCATGGAAGTAAGAATACAGGGAGACGCCGTGACGTCACAGCTGCGAAGCCATGTGAAGCCGAGGGTAGCCATCTCAATCCGACCAAAACATTGCTGCTGTATGCTTGTGTGCATAGGCTTGTCGCTAGCTTTTGGAAGGATTTTGCGCTATTATGGTGACTTGTGTGGTGTTCGGATGTACGAATCGTTCTGATTGTGGTGCGAAATCGAAGGGAATAACATTTCATGTGTAAGTTGTCTCGTTAAGTGCGATTTTACAACTTCATTGTGAACGAACGTGTGCTACATCGGTACTTGTACTGTAGCGTGTTTTTCCTTCTGTATGATTTTAGATTTCCTAAAAATGAAAGTCGGAAAGCTCTGTGGGAGAATGCCGTGAGGAGGAAGAATTGGCGTGCGTCTAAATGGAGCACTATATGTTCTCGGCATTTCCGAGAAGAGGACATAGACCGAACTTCCCTTTCAACAGTAAGGCTCCGAGAAAATGCTGTACCATCAGTTTTCCCTACACACCCAAAACATTTGCAAAAGGTATGTTAATTCAAAGAACTAAATTCTTAGTTTTCAAGTTCACGTTTCAGTATAATACTTACGTATCGTCGATAACCGAAGTGTTGAGTAACTCACTTTGCCTTCATCATGTACCAAATTAAAAGCTAACACTACATTAACTGGCGTAAAGTATAGGCCTAAACAGGACACTGTGTAGATTTGCCATTCTATGTACCGTATTTCAGTAAATATTGGTGGTAATGAACGGTGTTTCCCAGTAGTGTAACGTAACTGAAATGTTCCAGTACGTATTACAAACAAGATGTATTTATGGGGCTTTGGAGGGAGGGTATAGCTAACTTAGTTTTCAGTTTCTATTATTTAGTTTGTGATACACGTTTATTACTGAATTAACAAAATTGTATCGTTTACATTGAAGGCTAGCTATTCGTAATATTACATTAAAACTATTTTTAATCAGAAGAAACGCGGAATTTCGCCTTTACGAGATTTTATTTTAAACAAAAAACTTTGAAACAACCAATCTGATGACGTTACATGCGTAGATGGTGCAATTAGCGACTGTAATACACGCAGCGCTATAGCACACTGGCAATGTTTTGGTCCGAGTGTCATGGCAGCTAGCCACGCCCCCATGGCTTCAAAACGTAGTACGGCTGGGATACGTAGCGCCATCTTCCCTTATTCTTACCTCCATGGTCTCTACTGCTGCTGTGTGACGCTCTCTTTGGTTTGTTTAGACAGAGCAGACTGGGGCGGCCCGTAGAGGGAGATTCGTGGTGGTTGCCGTTGAAAGAGGTCGCTGGCGGTCTGGTCTGGCTACGACGCACTCAGTGTGGAAGGATTGTTTTGAGCGCGCTGGGCGAGTAAGGAGAAGCAGTATAAACACGCCATGGAGGCGTCGTGACCAGAAGACGTGAGGCCTGTGGAACTCACTGTTTTCCACGTCTCCCCGTTGGTGCTGGTTTATCCGGAGGACAAAGCCTTGCTGCTCCTAAACTGGGTGAACGCCGTAATTATCCTCGTGCATTGGTGGCAGCTTGCTCGTTTCTCTGTTGTAGTGCATCACTTTCTTTTTTATTTCGGCACGTAGCCGTATTGCTTATTTAATGCGCCTTTGGGGTGTTCATGTCGAACTAAGATGACTAGAATCCTTCTGCAGCTTCACTGAAAGTTTGTAACATCATCACAGAATCAGCCTGTATACACACATACATTTACAGTCGCCGGCGTCTGCAACATTGACGCTGTGAACTACTTAAACCTAACTAACCTAGGGACATCACACACATCCGTGCCCGAGGCAGGATTCGAACCTGCGACCGTAACAGTCGCGCGGTTCCAGACTGTAGCGCCTCGCCGGCCGCGGTGGTCTAGCGGTTCTAGGCACGCAGTCCGGAACCCCGCGACTGCTACGGTCGCAGGTTCGAATCCTGCCTCGGGCATGGTTGTGTGTGATGTCCTTAGGTTAGTTAGGTTTAAGTAGTTCTAAGTTCTAGGGGACTGATGACCACTGTAGTTAAGTCCCATAGTGCTCAGAGCCATTTTTTTTTCTAGCGCCTCGAACCGTTCGGCCACTCCGGCCGGCAGTTGGAAAGTCACGGCGTAGATTTCCAGCTATTCGAATAATCCTCCTATAGTCCTTACTTTTGTTAGAACTATTTCCTTTTGTTACACAGGAAGAAAAAAGAATTCTTTAACTGTGGTGTGACATGTTGTTGAAAACCGCCTTTAATCATACTGACTTCATTTCCTACTAAGACAGTTAAGGTACGTTTTGCGCTCTCTGGACATACAGCGGGGCTGGGAAGGGTACGTTTACGGCGGCAGTAACCGCTGACCTGAAACATAACTTGCTACTCGCGTTATCAGAACACCGGGGAAAATTACGTTCCGAGCAAGCAGAGGAAACTACTTATCTTTCCAGTTGGGCAGAGATTTACAACTACTCGATTTGTTCTCGTCTGGGTGAGAATATGCAAAAAGACAGGCGTTATCTGGGCTTCACCCGGAAATTGGAATACTTGATGGGACTTAGCGGGATGGGACTTAGCGACGTAACTCGCCAGACAGACCACTTTGAAGGCTGCAGTTGGCGTTACACATTCTGCGGGGGAGGGGGGACCTAACTGCTTCTCCGGCGAGGTTATCTTCACTAAATATTTCCTAAAGCAAGGTTTAATTTGGAACGAAAACAGGTGTAGGACAATCAGAGAGCGAAAATTCTCTCCGCTGTACGAGGTGCATTCAAGTTCTAAGGCCTCCGATTTTTTTTTCTAATTAACTACTCACCCGAAATCGATGAAACTGGCGTTACTTCTCGACGTAATCGCCCTGCAGACGTACACATTTTTCACAACGCTGACGCCATGATTCCATGGCAGCGGCGAAGGCCTCCTTAGGGGTCTGTTTTGACCACTGGAAAATTGCTGAGGCAATAGCAGCACGGCTGGTCAATGTGCGGCCATGGAGAGTGTCTTTCATTGTTGGAAAAAGCCAAAAGTCACTAGAAGCCAGGTCAAGTGAGTAGGGAGCATGAGGAATCACTTCAAAGTTGTTATCACGAAGAAACTGTTGCGTAACGTTAGCTCAATGTGTGGGTGCGTTGTCTCGGTGAAACAGCACACACGCAGCCCTGCCCGGGAGTTTTTGTTGAAGTGCAGGAAGGAATTTGTTCTTCAAAACATTTTCGTAGGATGCACCTGTTACCGTAGTGCCCTTTGAAACGCAATGGGTAAGGATTACGCCCTCGCTGTCCCAGAACATGGACACCATCATTTTTTCAGCACTGGTGGTTACCCAAAATTTTTTTGGTGGCGGTGAATCTGTGTGCTTCCATTGAGCTGACTGCCGTTTTGTTTCTGGATTGAAAAATGGCATCCACGTCTCATCCATTGTCACAACCGACGAAAAGAAAGTCCCATTCATGCTGTCGTTGCGCGTCAACATTGCTCGGCAACATGCCACACGGGCAGCCGTGTGGTCGTCCGTCAGCATTCGTGGCACCCACCTGGATGACACTTTTCACATTTTCAGGTCGTCATGCAGGATTGTGTGCACAGAACCCACAGAAATGCCAACTCTGGAGGTGATCTGTTCAACATTCATTCGGCAATCCCCAAAAACAATTCTCTCCACTCTCTCGAACATGTCGTCAGACCGGCTTGTGCGAGCCCGATGTTTCGGTTTGTTGTCACACGATGTTCTGCCTTCATTAAACTGTCGCACCCACGAACACACTTTCGACACATCCATAACTCCATCACCACATGTCTCCTTCAACTGTCGATGAATTTCAATTTGTTTCACACCACGCAAATTCAGAAAACGAATGACTGCACGCTGTTCAAGTAAGGAAAACGTCGCCATTTTAAGTATTTAAAACAGTTCTCATTCTCGCCGCTGGCGGTAAAATTCCATCTGCCGTACGGTGCTGCCATCTCTGGGACGTATTGACAATGAACGCGGCCTCATTTTAAAACAGTGCGCATGTTTCTATCTCTTTCCAGTCCGGAGAAAAAAAATCGGAGGCCTTACAACGTGAATGTACCTCGTAAATGCCAGGCGCTCGTCAGCAAAAGACACTTGAACAGCCTCCATGCCAACATAACATTTACCATGAAAGTAGAAATGGACAAGAAACTGCCATTTCTAGATGTGCTGGTCACAAGGGACGGCGAAAACCTGGGACAGAGCGTGTATCAAAAACCGACACACACGGACCGATACCTGCACAAACTGTCAAACCACCACCCGAGCCAGAAAAGAGGCATGATTAGTACGCTCGTAACGAGAGCAGGACGAATATGTGAGCCGCAACACCTCAAACGGAAATGCAACACCTGGAAACTGTCCTGAGGAGCAATGAGTACTCCACAAATTACATTAGAAGTGTGACAGAGCCAAACACTCGGCGAAGTAAGGAACCAGAAAAAGAAATGTCGGGTACGCCCTTTCTGCCATACATTCCCAAAGTGACGGACAAAATCGGCAGTATATTGCGCAAACATGGCGTAAAGACGATTTTCAAACCGACAAGGAAGATCAAAGAGTGTCTTAGATCGGCGAAGGAGAAAAGAGACCCACTTGCAATGTCGGGAATATACCGTATACCATGCGCATGCGGAAAAGTTTATGTCGGAATGACTGGACGATCAATTAACACCAGGATCAAAGAGCATAAGCGACATTACAGGTTGGGGCAGGTGGAGAAATCGGCCGTGGCAGAGCACGCACTGAATGAGACCGACCACGTAATAAAATCCGCCGACACGGAAGTTCTGGCTGTAGAGAAGCACTATCACACGCGCTTGTTCAGAGAAGCTGTAGAAATACAAAAACACGCGAACAGTTTGAACAAGAAAGAGGAAAACCTTAAGTTAAACGGATCCTGGCTTTCCGTACTGCAGCGAACGACCGTCACAGGTAGCAAGAGGAGAACCGCACCGGAAATGACCGCGGAGAAGCCCTCGAACGTTGGCGCGCCAGGTTCATATAGTCTGCGGCCGCGAGCTCGGCTCCAGTTCACCACCGGCAATGGAGGGTGAAGCTTTGACAATGCCAGCCACTCGTGCTGGCGAAACGTCAGGAAAAACATTAGATGAACGTCGGCCGAAGAACCAAAGACAGAAGCCAATAGGCAGTTTGTCAACAAGTGGCCACGAAAGCCTTAACAATTTTGTAAAGAACAGTTTCTTGTATAATTTCTGTACAACATAGGCCATGAAGATCAGAGACAATGCTTCGATTGAACGCTCTCTTCTGTTTTTGTTTCGTCTAGCGGTAGGCCGCCATTGTAGCGCAGTCTGATAATAAATGTAAGTTTTTTCTGTATTTTAGCAAACTATAATAGAAATTGTTATTAGAAAGTGTGTATTATTGACTTAGTTGTCACCTCTCATGGTCGCAACAATTAATTATCACTAACCAAGTTTTTTCAGAAGTTCGAGTTGCGGGGAGGTCTTTTTCTCTAGCAGCATTTCGTCGGCCTTTACGCTGACGATCTTTTATAATTAATAATTCATGTTATAATATTAAAAGTAAATGCGAGAGACTTGTCAGTTTTGATCTTCCATTAATATCAAAGTTAAAGGGAGTAGTGATAGATTTCATTTACTAAAATTCACAGCACTGTATGAGTTCGGTATGTTTCATTTTGGCCGCTTAACGGCAGATGAAATTCTCTCCAGTTTTGCCTTCAGATAATGAACACGAAATATTGAAAATCTTTCCTTTCAATAAGCTCCGCTATATCTCAGTTAATCTTTGTGAAATTTGGTACATAAATAACCAGTAGCCCCTGAGACCCATATTAATAATTACAGTTTGCGTAAGAATACGCATATTTTCTTTTCTAAATAGCAGCGCTCACGCAAACTACTTATTAGAAGGCGGTGAGTCACGCGTTGTGTTTAAAAATATTATATCGGACATACTTCGGGGCAGCCGATGTCCGTACGAGTGTTATTGCGACATAAGTTAATTAAAAGTCTCATGCTACCCCGCGATATTGAAAGACACCCCAGTCAATAAATCATAAATAATAATATATACAATATGTAATAAAATCACGGTAAATGTATTATAACGTGATACCATGAGTCGTGCAACAACATAATTTTGTAGCTACATTTAACAGAATATGTGGATACCATCTACAAAATGTGTTGCGAGTAGAGATTTAAACGTGATGCCTGCTTAGCTGGGTGATAACGTGCTCGCCTTCCATGCAAGCGGGCCCGGGTTCGATTCCCGGCCGGGTTGGAGGTTTTGTCCGCTCGTGGACTGGGTGTTGTGTTCTCCTCATAACCATTTCATCCTCACCAACGGCGCTCAAGTCGGGCAGTGTGGCGTCGACTGAAATAAGACTTGCCCTCGGCGGCAGAACTTCCCCGCATGGGGCCTCCCATCCAACAATGTCATTCGATCTATTCATTACGTTTCATGTAATGTTATAATTTTGTAGCACACGCACGCACACATTCATTCATGTAATGCTATAATTTTGTAGTGCGCGCGCACACACACACACACACACACACACACACACACACACACACACACACACAAATGTATACAGCGTGGTCCACTGATCGTAACAAATATCTCACGAAATAAGCGTCAAAGGAAAAAACTACAAAGAACAAAGGGGGCAACCAGATGGCGCTATGGTTGGCTCGCTAGATGGCACTGCCATAGGTCAAACGGATATAAACTGCGTTTTTTTTTTTTTTTTTTTAAATAGGAACCCCCATTCTTTATTACATATTCGTGTAGCACGTAAAGAAATATGAATGTTTTAGTTGGACCACTTTTTTCGCTTTATGATAGATGGTGCTGTAACAGTCACAAACATATGGCTCACAATTTTAGACGAACACTTGGCAACAGGTAGGTTTTTTAAATTAAAATACAGAACGTAGGTACGTTTGAACATTTTATTTCGGTTCTTCCAATGTGGTACATGTACCTTTGTGAACTTATTTCTGAGAACGTATGCTGTTACAGCGTGATTACCTGTAAATACCACATTAATGCAATAAATGCTTAAAATGATGTCCGACAACCTCAATGCATTTGGCAATACGTGTAACGACATTCCTCTCAACAGCGAGTAGTTCGCCTTCCGTAATGTTCGCACATGCGTTGACAATGCGCTGACGCATGTTGTCAGGCGTTGTCGGTGGATCACGATAGCAAATATCCTTCTGCTTTCCCCACAGAAAGAAATCCAGGGACGTCAGATCCGGTGAACGTGCGGGCCATGGTATGGTGCTTCGACGACCAATCCACCTGCTATGAAATATGCTATTCAATACCGCTTCAACCGCACGCGAGCTATGTGCCGGACATCCATCACGTTGGAAGTACATCGCCATTCTGTCATACAGTGAAACATCTTGTAGTAACATCGGTAGAACATTACGTAGGAAGTCAGCATACACTGCACCATTTAGATTTCCATAATTCCGCACCATACATTACCCCGCCAAGATCTCTGATGTTCCACTTATCGCAGCCATCGTGGATTTTCCGTTGCCCAATAGTGCATATTATGCCGGTTTACGTTACTGCTGTTGGTGAATGACGCTTCGTTGTTAAATAGAACTGTACACGACGTTCAAAGTCGTCGCCATGCCATTCCTGGTGCATAAAAATTTCGATCACAATAGCCATACATCAACACGATATCGACCTTTACCGCAATTAGTAAACGGTCCATTTTAACACGGGTAATGTATCACGAAGCAAATACCGTCCGCACTGTCGGAATGTTACGTGATACCACGTACTTATACGTTTGTGACTATTACAGCGCCATCTATCACAAAGCGGAAAAAGTGGTCCAACTAAAACATTCATTTTTCTTTACGTACTACACGAATATGTAATAAAAAATGGGGGTTCCTATTTTAAAAAAACCCAGTTGATATCCGTTTGACCTATGGCAGCGCCATCTAGCTGGCCAACCATAGCGCCATCTGGTTTTCCCCTTCAAGCTAGACGAGTTTCGTTCTTTGTAGTTTTTTCGGATGATGCTTATTTCGTGAGTTGTTTGGCCCGGTTATTATCAATGGACCACTCTGTATATAGAAAGTTGCCGGCCATCACAGGTTCAACTGCGGACGCGAGAAAGACTATAAATTCATTAGATGCTTGCATCAAGTGGGAATGGAGTGGATGAGCAGAAGCTTTGGAAATATTTTTGTTAAAAACGAAAAGCATAATGATTTTCCTTGAAATCAAACAAGTGTGAACCTCTACGCATTATGATTAAAACTGAAAATATACGAAAAAGCTTATCATTCTCGTTGCTTAAATTTATGGTATCTGTAACTATATGGGTGATGTATCACTGTCATTAACAGATGATAAATTACAGTTGTTTACCCGAGGTGATGTTATATGTCCCATAATACAAATGGTTCAAATGGCTCTGAGCACTATGGGACTTAACTTCTGTGGTCATCAGTCCCCTAGAACTTAGAACTACTTAAACCTAACTAACCTAAGGACATCACACACATCCATGCCCGAGGCAGGATTCGAACCCGCGACCGTAGCAGTCCCCATAATACACAGTAAGGCCCTGAAGTGCTTCGCAAACGTCATTGCACCCATCAGAAACTGATATACAGCAGTTTCTTGTTGAGTCATCAGCCCTCTGACTGGTTTGGTGTGGCCCGCCACGAATTTATCTCACGTCCCAACCTCTTCAACCAATTGCAACTTAGGTCCTTAATTATTTGCTGGATGTATTCAAATCTCTGTCTTCCTCTACAGTTTTTGCCCTCTACAGCTCCCTCTAGTACCACTGAAGTCATTCCCTGATGTCTTAACAGATGTCCTATCATCCTGTCCATTCACCTTATCAGTGATTTCCACATATTCCTTTACTCTCTGATTCTGCACAGAACCTCCTCATTCCTTACCTTATCAGTCCACATAATTGTCAACATTCGTCTGTAGCCGCACATCTCAAATACTTCGATTCTCTTCTGTTCCGGTTTTCCCACCTTCCATGTTTCACTACCATATAATGCTGTACTCCAAACGCACAGTCTTAGAAATTTCTTCCTCAGATTAAGGCCTACGTTTGATACCAGTAGACTTGTCTTGACCAGGAATTCCTTTGCTAGTGGTATTCTGCTTTTGATGTTGTTCATGCTCCGTCCGCCATTGGTTATTTTGCTGAGTAGGTAGCAGAATTCCTTAACTTCACCTGCTTCGTGACCATCAGTCCTGATGTTAAGCGTCTCGCTGTTCTCGTTTTTGCTACTTCTCATTACTTTCGTCTTTCTTCGGTTCACTCTCATGGAATATTCTGTACTCATTGTACTTTTCATTCCACTCAGCAGACCATGTAATTCTTCTTTATTTTCACTCAGGATAGAAACGTCATGAGCAAATCGTACCATTGATATCTTTTCACCTCGAATTTTAATTCCGCTCTGAACCTTTATTTTATTTCCATCGTTTCTTCTTCGATGTAAAGATTGAACAGTAGAGGCGGAGGACTACATCCTTGTCTTACAACCTTTTTAATCCGAGCACTTCTCCCTCTCGCTTACCTCTATTGTTTCAGAATTTCGAACATCTCGCACCATTTTACATGGTCGAACTTTTTCTAGGTCGAAAAATCCTATGAACGTGGTTTGATTTTTGTTTAGTCTTGCTTGCATTATCAACTGCCGCGTCAGAATTGCCTCTCTGGTACCTTTAACATTCCTAAAGCCAAACTGATCGTAATCTAGCACATCCTCAATTTTCTTTTCCATTCTTCTGTGTATTATTCTTGTCATCAACTAGAATGCATGAGCTGTTAAGCTTATTGTGCGACAATTCTCGCACTTGTAAGCTCCTGCAGTCTTGGGAATTGTGTGGATGATATTTTTCTGGAAGTCAGATGGTATGTCGTCAGACTCATACATTCTACACACCAACGTGAATAGTCGTTTTGTATCCACTTCCCCCAATGATTTTAGAAATTCTGATGAAACGTTATCTATATCCCTTCACCCTTATCAGATCTTAAATACTCCAGTTATCAGTTATTTAAATGCAAAAGTCACTAACATTAACGTCATCAGTTGGTAATCAGTAGAGTGTAAATGCTAGACTTTCTTCAGCTTTAATTGGTCAATTGTAATAGCGTTCTATTTTAAAGTTTTGGCTTCGATTGTAATGAAAACTAGCGAAAAGCGGAACCGAAAAAAGTTCATAGTTTTGCTATAATACAAAGGAAAGGTGGAGCTACAATTCAGTATTGAATGCACTACCGCCACGAATTTCACGTTTACGTACAAATTGAGACACCTATTATTTCCTTTCCTACGATATTTTGCTCAGTTCCTCAAAAACGGCGCTCTCGCTCTATCTACACTCCTGGAAATTGAAATAAGAACACCGTGAAATCATTGTCCCAGGAAGGGGAAACTTTATTGACGCATTCCTGGGCTCAGATACATCACATGATCACACTGACAAAACCACAGGCACATAGACACAGGCAACAGAGCATGCACAATGTCGGCACTAGTACAGTGTATATCCACCTTTCGCAGCAATGCAGGCTGCTATTCTCCCATGGAGACGATCGTAGAGATGCTGGATGTAGTCCTGTGGAACGGCTTGCCATGCCATTTCCACCTGGCGCCTCAGTTGGACCAGCGTTCGTGCTGGACGTGCAGACCGCGTGAGACGACGCTTCATCCAGTCCCAAACATGCTCAATGGGGGACAGATCCGGAGATCTTGCCGGCCAGGGTAGTTGACTTACACCTTCTAGAGCACGTTGGGTGGCACGGGATACATGCGGACGTGTATTGTCCTGTTGGAACAGCAAGTTCCCTTGCCGGTCAGGGAATGGTAGAACGATGGGTTCGATGACGGTTTGGATGTACCGTGCACTATTCAGTGTCCCCTCGACGATCACCAGTGGTGTACGGCCAGTGTAGGAGATCGCTCCCCACACCATGATGCCGGGTGTTGGCCCTGTGTGCCTCGGTCGTATGCAGTCCTGATTGTGGCGCTCACCTGCACGGCGCCAAACACGCATACGACCATCATTGGCACCAAGGCAGAAGCGACTCTCATCGCTGAAGACGACACGTCTCCATTCGTCCCTCCATTCACGCCTGTCGCGACACCACTGGAGGCGGGCTGCACGATGTTGGGGCGTGAGCGGAAGACGGCCTAACGGTGTGCGGGACCGTAGCCCAGCTTCATGGAGACGGTTGCGAATGGTCCTCGCCGATACCCCAGGAGCAACAGTGTCCCTAATTTGCTGGGGAGTGGCGGTGCGGTCCCCTACGGCACTGCGTAGGATCCTACGGTCTTGGCGTGCATCCGTGCGTCGCTGCGGTCCGGTCCCAGGTCGACGGGCACGTGCACCTTCCGCCGACCACTGGCGGCAACATCGATGTACTGTGGAGACCTCACGCCCCACGTGTTGAGCAATTCGGCGGTACGTCCGCCCGGCCTCCCGCATGCCCACTATATGCCCTCGCTCAAAGTCCGTCAACTGCACATACGGTTCACGTCCACGCTGTCGCGGCATGCTACCAGTGTTAAAGACTGCGAAGGAGCTCCGTATGCCACGGCAAACTGGCTGACACTGACGGCGGCGGTGCACAAATGCTGCGCAGCTAGCGCCATTCGACGGCCAACACCGCGGTTCCTGGTGTGTCCGCTGTGCCGTGCGTGTGATCATTGCTTGTACAGCCCTCTCGCAGTGTCCGGAGCAAGTATGGTGGGTCTGACACACCGGTGTCAATGTGTTCTTTTTTCCATTTCCAGGAGTGTATCTATCGCTTGAGGCTTGTCCCGCAGTTACGCAGGGTCAGCCATCGTTAATCGGATTTGGCATGTTAATGTTGAAGGGGTGGCCGGATGTCCTTCCTGCCGCCACCCCGAACCCCCCAGGACGGAATTAGTGTACCCGAACTGTCTGCGTCGAGTGTAATCCATGGAATAGTGCGAATGTGTTCAGATGTCTGTGAGCCGTGTAACTGAGGCCGAACATGGGGATCGGCCGGGTATTCACCTAGAGGGATGTGGAAAACTGCCTAAAAACCACATCCAGGCTGGCCGGCACACCGGCCCTCGTCGTTAATCTGCCGGGCGGATTCGATCCGGGACCGGCGCACCTACCCGAGTCCAGGAAGCAGCGCGTTAGCTCTCTCGGCTACCATGGCGGGTAAAAAAAAACGGCGCTCTCGCTATAGAAACGAATTCTTTCTGAATACCAAAGTTTTCCACCGTGACTACAACTATATAGGGTGTCGTAGAAGGAACGGTCAATGTTCAGGAATAAGACAGCAAACATAATTCGAAGCAAAAATGTCTGGCAAATATGGGCTATAAAATGCGTACGTTTAGAGCTACAGGGTGGGGCAAATAAAAGCGGTCTGGATAAGAGAGTTCGAGGGTACAAAGAAACACAGCAGAGGGGGGGGGGGGGGGGGGGGGGGAATGCAGTGCTAACGTGACTACAGCAGATGTTGAAAATGGCCACCAATCGGCACTTTTGGACCCTGGTCAGCAAGTTGCTGAAGGCGGATCGAAACTGGAGTGTTGGAATTGCTGCAGTCTCATCCGAAAAGTGCTGCTGTAGTTCTTGAAGACTATGAGGGTTGCTGCCATACACCTTAGACTAGAGGGCTCCCTATACAAAGTAATCGCACACTGACAGATCAGGTGAGCAGCTAAGACCGCGAACAGACTGACCTCTTCTAAAAAGTCTGTTAGGCTTGATCGTTGTGTAAGTGTGCTCCAAGGCTCGGCTGTCTGTATGGGCAGTTGCTCCATCCAGTTGGAAGCATATGTAGCCTTTTCCTACTTCTTTAATGGAACAACAAATGATTTCGAATGGTAGGAATGTAACACGCCATTGACAGCGTGTGGTGAAGGAAGGTGGAACCAATAATGCGGAGTGCAGACACTGCGCATGAAACCCCAACCTTCTGATCATGGAATGGTGTTTCATGGAAGTTATGCGGTTTCTCCGCTGCCCAGAACTTGTGATTCTGTGAGTTGACATAACTAAGGTGAAATCAGGATTGATCAGATGAAAAGAACGTATCCATGTCCAAGCCATTCATTTTTGCCTCGATTAACAGCCACTCACAAAGCCGGTGTCACTGAGGAACATCTACTGGTTTTAACAAACACGTGGTAGGGGTACATGTGCAGGACCAGGTGGAGTATTCGTTCGCACAATTGACGTGTAACGCCGCTCTCTTGCGATAGGTGTCGGGTTGATTTAGTAGGACTCTGAAGCATTTTCTGGATAACCGCAGCCACATTCTCTGGTGTGTGGGCACGTTTCGGAATGTTTTTTGACTTGTTCAAAACAAATCCTGTCGGACGCCATTTTCGGACTAGGCATTGCATGCCACTCTTTGCTGACGCTTCGATACCATCAAACTTCTCAGTAAACAACTGGCCACCCCGTTTCCACGACTCTGTTGTCACGTAACTCTCCACATCCAATACCTGCTGCGCCACCGTGAGTACCGTCGTCCGCTTTGACACAGCCCGCACTACGCTCTGAACCGGTATGGATCACGTGGCGGAGGTATATATAGTGTGCCCGTCGCGGGGTGTGGTGGTATGCGTACATTCACGTCCTGGCCACTTTCATTTACCCCACGCTATTGTGAAACATCTCTTCTAATGTATGCTCTTTGCTTTCCATATTTTGAGAGGAGGTCGTATGAACCAAAACAAGAAGAAAAGTTCAGTAAACATGGGCTCTAAAATTCATACATTAACAGCCACGAGCACTTGTTCAGTAGAAGAGATGTGCTTCACAACAGCGAAGATCAACAGGTGGTCGTAGCTCCTAAGGCATTCACTTCATTGCCTACGTTTACTAGAGTTTTTTTTTTTTTTGTTTTGTTTTGTTCATATTAACACCTCAGTGAATATTGAAACGAAAGAGCGTGCAGCATATTTGCTTCATGAATGCATTTTAGAGCCCATGTTTATTAGATATTTTTGCTTCATACGATCTTTCCCCTCATATCCCCAAATGTTGACAATTTCCCTTGGAACATCTTGTACAGTGTTGAATTCTATGTGCCGATTATTAGCGCCAAAAAATTGTAATGTAGCGTTGATAGGCTATGCGCGTTATTTTGTGTTCTCTCCTATTACCTCTAGTGTAAACGCTTATTCACAAATATAGTCAATGATTGTGAACACTTGCGAATTACCTGAGAATGCTGTTTACTTCCGTGTGCTCAGGTGTAAACCAAACTTGAGAAGCGTACTTTACACGTTTCTGATTTTGTTTTATTTTGTCCATCTTTGCATGAATATACAATTTACTTCTTCAGTGGCTGTCGTCGCCCATTCTCAGACCACACATCTTCTTCTTAACCTCAGCTATTTGTGCAACACGATGGCAAAAGGAATGAATAGCTTTGCACAAGAAATTACGAAGAACTTAAATTGGAAGGAACGTATAGGAAATACAGTGAGGAAGGCGAGCCTAAGATTGCGTTTATCAGCACGTTTTGTACTATCGAGGAATGACGGAGAGAGTGTCACGGATTGATACAGGATTCGGGGTGGAATTCACCTGTTTTTCGATAAGCGAGATCTTCTCACGAAATTTGATTCACCAGCTTTTTCCTCCGAATGCCGAGCTACGTGGCGAGGAACGAGCATCATAATAATATAAGGGAAATCAGAGCTCGTACGGAAAGAAACAGCTGTTCGTTTTATTAGCTCACTGTTCGAGAGTGGAATAATAGACAATCAGTGTGAAGGTAGTTCGATAACCCTCTGCCAGGCACTTACGTTTGGTATGCAGACTAACCATGTAAATATACAGAGTGGTCCATTGATCGTGACCGGGCCAAATATCTCACGAAATAAGCGTCAAACGGAAAATCTTCAAAGGCGAAACCTGTCTAGCTTGAAGGGGGAGACCAGATGGCGCTATGGTTGGCGCACTAAATGGCGCTGCATAGGTCAAACGGAGATCAACTGCGTTTCTTTAATAGGAACCCCCATTTTTATTACATATTCGTGTAGTACGTAAAGGAAGATGAATGATTTAGTTAAACCACTTTTTTCGATTCGTGAAAGATGGCGCCGTAATAGTCACAAACATATGGCTCACAATTTTAGACGAACAGTTGGTAACAGGTAGGTTTTTTAAATTAAATTACATAACGTAGGTACGTTTGAACATTTTATTTCGGTTGTTCCAATGTGATACATGTACCTTTGTGAACTTATCATTCCTGACAAAGGATGCTGTTACAACGTGATTACCTGTAAATACCACATTAATGCAATAAATGCTCAAAATGATGTCCGTCAACCTCAATGCATTTGGCAATACGTGTAACGACATTCCTCTCAACAGCGAGTAGTCCGCCTTCCGTAATGTTCGCACATGCATTGACAATGCGCTGACGCATGTTGTCAGGCGTTGTCGGTGGATCACGATAGCAAATATCCTGCAACTTTCCCCACAGAAAGAAAAACCGGGGACATCAGATCCGGTGAACGTACGGGCCACGGTATGGTGCTTCGACGACCAATCCCCCTGTCATGAAATATGCTATTCAGTACCGCTTCGAATGCACGCGAGCTATGTGCCGGACATCCATCACGTTGGAAGTAAATCGCCACTCTGCCATGCAGTGAAACATCTTGTAGTAACATCGGTAGAACATTACGTAGGAAATCACCATACATTGCACCATTTAGACTGTCAACGATAAAATGGGGGCCAATTATCCTTCCTCCCATAATGCTGCACCATATATTAACCCGCCAAGGTCGTAGATGTTCCGTTGCCCAATAGTGCATGTTATGCCGGTTTACGTTACCGCTGTTGGTGAATGACGCTTCGTCGCCAAATTGAACGCGTGCAAAAACTCTGTCATCGTTCTGTAATTTCTCTTGTGCCCAGTGGCAGAACTATACACGACGTTCAAAGTCGTCGCCATGCAATTCCTGGTGCGTAGAAATATGGACGGGTGCAATCGATGTTGATGTGTCATTCCCAACACCGATGTTTTTGAGATTCCCGATTCTCGCCCTGTTCTTCTGCTACTGATGCGCAGATTAGCCGCGACAGCAGCTAAACACCTACTTGGGCATCATCATTTGTTGCAGGTACTGGTGGCTTTTCACATGAGGCTGAACACTTCCTGTTTCCTTAAACAACGCAACTATCCGGCGAACGGTCTGGACACTTGGATGATGTCGTCCAGGATGCCGAGCAGCACACATAGCACACGCCCGTTGGGCATTTTGATCACAATAGCCATACATCAACACAGGTATTGTATCACGAAGCAAATACCGTCCGCCCTGGCGGAATGTTACGTGATACCACGTACTTATACGTTTGTGACGATTACAGCGCCATCTATCACAAAGCGAAAAAACTAGTCCAACTAAAACATTCATATTTCTTTACGTACTACATGAATATGTAATAAAAAATGGGGGTTCCTATTTTTAAAAAAACGCAGCTGATATCCGTTTCACCTATGGCAGCGCCATCTAGCGGGCCAACCATAACGCCATCTGGTTTCCCCCTTCAAGCTAGACGAGTTTCCTTCTTTGTAGTTTTTTGGTTTGATGCTTATGTCGTGAGATGTTTGGCCCGGTCACTGTCAATGGACCACCCTGTATAGCTCACATCGTCCATGGAAGAACCAAAGTACTTCCTTCTTTTGTTCTTCTCTTTAACTTTTCCTGCGTAATACATGACTGGGAAACAAGCGACACCTGCCATTTCAGTAACTGCCAGTGCTATTTTATTTTTATCTTCGTTCTTGTCCTTGATCATAGTTGTGGAAACTCACGATACAGAGAGATAAATTGGAATAAAAGTCTTCTCTGGTCCATTTTAACACGGGTAATGTATCACGAAGCAAATACCGTCCGCACTGGCGGAATGTTACGTGATACCACGTACTTACACGTTTGTGACGATTACAGCGCCACCTATCACAAAAAAAGTGGTCCAACTAAAACATTCATATTTCTTCACGTACTACACGAAAATGTAATTAAATGGTAGTTTTAATTTAAAAAAACGCAGTTGATATCCGTTTGACCTATGGCAACGCCATCTAGCGAGCCAACCATAGCGCCATCTGGTTTCCCCCTTAAAGCTAGACGAGTTTCGTTCTTTATAGTTTTTTCGTTTGATGCTTATTTCGTGAGATATTTGGCCCAGTCAATATCAATGGACCACCTCGTAGTTGTATTCGTTGAAGTATAACAGACATAGGTCGTCTTATATCAATGACAGTATTTGTTGTTCAGATTTTGACTTTCTTGTGATAAGCTCAAAAATGGTTCAAATGGGTCTGAGCACTATGGGACTTAACATCTGAGGTCATTAGTCCCCTAGAACTTAGAACTACTTAAACCTAACTAACGTAAGGACATCACACACATCCATGCCCGAGGCAGGATTCGAACCTGCGACCATAGCGATCGCACGGTTCCAGACTGAAGCGCCTCGAACCGCTCGGCCACTGCGCCCGGCTGTAAAAAGCTATTCGTGCCTTTTGGCACCATGTCGCATAGCTATCTACGGTTAAAAACAGGGCCTGTGATTTGAGAATGGGCGAGTGAACCCTAAACCGGTAACAACTGCAGCTATAAACTGTACATTCATGCACCAGAGACGGCCAAAATAAAAATTTTCCACAATACTATATAGTTGCGCGCTTACCATTTCGAAGCAGCACGCTCCGAATCGGCAAGTGTTGATACGTTACCTTCTTCATCTCGGCCCGGTAGTCGCGGAAGTGCTGCTCCGGGCTGGAGAGCTCCTCTGGCCTCCAGAGCCTCCTGCTGGCCACGCTGAAGAACAGCATGGTGGTCAGGTTGAAGGGCAGGCTCATTACCGGCATGGGTACCTGCGCGGCAGAACAGAGGCACCGCTGTTTACATCGGCTTACCGCGTCTGCTGCACGTGAAACAATGACAGGCATCGAGCTGTGTGACTGCGCGGCAGAAATGCTCAACAGAGGACCGTGACAGGCACAACGATTCCACTGAGACACGCAACTCTTCACCTGGTAAAGAGGTAGTTGCTGTGTCCCCCAGAAGACAGGCAACACAGCAATACATAGAAGAGTGCCGGGCTGCCTACAATTCAGGTGCAGCTGAATTGAGGCTACCCTCCAGTACGAGGCCCACGAGAAAGACAGGCCGTGGCTCGTACATCACGTGACACTGTAGGTCACGAGTGCCAGCAGCAATCTCTGGCCGGGAGCAAGTAACCACTTCATACGAGTTTAATAATTGTTGAATGCTCGTTTAAATACGCGTAAGCTCTCGACAGCATACGAGAAATTTGAGAAATGGTGGGTACCTTTTCAATTACGTATTGATTTCCCTTGGACCCTGCACACAGTCGAAGTTTCTCGAAGTGTGGCGGACAATGCGAATAGTGTGACGTAACGAGTTATTTCCAGGGAAGGTATATCCCGTTGGCCCCGCTCCAGTAAGGATGACGCTTATCGATGAAACAACCGGTTTCTGCTGTATCGGTCTTCTTCGACGCCAGTTTAACCTGACTGTTGAAATCGCTTAAAATAGCCGGTTTCTGAAATATCCAATTTGCGGTTTTTTATTCATATTATTTCCCATAATAAACGCAGAAATCGAGCAAAGATGCAAAAATTTTGATTGCCTTAGTTTCACAATACATAGAATGAAAATATTAAATTAACTAGGTAAATAAAGAACCATTTAATTCGTCGACTGTTCGCTGCTTTTTTCGAAAAGCGATAAGTGATTGAATACTTCAAAAAAATCACCAGTATTCTCCTACAGATCCTAATTTTTTCAAACTCTGATCAAAAATCCGGTCTTAATATACACTGAAAACCGAAAGAAACCGATACACCTGCCTAATATCGTGTAGTGTCCCCATAAATAGGATCTAAAATGCAGACTGGCAATGGCAAGGAAAGCGTTTCTGAAGAAGAGAAATTTGTTAACATCGAGTATAGATTGAAGTGTCAGGAAGTCGTCTCTGAAAGTATTTGTATGGAGTGTAGCCATGTATGGAAGTGAAACATGGACGGTAATTAGTTTGGACAAGAAGAGAATATAAGCTTTCGAAATGTGGTGCTGCAGAAAAATGCTAAAGATTAGATGGGTAGATCACATAACTAAGAGGAGTTTGTGGCACAGCTTGAGTAGAAGAAGGGACCGGTTAGTAGGACATGTTCTGAGGCATCAAAGGATCACCAATTTAGTATTGGAGGGCAGCGTGGAGGGTAAAAATCGTAGAGGGAGACCAAGAGATGAATACACTTAACAGATTCAGAAGGATGTAGGTTGCAGCAGGTACTGGGAGATGAAGAAGCTTGCACAGGGTAGAGTAGCAAGGAGAGCTGCATCAAACCAGTCTCAGGACTGAAGACCACAACAACAACTACAATAACAATCCTTATTGCCATCTTTTTTCTTTATTTTGTTACCCAACCGTATTTGGCCTTGTGACATGGCTGTGCCAGCGGGCTACCTCGTAATAGCGACCACTTTCTGTAGCAGGCGATTCTCTTCCTGCAACATTTATACACTACTGGCCATTAAAATTGCTACACCACGAAGGTGACGTGCTACAGACGCGAAATTTAACCGACGGGAAGAAGATGCTGTGATATGCAAATGATTAGCTTTTCTGAGCATTCACACAAGGTTGGCGCCGGTGGCGACACCTACAACTTGCTGACATGAGGAAAGTTTCCCACCGATTTCTCATACACAAACAGCAGTTGACCGGCGTTGCCTGGTGAAAAGTTGTTGTGATGTATCGTGTAAGGAGGAGAAATGCGTACCATCACATTTCCGACTTTGATAAAGGTCGGATTGTAGCCTATCGCGATTACGGTTTATCAGGTTTTTCAGGAGGGTAACACGGAACGCCGTGCTGGATCCCAACGGCCTCGTATCACTAGCAGTCGAGATGACAGGCATCTTATCCGCATGGCTGTAACGGATCGTGCAGCCTCGTCTCGATCCCTGAGTCAGCAGATGGGGACGTTTGCAAGACAACAACCATCTGCACGAACAGTTCCATCACGTTTGCAGCAGATGGACTATCAGCTCGGAGACCATGGCTGTGGTTACCCTTGACGCTGCATCACAGAGAGGAGCGCCTGTGGTGGTGTACTCAACGACGAACCTGGGTGCACGAATGGCAAAACGTCATTTTTTCGGATGAATCCAAGTTCTGTTTACAGCATCATGATGGTCGCATCCGTGTTTGGTGACATCGCTGTGAACGCACATTCGAAGCGTGTATTCGTCATCGCCATACTGGCCTGTCACCCGGCGTCATGGTATGGGGTGCCGTTGGTTACGCGTCTCGCTCAGCTCTTGTTCGCATTGACGGCACTTTGAACAGTGGACGGTACATTTCAGATGTGTTACGACCCGTGGCTCTACCCTTCATTCGATCCCTGCGAAACCCTACATTTCAGCAGGATAATGCACGACCGCATGTTGCAGCTCATGTACGGGCCCTTCTGGATACAAAAAATGTTCGACTGCTGCCCTGGCCAGCACACTCTCCAGACCTCTCACCAATTTAAAACGTCTGGTCAATGGTGGGCGAGCAACTGGCTCGTCACAATACGCCAGTCACTACTCTTGATGAACTGTGGTATGGTATTGAAGCTGCATGGGCAGCTGTACCTGTAGACGCCATCCAAGCTCAGTTTGACTCAATGCACAGGCGTATCAAGGTCGTTATTACGGCCAGAAGTGAATGTTCTTTGTACTGATTTCTCAGGCTCTATGCACCCAAATTGCTTGAAAATTAATCACATGTCAGTTCTAGTAAAATATATTTGTCCAATGAATACCCGTTTATCATCTGCATTTCATCTTGGTGTAGCAATTTTAATGGCCAGTAGTGTATGTTTGAGGGCAGGATCATTTGGCGCATGAAACAGTACTCACGGAGGACATGGCGGGCTCGACGGCGGAGAAGAGGGCGACGGAGAAGGCGGCCGCCGCCAGCGCCACCCCCTGCGACAGCGGCGACCACACGAACAGGAAGCCGCAGAGCGCGCCGTGCGTCAGCATCGCGTTGAACGTCCAGCCCGCAGAGTAGATGCCCTCCAGCGGCGCGCCCACCAGTAGCGCTGCGGAACACATGGGACAGCTGGTGACGTCACTGCGAGGACAAGGGGCCCACTGTTGACGTCACTGCGAGGACGGGGGGGCCCGCTTCTCCCAGAGAGTCAGCACGCGGTCGTAGTGGAAGGTAAGTCGCGATCAAACTTACTGGTAGGTTAAAACTGAGTGTCGGAATGGGGTTCGAACCTGAGACCTTGCCTTCCAGGGCCCGAGCTTTGGGTCCTCAGCTATCCAGTGTAAACCGAGACCCATTGACTTTACTATTCGATATACACTTTTCTACATCTACATCTACATATATACTGCGGTAGCCACCACGCGGTGTGTGGCGGAGGGCACAATTCGCGCCAAAGTGTGAGGCACAACTCGCTTTATTTGTTCATGAGACCCAGAAAATATTAGATAGAGGCTCCCAGGTAGATGCCATTTTCCTGGACTTCCGGAAGGCATTCGATACAGTTCCGCACTGTCGCCTGATAAACAAAGTAAGAGCCTACGGAATATTGGACCAGCTGTGTGGCTGGATTGAAAAGTTTTTAGCAAACAGAACACAGCATGTTGTTCTCAATGGAGAGACGTCTACAGACGTTAAAGTAACCTCTGGCGTGCCACAGGGGAGTGTTATGGGACCACTGTTTTTCACAATATATATAAATGACCAAGTAGATAGTGTCGGAAGTTCCGTGCGGCTTTTCGTGGATGATGCTGTAGTATACAGAGAAGTTGCAGCATTAGAAAATTGCAGCGAAATGCAGGAAGATCTGCAGTGGATGGGCACTTGGTGCAGGAAGTGGCAACTGACCCTTAACATAGACGAATGTAATGTATTGCGAATACATAGAAAGGAGAATCCTTTATTGTATGATTATATGATAGCGGAACAAACACTGGTAGCAGTTACTTCTGTAAAGTATCTGGGAGTGTGCGTGCGGAACGATTTGAAGTGGCGTGATCATATAAAATTAATTGTTGGTAAGGTGGGTACCAAATTGAGATTCATTGGGAGAGTCCTTAGAAAATGTAGTCCATCAACAAAGGAGGTGGCTTACAAAACACTCGTTCGACCTATACTTGAGTATTGCTCATCAGTGTGGGATCCGTGCCAGGTCGGGTTGACAGAGGAGACAGAGAAGATCCAAAGTAGAGCGGCGCGTTTCGCCACAGGGTTATTTGGTACGCGTGATAGCGTTTCGGAGATGATTAGCAAACTCAAGTGGCAGGCTCTGCAAAAGAGGCGCTCTGCATCGCGGTGTAGCTTGCTCGTCAGGTTTCGAGAGGGTACGTTTCTGGATGAGGTATCGAATATACTGGTTCCCCTCACTTATACCTCCCGAGGAGATCACGAATGTAAAATTAGAGAGATTCGAGTGCGCACGGAGTCTTTCCGGCAGTCGTTATTCCCGCGAACCATACAGGAAAGGGAGGTAATGACAGTGGCACGTAAAGTGCCCTCCGCGACACACCGTTGGGTGGCTTGCGGAGTATAAATGTAGATGTAGATGTGAAAGTCGTATTTCCTCCCTTCTGTTCCACTCGCCCATCGCCCGAGGGAAAAACGACTGTCTGAACGCCTCAGTACGAGCTCTTATTTCCCTTATCTTTGAATGATGATCATTACGCCGTTTCCTCCTTTCCCGCTAAATGAGACAGTAGGAAGTTATACTAGTGGCTAGAAGGAGAGGGAAAAACTAACAGCTGATGTAGAAGTACTAAACTTGTACTACATAAACTGGAGACTGTGCCCAAACCCAAGTAAAATAGAACATTTCTGCTTCCATTTAAATAACCGACTGACAGACACGGAACTTAACCTTCTGCAGAGTTCGCGACAAACACAACAAATATTCCAGATATCTAGGCATAATTCATGACAAGTCACTTACCTTCAAAAACACCTTGAACTAAATAGCCAGCAACTGAAAACTCGAAATAACATCATTGGCAGCGGATGTACTCCTAATTACACTACGCACTGCAGAGCAAACACTGGTCTACACTGTGGCGAAGTAATGACCCCTTGCATGCAGTAGAAACACGATGTGCATGGCTTCCTGTTAAATATTACTCCATCAGAAATCCGAAAAAAGCAGACAACAATCCAGGAACGGCAAAAAATAGATATACCTAGACATGGCAAGACTCACGCCCATAAACCAAGTACTAGATGAATGCTGTGGAGATCGCCTGAAATCAAGAGCACCAACATGGAAAGACAGAACACTTGCCCAGCTACGGCAACCATAAATCCAGAAAAACCAAGTGAAACAACAGTGACGTTACCCGCCACAACTTAGAAGACAGTGTCTAAAAAGAGCAGACTGAGCCACTGGAAAAACATTCGTTGTATAAATCATAACTTCGTTTCCAGAATGAGATTTTCACTCTGCAGCGGAGTGTGCGCTGATGTGAAACTTCCTGGCAGATTAAAACTGTGTGCCCGACCGAGACTTCGTTAATTGAAATCATAGTGAATATAGACACTATGTGGGCACTGCCTTACTTCTAGTCAGTTCCAGTGGCACGGTGAATTTTATAAGCAAGCTGATGGTGTCACCTGCGATCCTTAATTTTTATATGTAAAAAATCAAACAGTCAGCTCTAGAAAATGCAAATAAGAAACCATGTCGATGGTATCGGTTTGTTGACGATACGCTCCTAGTTTGGACACATGGTAAAAAAGCTTTAGACGAATTCTTTTGTTATTTCCGTGTTCTGAACCCAAAAATCCAGTTTAGGTTCCAATGGCTCTGAGCACTATGCGACTTAACTTCTGAGGTCATCAGTCGCCTAAGAACTAATTAAACCTAACTAACCTAAGGACATCACACACATCCATGCCCGAGGCAGGATTCGAACCTGCGACCGTAGCCGTCTCTCGGCTCCAGACTGTAGCGCCTAGAACCGCACGGCCACTCCGGCCGGCATGTGATTATTACAGCGCCATCTGTCACCAAGCGCAAAAAGTGGTCCAACTAAAACATTCACACTTCTTTTCTATGGAAAATACAGTGCAATATACTTCTCGGATGTTATAGTAATAAGACAAGCTGATCAGAAGTTGAAACATATGGAATTTCTGAAATCACAGATAGATATTCGCATAAGAACTTCAACCATCATCCGCAACAAAAGAGAGGTGTCACTAAAAGTCTTGTTGACAGAGCCAAGAGAATGGCCACTCCGGAACACGCAGACGCCGTATTCAAACATCTGTAGCAGGTTTTCGAAAAGAAGGCTATTTAAACAGAGAAGTTAATAGGGTTCTGTGACCGAGCAACAGTAAGAAAAGGGACACTGATAAAACATAGCGATGGAAGAACACGGTTTCTAATCCTTTTATCAAAAATGCAACTGATCAGGTCGACACAGAAACATGACATCAGATCACTAAGAAAACATGTAAAGCACTCCGACCGGCAAAGAGCAAATCACTTGATACGGGCAAGTCTTCAGGTCCAGATTGTATACCGATTAGGTTCCTTTCAGATTACGCTGATGCAGTGGCTCCCTATTTAGCAATCATATACAACCGCTCGCTCACCGATAGATCTGTACCTACAGATTGGAAAATTGCGCAGGTCGCACCAGTGTTTAAGCAGGGTAGTAGGAGTAATCCATCGAACTGCAGACCTATATCATTGACGTCGGTTTGCAGGAGAGTTTTCGAGCATATACTGTATTCAAACATTATGAATCACCTCGAAGGAAACGATCTATTGATACGTAATCAGTATAGTTTCAGAAAAGATCGTTCTTGTGCAACGCAGCTAGCTCTTTATTCGCACGAAGTAATGGCCGCTATCGACAGGGGATCTCAAGTTGACTCCGTATTTCTAGATTTCCTGAAAGCTTTTGACACCGTTTCTCACAAGCGACTTCTAATCAAGCTGCGGGCCTAAGGGGTATCGTCTCAGCTGTGCGACTGGATTCGTGATTTCCTGTCAGGAAGGTCGCAGTTCGTAGTAATAGACAGCAAATCTTCGAGTAAAACTGACGTGGTATCAGGTGTTCCCCAGGGAAGCGTCCTGGGACCTCTGCTGTTCCTGACCTACATAAATGACCTGGGTGACAATCTGAGCAGTTCTCTTAGGTTGTTCGCAGATGATGCTGTAATTTACCGTCTAGTAAGGTCATCCGAAGACCAGTATCAGTTGCAAAGCGATTTACAAAAGATTGCTGTATGGTGTGGCAGGTGGCAGATGACGCTAAATAACGAAAAGTGTGAGGTGATCCACATGAGTTCCAAAAGAAATCCGTTGGAATTCGATTACTCGATAAATAGTACAATTCTCAAGGCTGTCAATTCAACTAAGTACCTGGGTGTAAAAATTACGAACAACTTCAGTTGGAAAGGCCACATAGATAATATTGTGGGGAAGGCGAGCCAAAGGTTGCGTTTCATTGGCAGAACACAGAAGATGCAACAAGTTCACTAAACAGACAGCTTACACTACAGTCGTTCGTCCTCTGTTAGAATATTGCTGCGCGGTGTGGGATCCTTACCAGGTGGGATTGACGGAGGACATCGAAAGGGTGCAAAAAAAAGGGCAGCTCGTTTTGTATTATCACGTAATAGGGGAGAGAGTGTAGCAGATATGATACGCGAGTTGGGATGGAAGTCGTTAAAGCAAAGACATTTTTCGTCGCGGCGAGATCTATTTACGAAATTTCAGTCATCAACTTTCTGTTCCGAATGCGAAAATATTTTGTTCAGCCCAACCTACATAGGTAGGAATGATCTTCAAAATAAAATAAGAGAAATCAGAGCTCGAACAGAAAAGTTTAGGTGGAATGGTAGGGAGATAGTATGATTGTGGCTCGATTAACCCTCTGCCAAGCACTTAAATGTGAATTGCAGAGTAATCATGTAGGTGTAGATGTAGATGTAGAACAAGACTGGAAGGACATAAAAGTCTTTGTCGGCTACAGAAAACAGAAAAATCAGCTGTAGCGGAATATAGTCTTCAGTCAGGAAATCATGACGTTTTCCGAACGGAAATTTTATCTGACAAAACTGCATCCACGACTATACAGAGAAGCCATCGAAATATACCAGAATAGTGACAATTTTAAGAGAAAAGAAGAAGTGACGAAACTGAGTGATAATGGACAGTGGCTCTGCAGAATCGATAAATAATTTTGAAAGGCCGACAATCTATAGTTACGTTCCATCTCTGATAAAGATTATCATGTCTGCTGACCACGTGTAAACTCGACCAAGATCACTACACACAATAGTTAGGTCGGTCTCGGACGCCCGACTCTTCAGTCGCCAAGATTCACCGTCACCAGAAACATCTCTGAAAATGTCCAGCACAGCTCTGGACGAAACGTCCGGAACCCAAAAATTGCATCGACCACGCCTATAAAGCCCGGAAAACTCATCAGCTACTGTGACATTCGGTAGTGAAAGCTATCACTGTATGTGTTACAAAAATCACTAGAAAAAAGACGGAATATAAATTTAACACAAGTTTATCATTATGTACACCAAACAACATCGTTTGATCAGAAGATGATAAAACTGTAATCACACTTCATCAAGGCAAAATACTATGAAAGTTATTGGGATGTCTTTATCGATTTCATTTATTTAATGGTAATCAAAATGTTATCTTTTTAATCAAACTTGTTAGCAGTAGCGAGGTATTTTCAGCTCCTGCTTCGACTGAAATGCATCAATTGCTTCAAAAGGCTTTCCTAAAGAAAGGCCTAAAGAAGGGAAGTGCACTCATATCAGGATTTGCAAGATTAGTTGATGGAAGCCATCCCGTCCATTGCAAAACCAATAACGTCACTGTGAGTAAGAGCTGGATCGGGCTTTGAATGTACGTTAGTCAATCTGGAGATAAATGCTAAATACAGACCCAAACATGAGACTTTTAAACACGTGAAGACAGGAAGCAAAGTAAGTATAAGGAAAGAGATTGATTTCGATAGGGAAGGATTTTTGTGAGATGGCTGAAAGTGTCTGTTATGTTACATCAGAACCAACTTCCATTACGCAGGATTTAGGTTATATCAAAGAAAGCAGTTTTCATCTGAAGCAGTCGATTTTGAGTAGGTCGAATGGTAGCAATGGATCTGGGATTTATGAAATGAGCGATGAGTTGAACAGGAATTTATCACAATCGCTGAATGAAGCGTATTAATAATAAAGGAGATCATGCTACAAAGCAAAAGGTTTTTAAAAACATAAATTCTCACTTTCTCTAACAGAGCTTTTCGCACAACCCTCCTAATCTGAACGATCCAACCCACCACCAAGCTGAGGAGCAGAGGCAGATCCTGCATTACCTGTGAAAGCTCCAACGATGGCCCCAGCAGCGAGGGCAGCAGCAGTCACCGGGGAACTCAGGGCGACTCCCAGGTACATGAGCGCCCCAGCCACCTCGTGCTCCAGCCCGAAGGCCTGTGTGGGGGCCAGCAGGATGCTGCCGAACACACGGCCCCAGTCCACCTCGCCACTGGCTGGCTCCACATCCACCTCCACTTCCACCTCAGCGCCAGCCTCAGTGTCCACCGGACCCGCCACAGGCTGACGGTCAGACATAGCTGGCTCCCTTGGTGCTTGGAACCTGGAAGGACCTTCCAGTGCTGATGCAGCTGCTGATCTGGACTCTGACAACTCCATTGTCTCAGCAGGGTGGGCGTCTTTTGGAGGTGGGGCTGCACTGCTTCTAAGAGCAACATTACCATTTGCTGTACTGGATCCCTCCTCCTTGACACTACTAGAAACGGTTGAGGAAACCCCTTGACTGTAAATCTGGTCCTGACTGACTCCTTTGCCTGTATATACCACTGTAGTCATCACTTCAGTCACAGTGCTCTGATGCTCTTCTGATAGTTGGCCCAGTTTGGTTGTTCCGATTGTAGTGATGTCTCCTACAGATCCATTGTTGCTCTCCCCATTATTTGAGGCTCCCGGATCGCCATTGCCATCATTTCCGGTGGTAGACTCATTCTCCTCTGTAGCTGATGCAAACTGAGGTGGCCCATCATTTTGCATCAGTTCATCCAGCAGAAAGTTAGCCCCATAAAGGATTCCTCCTCCCACATCTGTTCCTTCAGCAAACACCTCAGTGGTACTCAGAGAGTTTGTCACATCCATAGCATATGTGCTCTCTGCTGTCGGGATTGTTTCTACAGGTAGTGAAGACTGGAGAGTGACATCTTCAGCAGCAGGAACAGGAATAGTTTCAGCCTTCCCCAGACTGCTGTCTGACTGTTCTGCTTCTGTAGTAGATTCTCTCCCATTGCTGCCATCCTGTAGAAGTAGTTCCTCTTCCATCATAGCTGAACGGGCGAGCCTGCGTCTGCGTATGCTACTGGCGCCAATCGACTCTGATGGTGTCCGGTTCCTGAGAACTGCATCAGGCACTTGGATGATTTCGACGTCTCGGGGCAGTGTGGGTATGGCGCTGGAGAGCAGTTGTGCTGGAACACTGGCGTTGAGTGGTGCTGTCCAGGCAGTCGAGGTGTGGTGTACTGGAACCACGGGCCTGGGGGGCTGATGCGTCTGCACAGTCGGTACCTGCAAAGGGGCAAGGATTCGGTCAGTATGACACAGTTAGAATTTTGTATGATAGTATATTATTCTTTCTTCAAGACACTTCGCACCTCTTATGCGGCTTCTGATCTGGAACCCGCCTAAATTTAACAAGTTTCTTCAGAAAATGTCTCTATCTGCTGCTTATTCTGATTTTACGTCGTGTACTTCTAAATCATTTTTAACTTCCCATATCCAGCTTGTTACGTTCTTTTCTCAAGGATACTTGAAGGATTTTATTTTTAATAGCTGGCTGTCTCATGCCCAAGAATATGTGTTGACGATCATATAATAATATTGCAATAGGTTTGGATTCTATAATATTTTGACTCCATCATTCAAGTGGAGATTGACATTTAGGATATGGTTCAAATGGCTCTGAGCATTATGGGACTTAACTTCGGAGGTCATCAGTCCCCTAGAACGTAGAACTACTTAAACCTAACTAACCTAAGGACATCACACACACCCATGCCCGAGGCAGGATTCGAATCTGCGACCGTAGCGGTCGCGCGGTTCCAGACTATAGCGCCTAGAACTGCTAGGCCACAACGGCCAGCCATTTGGGATATCTTGATGCTTTTAAGAAATTAGATCATCTAGTCGACATATGCAGTTTCTGAAACTTGTAAGAGAAACCTCTTTATTGCTTCCGTTCCCCATGTAAAGTATGCTGTGTGTCAATTTCCAGAGATTCTATCAGTGATATTTTGATTTGATTTAACAGTGCTATATGATCTTTTCATGTTTTTAGTTCTCTTTGCAATACTCAGAGCTGTGATTTACGTGCGTATATGAAATATGTTTGAAGGTGAAATGACAGTGAGTAGTAATAAGCTTGTAGGTAATACTTTTTGCTCAAGCGTTTTGTAAACAGAAGGCAAATGTAGGTTTTGGTGTGATTCAGCTTCATGGGTGGAACTTTAGCGGCGATTAGATTTTCATTAATATATTGTTTCTGAATAATGTATTCGTCTGTTTTATTTATTGTACTTAATTCATATGATAGTTTCCGAAAGTTTACAATCTCACCTGGACAAGTGTTATAGGCAAAACATACAAAAGAAGTGAAATCAAACTCATTACAATGCACCAACATTCAAGTTTCATCACCAATGTGTAAAGGAAAAACGATTAGAAAGCAGTCATTAGTTATTTTTATGTTAAGGAAATGAACAAAGGGAAGGGTCATATGGCAGGACAAGTACAAACAACACAGGCAAATACGCTTGTTAAAATGAATAATTATTATTTTGTAGATTTTTGACAACCCGTGTATATATGTGAACACATTGAACAATGGTCCATTAAAATGAACTTATATTCACTGTTTTTAAAAACGCCTGACGAAAAAAGTGAAACTCACAGAAGGAATCTTTGGATGTGAATGTATCAGGTTGGTGTATTAATTCGTAGCGTTTTTCTGTAAGTGTAAGCAGCGCAACAGATACACATAACAGAGACTTTGATCATCGATAATATATTCTTGTTCACTATTTACAAGTCTGTTACCAAGTGTTCAAATTTGTGTGAATTCCTAAGGGACCAAACTGCCCAGATCATCAGTCCCTAGACTTACACACTACTTAAAACTAACTTATGCTAAGAACAACACACCCACCCATGCCCGAGGGAGGGCTCTAACCTCCGGCGGGAGGGGCCGCGCAAACCGTGACATGGCGCCTTAAACCGCACGGCCACTCCGCGAGGCGGTCTGCTATCACTGGCGTAACTTTTCGATTCCGCGACTGTGTAAACCACGTGTTTTTGAGACGAATAACTCTCGCGCCATGTTCGGAGTGCATTTTCATGCGGAAAGGAAGTTACTTAAAGGGTGTCCGATAGAGAGCGGGAAAGGTGAAAATCTGAGGGCGCGAGATAAAGTGAATAAGGTATGTGTGAAATGACTTCCCAACCCAACTCCTATATAGTGTTTCTTGTCAGTCTGGCAGAATGCGGGGGGATGGGGGGGGGGGGGGGGTATCATCACCTGGTCATTGCTTGTGGACTGCAGCTGCAAGAGGTCTCAGTTGTTGACAAGACGTAAATTTCAGCAGTGATTGTCACACCCCAGGGAGGCAATTCGTAGTATACCGCACCGTCGTTGTTCCACCAGGTACGTAACATTAGCTTCTGTTGATGGCCGCGTGGAGGAGCCATGCAGTCTGAGGCGCCTTGCCACGGTTCGTGCGCCCCCCCGCCCCCCCCCCCCACACACACACAACGGAGGGTCGAGTAATCCCTCGGACATGGGTGTGTGTGTTGTCCTTAGCGTGAGTTAGTTTAAGTTATATTAGGTAGTGTGTAACCATAGGGACCGATGACCTCAGCAGTTTGGTCCCTTAGTAACTTACCAACACCACCACTTTCTGCTGATGTGCACAACTTTTTGTATGGGGAGTTGCTGCGTTGTTTGGGCTGAATCATTTCTTTCTTTTCCTTATGTTAGCAGAAAGACACCATTCAACGTCGCTGATAACGTTACAGGTCGGTAATGGTAGATGTTGGCCACGAGCCAATTGGTGATGGGCTAGCAAATATGCACACATGGTCACTCATTGATTTTCGTGATTTTGACTTAGAGTGGGCGGTGTCCAAATATCCGATTTTTGAACGACTGCATGCAAACGTCACACGATGGTGGAGTGATGACGGTTCATCACATCTGTAGTCAATCACTGTGGACTAATGCGTTTAAACGATATTCGTCAAACCCCAAAGATCTTTCTACATGTCCAGAGCCGCTAATGTCAAAACAATCCTCTTTTTAAAACGAGTCAACCATTTTCTCCCTGTGCGCTGTGTAGTGGCATACACGGCCCAAATGTTTCTGGTTTCCTCCGCTGATGTCGCCCCGCTACTGAACTCAAACAGAAGAATTTGTCGAAAATGTTCCTATTTCTCCTCTCGGCACTCCATTTTCTAGCGTCCACACCTCCGCTCACCATCTCCGAATGACAAAATGACAATACGTAAAAAATGCAAATCGATTAGTTAACCCATAGCAACACGCAAAACAAAAACGCTACAAACTAGTGCACCAACCCAATAAGTTCCTACAAGTTCACACCATCAATGAGTATATAAATAATTAGAGCTACTGTTCTCTGCGACAGGCATAATGGTCACGATAGTGCATCTGTACCGTTCATTTTTAGTTACCAAGCCTGGTAGAACACGGAAGAGGCGTGAACAGCGTGAGATGTTGAGTGGTTACTGTGAAGGACACGCAAACGCCGCGTACTCGTGTGAGACAGCGTTATCAGCATGTGACAGAGTTTGAAAGGAGTCTCATTGTCAGTGTTCGGTCTGGCCGCCTGTTCTAATCGTGTGATATGCATGTTTGCAGAGCATTCGGATGTGACAGTGGCCGGATTGCCTCAAGGTAGTAGAAGTTGGGAGGCCACATCAAGCAGACGATACTTGGATGGCCACCTAGTTGGGCCTTACTACAGTCTAACACAACAATCGCGACATTCTCCTTTTTAGTACCCACAGCGATAGCAGCGCCCCAAGCGGCCAGCACATCCAGGATGAATGAGAACAGTAACGTTTACACTGATCTGTAACATAGGTTTTATAGTATGAAGTGAATATAGTGTCATGAAAGTTGACAATAACTAAAAAGTGACACCACCTTTGTCGTTATTTTGTTTCCTGAGGAGCCTGGGAGGTACGAAACAGTACTTTACAGGGCAGCTTATTTACAATTCTCTTGCAACGTACAGACATTTACGGAATAATTTCGTTTTCCTTTAATTGCAAAGACTTGCTAGTAAACACCAGAAGACCTGACCTTTCAGATAAAGACGTAGTATATCTATGGTATATCTATCCAACATTCGTTCGCTATCCTTCCCGCCAAATGAATGAATGTGGAACGTATATACGAGGGCTATCCACAAAGTACATTACGTTTTGGAATTAAAAATAAATAAAGTATTGGAAAATTTTTCTATTATATACAGATGAAAGCCACACTTAAATACTACTTTTCTACATAGTTGCCATGTAAATTAAGGCACTTATCGTAGCGATGGACGAGCTTGGAAATTCCTTCGTCGTAAAATTCGGCCGCCTGCGCCTTCAACCACGTGGTTACCTCTTCTTGAAGCTGTGCGTCGTCATCAAAACGCTGCATAGCCAACCACGTCTTCATTGCTGGGAATAACTGGAAGTCGCTCGGTGCCAGGTCGGGACTGTACGGCGGATGAGGAAACAACTCCCACTTAAAAGAGTCGAGAACTTCACGAGTGGCATTTGCCGTGTGGGCCCGGGCGTTGTCGTGAATCAGCAAGATCTTTGAGCCCAACTTTCCCCTGCGCTTGTTTTGTATTGCTCTTCTGAGGTTGTGCAGCGTTTGGCAATACGTTTGAGAGTTTATTGTAGTGCCTCTTTCCAGGAAATCCACAAAAATCACACCTTTTCTGTCCCAAAAGAGGTAACCACGTGGTTGAAGGCGCAGGCGGCTGAATTTTACGACGAAGGAATTTCCAAGCTCGTCCATCGCTACGATAAGTGCCTTAATTTAAATGGCAACTATGTAGGAAAGTAGTATTTAAGAGTGGCTTTCATCTGTATATAATAAAAAAATTTCCAATACTTTATTTATTTTTAATTCCAAAACGTAATGTACTTTGTGGATAGCCCTCGTAATACCAACAGTATGTAATGTACCAAATAAGCCACAAAAACTGTAGCTGAAGGGAAAACTACACAGACGTGATGATAAATCGTCTACATCTACAACTATACTCCGCAAGCCACCTGACGGTGTGTGGCGGAGGGTACCTTGAATACCTCTATCGGTTCTCCCTTCTATTCCAGTCTCGTATTGTTCGTGGAAAGAAAGACTGTCGGTATGCCTCTGTGTGGGCTCTAATCTGATTTTATCCTCATGGTCTCTTCGCGAGATATACGTAGGAGGGAGCAATATACTGCTTGACTCCTCGGTGAAGGTATGTTCTCGAAACTTCAACAAAAGCCCGTACCAAGCTACTGAGCGTCTCTCTTGCAGAGTCTTCCACTGGAGTTTATCTATCATCTCCGAAACGCTTTCGCGATTACTAAATGATCCTGTAACGAAGCGCGCTGCCCTCCGTTGTACCTCCTCTATTTCTTCTATCAACCCTATCTGGTACGGATCCCACACTGGTGAGCAATAATCAAGCAGTGGGCGAACAAGTGTACTGTAACCTACTTCCTTTGTTTTCGTACTGCATTTCCTTAGGATTCTTCCAATGAATCTCAGTCTGGAATCTGTTTTACCGACGATTAATTTTATATGGTCATTCCATTTTAAATCACTCCTAATGCCTACTTCCAGAAAATTTATGGAATTAACTGCTTCCAGTTACTGACCTGCTATATTGTAGTTAAATGATGAAGGATCTTTCTTTCTATGTATTCGCAGCACATTACACTTGTCTACAATGATATTCAATTGCCATTCCCTCCACCAAAGCAAAGCAATAAAGCTGTATCACAACACGGAAGAAACCAGTCCCACAGTTGTTGATAAGTATGACCCAAGAACGGCAAGAATCTCGAACACATTCGGTTTTGAAGCAACAGTAAGTACAGTTACAAAAAACATGTGTGTATGAAAAAGTCGAGTGAAGCACAAGAATGGGCGAGCCATTAGACTACACAAAATATTTTAAGTGTCACGGAAAAGTGCCTATGATAATAGCAACAGACAACGACAGTAAAATATGCTTCTCATGCATGAAATTTGTGTTTATATTGTCTTCTTTTCAGCAGAATAAGCTCCAAACATATTCATATTGGAAAGTATTTCTTCATTAATAAGTTACACTGATCAGCCAGAACATTATGACCAGCGACGTACCATCGATATAAACCCGTCCAGGCGATGGCAGGTATCAGTGAGCGTGCTGAACGTGTGCAGAATGGGGAAGTTGCGCCGTCTATCTGAGTTTGACCGAGGGCATATTTCCATGACCTGGAGAGCTGTGGCCGAGCGGTTCTAGGCGCTACAGTCCGGAACCGCGCTGCTGCTACGGTCGCAGATTCGAATCCTGCCTCGGGCATGGATGTGTGTAATGTCCTTAGGTTAGTTAGGTTTAAGTAGTTCTAAGTTCTAGGGGACTGATGACCTCAGATGTTTAGTCCCATAGTGCTCAGAGCCATTTGAACCATTTTGACCTGGAGATCGGCACGAGCATTTCGGAAACGGCACGACTTGAAACTTGTTCGAGTAGTGCCTTGGTGAGGGTCTTGAACACGTGGCGAAACCAAGGTGAGACCACGTCGAGACGTCGTGGGGTTGGGCGGCCACCCTTCGGTACAGATGTCGGACGTCGTAGGCTGGGCAGACTGGTGAAACAGGACAGGCGGCGTACTGTGGCTGACCTAACACCAGACTTTAATGCTGGGCAGAGGACAAGTGTGTCTTCAGCACACAGTGAACCGAACACTCCCAACGATGCAGCTCCGTAGCCGACGATCCTTGCATGTGGCAATGTTAGCACACCATGACATCGTCAACTACCACTAAAACGTGTAGGAACCATCGTTACTGGACGTTGGCGCAATGGCGGAGCGCTGTATGGTCTGATGAATCGCAATACCATCTTCATCATGCTTATGGGAGGGTGCAAATCCGTTGTCTTCCAGGGGAACAGTTCCTTGACACCTGAACTGCAGGAGGTTGGTTGGTTGTTGTGGGGGAGGAGACCAGACAGCGAGGTCATCGGTCTCATCGGATTAGGGAAGGACGGGGAAGGAAGTTGGCCGTGCCCTTTCAAAGGAACCATCCCGGCATTTGCTTGGAGCGATTTAGGGAAGTCACGGAAAACCTAATTCAGGATGACCGGACGCGGGATTGAACCGTCGTCCTCCCGAATTGCAGGAGGGAGACCAGCTTGCGGCGGCTCCATTATAACCTGCAGAGCATTCACGTTGGCATCCATGGATCCAGTGGAGCTCGTGCATGTCGTCATGATGGCCAAGGAGTTTCGTACACCGGTTGCAGAACAGTTACACCCCTTTATGACGATCATGTTTCTCGACAGCAGTGGCATTTATCAGCAAGATAAGGCGCCATGTCACAAGGACAGGAGTGTGATGGAATTGTTCGAGGAACGCAGTGGCGGGTTCCAATTGATGTGCTTGTCCCCTCAATTCAGCAGATCTGAACCCGATCGAATACATCTGGGATGTGACTGAATGTGGCGTCAGAGCTCATCGACCCCATCCCCATAATTTGCGGTAATTAAGTGAACTGTGTGTGCAGATGTGGAGCCAACTCTTTCCACCAACAAACTAAGGCCCCACTGCTTCCATGTCATGTCGCGTCGCCGCTGTTATCCACGCGAATGGTGGACATACCGACTGTAATGTTCTGCTTGGCCAATGTATAGTTTATATTACGCAATCAGTGTGGTTCGGCGGTTTTTACATGTAATTAACAACATTTCATGTGTATTGGTAATTTATTAACGAATGGAACATAGAAGTATAAGTGTTTCCTTATTTAAGTGGAAAATGATTAAAAACAAGCATGGCGACTGAGACCAAATGTTTCTAAAACCGAGGTAAGCCTGTTCAATCTCTCTTATCGCCTTTCATCAGCAAAGATCAGTCCACAGGTCGGCCCTTTCGGCACAGTCAGATACAACGAAAGCCCAAAACACCTGGGAGTCACTCTGGACAGAACTTTAACATACAAAAACACCTTTCCAACTTGGCCAAGAACATACAAACAAGCGTGAACCTTGTGAGAAAGCTTGCAGGCAGTACATGGGGAGCAACCACATCAGTCCTCCGAGGAACATCCCTTGCACTGGTATACTCTGCAGCAGAATACTGTGCACCAGATTGGCTACGAAGCGCCCACGTAGTGAAAGTAGACGTCCTACTGAACTCAGTTATGAGAGTAATTAGTGGTACAGTCCGGTCTACACCTACTTGCTGGCTACCAGTGCTTTCAAACATCTCTCCACCAGACCTCCGTCAAAAGGCTGCTCTTTACAACCTCTGTCAGCAAGTTTCTTGATGAACATTTGCTATCACTACCCAGGAAACGCCTCAAATCTGGAAGACCAGCATATGAAATGGGAGTCCAAATACTATCCACAGGATTCGACCAGTACGCAGAGTGGAAACGTGAGTGGCAAGCTACAAGAAACCGAAACCACGAGCTTGTAGACAGTCCAACAGTTCCTGTTCTAGGCTTCCACCAACCAAGGGAGGCGTGGGTGCAGTTAAACAGATATCGGACTGAAGAGGGTAGGTGCAAATACAACATGCACAAGGGGGGCCTTCCAAGTGACACTGTGCGTGACTGTGGCGACACCCAAACAATGAGCCACATTGTGAATGAATGTCCAATCAGACGCTTCCCTGGCCGCACTGAGGAGCTCCATCAAGCATCCCATGAGGCACTCCGCTGTATCGAGTCCACCAAAATCCGACTGTAGTCTGAGCCGTTTTAAAACCTGTGTACTGTATATAATTTCGCATGTTCATTTTTATATATATTTCTTTGTTTTGCTAAATGTGTATTACTGTAATTGATAAAAGCACTCCGTCTTCAGGCCACGAGTGGCCTACCGGCCGCCGTGTCATCCTCAGTGGAGGATGCGGATAGGAGGGGCGTGGGGTCAGCACACCGCTCTCACGGTCGTTATGATGGTATTCTTGACCGAAGCCGCTACTATTCGGTCGAGTAGCTCCTCAATTGGCATCACGAGCCTGAGTGCACCCCGAAAAATGGCAACAGCGCATGTCGGCCTGGATGGTCACCCATCCAAGTGCCGACCACGCCCAACAGCGCTTAACTTCGGTGATCTCACGGGAACCGGTGTATCCACTGCGGCAAGGTCGTTGCCACTGTAATTGATGCATACGATAAAAATAATAATAATAATTAAGAACAAACATTATCCTTACGATGCATGTGATAGTATGCTTTCTCACCGCTTGGAGCGCTAGTGTCGTTCCAGCTGCCGAACGGTAACGACTTTCGCACGACACAGTACGTATCAGTTTGTGGTCTTACGCACCTGGGTGATGGCGGCAGCTGGACTCGTGACGTCAGCCACGACCTGCCCGCCGTTGTCGGAGGCGGGCGCCATGAGGCTGGCGTGGGCGACGCAGAAGAAGATGAGGGCCTGTGTGAGCACGAAGGGCAGCGCCAGGCTGGGCACGCCGCCCAGGTGCGACAGCAGGCGCGTCATCCCGGAGGCCACCAGCGCACTGCAACAGCCCACAGATCCGCGCGTCCAACAAGTTCAAATGGTTCAAATGGCTCTGAGCACTATGGGACTTAACAGCTGTGGTCATTAGTCCCCTAGAACTTAGAACTACTTAAACCTAACCAACCTAAGGACATCACACACATCCATGCCCGAGGCAGGATTCGAACCTGCGACCGTAGCAGTCGCGCGGTCCCGGACTGCGCGCCTAGAACCGCGGGACCACCGCGGCCGGCAGTAATCCAACAAGTACTCGCACACCTTCGCACCGCGCAGTTATACAAGATCGGAAAGCAACGCACAATAATTATATCACCAAAAGGTTCAATATGTTGCAAAACTAAAAATTCTCGTGAAATTACACAATTTCAGAGACTTAATTGATCTCAGACATATGTGATTTCATGTACCGGGTGATGAAAAAGTCAGTATAAATTTGAAAACTGAATAAATCACGGAATAATGTAGATAGAGAGGTACAAATTGACACACATGCTTGGAATGACAAGGGGTTTTATTAGAGCCAAAAAAAAATACATAGTGGCGCTTCATCTGATCAGAATAGCAATAATTAGCATAACAAAGTAAGACAAAGCAAAGATGATGTTCTTTACAGGAAATGCTCAGTATGTCCACCATCACTCCTCAACAATAGCTGTAGTCGAGGAATAATGTTGTGAACAGCACTGTGAAGCATGTCCGGAGTTGTGGTGAGGCATTAGCGTTGGATTTTGTTTTTCAGCATCCCTAGAGATGTCGGTCGATCACGATACACTTCATGTAACCCCAAAGCCAATAATCGCACAGACTGAGGTCTGAGGACCTGGGAGGCCAAGCATGGCGAAAGTCGTGGCTGAACACACGATCATCACCGAACGACGCGCGCAAGAGATATTTCACGCGTCTAGCAATACTTTGTTTTTTGTTTTGGTTCTAATAAAACCCCATGTCATTCCCAGCATGTGTGTCAATTTTTACCTCTCTATCTATATTATTCCGTGGTTTATTAAGTTTTCAAATTTATACCCACTTTTTGATCACCCGGTATATAAACTGAAGCGGCGACTGCAATCGAAGCCAGGTCTCACAGATATAAAACATACACCATGTTGTCCTGATCGGTCAGAGCACTCGTTTACTTACCACCACAATGGCGACTGAGCTAGTTCGATATCGTACTAACTCATTCGCCATACTGGTGTTAAGTGAACGAGTGCTCTGACCAATCAGGACAACATGGTGTATGTTTTATATCTGTGAGATTTTATGTTTGACATGTTGATGTTCCTGACTACCTTTTACAGTAAAACGACGCAACATCGTTGTGTGACTCGTGCTGTTTTAAGGGTCATGAACTTTTGTTAACGTATTACATTATCCAATGATGACAGGACAGATCTGTCAAAATACGTAATTAATAAAAAGATTTACGTATGATCTTGACGTACGAGCTCATGTAGAATCACATTACGCTTGCGCCAGCGGGCTGTAGGTGGAGCAGTAATCGAAGAGAGCGCTTAACTCGACAGAGGTACTCATGTAGCGCCCCTGTTTTTAGTATAAAGATACCGACATGAATTAGCAACCTCTTACTCCTCCCCCCCCCCTCTCTCCCTTCTTACTCCCACTGGCTTCAACCCCCCCTCCCGTCCTCCTACCTCTCCCTTTGACCTGGAGGAAGTCTCCCCCCCCCCCCCCCCCCCCGCCCCCCCTTCGTCAGCGTGAGTGCTTCGCCGATGATCATCGCCAGTGTTTTCCGTACGTCAGTGTCCCTCCGTTTGTGTACAGTGTCTTCAACAGTGTTTCCTCCTACGTTCGCGTCTCCATCTGGACGTCTTCATCTGTTTTCAAGTGGTGCCACCCTTCATTACAGTGTCTTCCGTCGAACGACTTCTGATTTCTTGTGCAGTGGTCATCTTGTGTTTAACCATGTTTTTTACGTTTTCTATGCCTTCCACGTATTTATGTTGTGTCTTTTGGCCGAAGAGAGGTGTGTGTAGGCCGCTGCCGGCCCGCCTCAGCTGAGGCATGAAATCACAAAAAAGGGGAAAAAAAAGCTAGCAACCTCCGGAGCAAACCACTCACCTGAAAGTGTCTAAATTGGTGTCAGCCGAAATATTGTGACAGCAAGTGGACGTTATCCGGCTGCTGTCCCAAAACTTCATGGAATACTCTTTACACCGGGAAAATTTCAGGAATCACGGCATCTTTCCTTCGCAGGGTGTTGTTAGACTCACCAAATGGCAGCACCAGCGACGACGATGACGGCGATCCTGGGGTCCTCCTCCAGGGCCGTCCCGTAGATGCCCCGCAGCGCGCTGGCCGAAACGAGGCCCACCAGCAGCGAGTTGAACGTGGTCGCCCCCGCACGCACCGCGCCCATGTCCTGCTGGGCGGCCTGTGTCACAAAACAGAAAACACACACTGGACACACCGGATACAAACCCAAATCCCCACCTGTGAATACGGTCAACGTAAATGTGCTCTCACATCTCAGGCACCAACTGACGAGCATGACTGTGGGATGGGTTGCTGGTTGCTGGTGGATTGGAGGGTAGAAGGGAGGCGGACTGTGGATCGTCGGGTTCATTTGGCTTTGCTTATGAATGTGATTTCTGTCAGACACAGCGAAGGACTTGGAAGAGCAGTTGAACGGAATGGCCAGTGTCTTGAAAGGAGGATATAAGATGAACATCAACAAAATCAAATCGAGGATGATGGAATGTAGTCGAATTAAGTCGGGTGATGCTGAGGGAATTAGATTAGGAAATGAGACACTTAAAGTAGTAAAGGAGTTTTGCTATTTGGGGAGCAAAGTAACTGATGATGGTCGAAGTAGAGAGGATATAAAATGTAGACTGGCAATGGCAAGGAAAGCGTTTCTGAAGAAGAGAAATTTGTTAACATCGAGTATAGATTTATGTGTCAGGAAGTCGTTTCTGAAAGTATTTGTATGGAGTGTAGCCATGTATGGAAGTGAAACATGGACGATAACTAGTTTGGACAAGAAGAGAATAGAAGCTTTCGAAATGTGGTGCTACAGAAGAATGCTGAAGAGTAGATGGGTAGATCACATAACTAATGAGGAGGTACAGAATAAAATTGGGGAGAAGAGGAGTTTGTGGTACAACTTGACAAGAAGAAGGGACCGTTTGGTAGGACATGTTCTGAGGCATCAAGGGATCACACATTTAGCATTGGAGGGCAGCGTGGAGGGTAAAAATCGTAGAGGGGGACCAAAAGATGAATACACTAAGCAGATTCAGAAGGATGTAGGTTGCAGTAAGTACTGGAAGATGAAGCTTGCACAGGATAGAGTAGCATGGAGAGCTGCATCAAACCAGTCTCAGGACTGAAGACAACAACAACAACAACATGAATGTGATATACTCACGATGCTGTAGGCACAGGTTGCATCTTTTAGCATCCCAGTCAAACACCCCACTTCTCTCTTTCTCTTTTTTCAGTCAGAATGCCATGGTGAATTGCGGACAGAAGCGTTAGCATGGTGATTCAGAGACAAATGCTTAGTCATCTTGACACCTTCCGTCACTGGGGCCAGAAGAGAGGCAGTCTGGATTGCCTTAACACATATGGATTGGTCAATATGAAGAGACGAGATGGAATCGAAGCACCTGAAGCTCACAGTACAGAAACACAACTATAGTGGCACTGAGAAGATGGAAAGATACACGCACTAAGCAGAAAGTCGGCAATGTCATTCAGAAGATATCGGTACTACTATTTCACTATTGGCTAACGAGAGCAGTACAGATGTTAACAGAAAATGGCGTTCAGATTGACATCGATACTTAAAATTTATGATGTGATTCGTTGAAGATAGGTTCAGTCTCTTGGTCATAGACGCTACAGTAATCAGTACTTACAAATCATGTGATTAAATTACACTATATATTCACTAGCTATGAGTGTAGTTACAAGGTGCACAAAAAAAGTTTGTTGAAACTTGTCACAAGGCAAAGAAAACAGAAGATACAAAAATTAATTTTATTCACATCCATACTCATCTACACTGCCTGTAGTGCATAATCGGCAGCACTCATAAAGCCGCAATAAAGTATCACAAAATGCTGCTACTGATATTTGCTGAAGAACTGATCTAACACTGTGTGCGAAATCTCATCTTTCCAAAAAGTGACCAATACTCTCGGCCTGCTTAATAATGATGGCAAACCGAATTCATATTATCCAGCTTTCTGGGGTCTTTCACTTGAGGCTGTTTTCTCTTCTTATGTATCGTTACTGAACATGAAAGGAGATGCACTACAAACTATTTGAGGTACAAACTTCTATAGAAATTCTTCCAATCCATATGTGGCATACAGCAAACCAGTGCTTAACAGTACTGGTTAAAAACAGTCTTGGTTGCAATTTTTAGTTTTTTTTCATTTTTCAACGACGCGTTTCGCAGGAGTCCTGTGAACGGGAACGCGTTATGCAGATCTTGGTGCCTTTCGCGTCCATCTAGAAAAGATAACCTGAAGATGCCTAAATAAGGCGAAACACGTCGTTGAAAAATAAAAAAATAAAAATTGCAACCAAGACTGATTTTAACCAATACTATAAACTTCTACTTCATGTTTACAGAATGAAGTCAATGTAATTTATTTAAAATGGTCAGAGTCATCGATATACATATCTCTGCTTGAAAACTCCAAATCCCAATCGTAAACGAAGATGCAATTTTTTACGCAGCTGCTGTGCTGATACTTCACGTAGGCATTCTTCAAAACCAGTTGGCTGAAAATGATATACAAAAATATGAATGACAACGTCGGTTTTTGCGGTTGGCAGAGACGTGCGGGATGGAAATGTTGACGCAATCGGCGCTCCACGCTACTAACAGAAACTGCAACATTTAGAGTACAACTGCTAGGTGGCTGGCGTTTGCAGAAATGAAAAAACAGGGTAGTTGGCATGAAGTGTTCCGGACAAAAATGCTTCAAATGTCTCTGAGCACTATGGGACTTAACATCTGAGGTCATCAGTGGTTGGTTCAAATGGCTCTGAGCACTATGGGACTCAACTGCTGTGGTCATTAGTCCCCTAGAACTTAGAACTACTTAAACCTAACTAACCTAAGGACATCACACACACCCATGCCCGAGACAGGATTCGAACCTGCGACCGTAGCACCAGCGCGGCTCCGGACTGGAGCGCCTAGAACCGCACGGCCACCGCGGCCGGCACAAAGATGCAGAAAATTTCATCCATAAAGAGAGGTCATATGTTTTACTCTAGATTTAATACAGTATAGTGTACACACTCGAAGTTGGTAATAAGACTATGCAGTCTTCCACAAGGTGAACGCCATCAGCATTTAAGGAAAAGCTGAGGACGACCTCGTGAGACAGAGATTCAGAGAGATATGCTGCGGAGTTGAGTCTGGGACGAGAAATTTAGAGGTAACCGCCTCACCCTTTCACGTCGGGAAGACTGCTGCCATATGCTGCAGAAGCCAGCATGCTAACAAATCGGCACACCACTCGGGAAACTCAACCAAATAATAATGTTGGCTCAGACGAGCCTTTTTAAAGCCTTTGCCCAGTGAGGAGTGATGTCGATGGTCAGAGAAAAAACATAGTGTGTTCCCAAAATGACTTGGGCTCCCAGGCACAATATGGTCCATATGGTCTCAAAGTTATTTAGAGCTTGCCAACACTGAAGGTGTAACACGACCAGAAAACACGGTGCGTTAGTATCCCTCCCCTTCTAATGACGATGAAACCAAATTGAAAGGTATCTGCTTAGCATATATTGTGGCTAGTAAAACTAAGTTTCAATGAACTTATGCTATTGATGTCCCAGATTTTGTGATGGCACTTCCTGAAATTCAGGAATCTAACACAGTAACCTAACAGACTTCATCACTGTTTCTGAACTGCCAGGTGGGTATCCAAATTTAAGGAAACCAAATTTCAATACAACTGTTTAATGATCGAGAAGTAATAGCGAAATTCAAAATCTACCTAGCAGTTCCTGTTATTTACTATTCTTCATTTGCTAAGCAATTTCAGGAAGAAGAAAAGGAAGAGTAGGCTTTAACACCCCATCGACATCGAGATCATGAGAGATGGAGTACGAGTTGTCATTGTTTATAAGATGGAGAAGGAAATTAGCTGTGCTCTTTCAGTGGAACCATCCCAGCATTTGCATCGAGCGATTTATGGCATCACAGAATAACTAAAACTAGATGCCCAGATGCAGTATGCAATGTAAATATCATCTGCATATTGTACTGATATATCAATGCAAAGAAAGCAACCCAGACCCCAGGAGGCAACACACTACGTAACATCACCACTGGCTTACCTAATGGGTCTTAATAAGGCGAGAACAAAAGTCCACTAGGTTCTTCAGGTAGGCCATATCCACCTGAAGACATTCACTCATGGTTAGATTCCACAGAGCTAACACTCCGGGAGGATGTTGACTGCTGCTTTGGAACATAGTCCCAGATGTTTTTATGTGGTTAAGATGGAGGGATTTAGTGTGCCAGTCAAGGTGTAAAAAGATGCCAAAGGGTTCACACGCCAGGAATGTACCCTTGCAGCAGTGTGAACATGGTTGTTGTCATCTTGGAATATGGGTGTGTCCACAGTATTCTCACCATGAAGACGTAGAAGAACAGGAAAGAGTTGGTCACTGCACATATCCAAACAAACAACCTGTTTCATGTTCTTGGATGCATGAATGAGCGGTTTAATCCATGGTACAAAAATATGCAAAATGCCGTTGAACCACATTCGGTCTCGACTACACTATTCATACAGAGCAACGTTGAATGCCGTCGGTGGACATCAACTTGCAACATTCGAAATAAGGAAAAATCGCGACTCATTGGACAACGCTACTCGCATCCTGTGAGCCTACTGTCACGTTTTTGTACTGTTTGGCCCACTGACAATGTGTAGCTTGGGATGGCCTATGAGAGGTACCCGTCTCCAACTGTGCACTGCATGTACATCCCTTCCCAAAAATGGTTCAAATGGCTCTGAGCACTATGGGTCTTCAGTCCCCTAGAACTCAGAACTACTTAAACCTAACTAATCTAACGACATCACACACATCCATGCCCGAGGCAGGATGCAAATCTGTGACCGTTGCAGTCGCGCAGTTCCGGACTGAAGCGCCTAGAACCGCTCGGCCAGCGCGGCCGGCCTTCCCTTCCTAATGTTCACTCGAAAACTGATATAAACCTGCAGTCACTAATAGCAGCGATTCCTGTCGGGTTTGAAATCGACTGTTGATGACAATGCGTTGGAGACAGCGTTAACGGCCTCTGGCCGCGCAGCTCACAAGGAATGTTGCATTGTCAACTCGGCTGAAAGTGCATAGACACCAACTACATTACGTTCCTGCATCTTGGCAACGTTGCAGACTGGCTTGCCTGAATCTGCCCCCGAGTGAGGTATCATCGTGGTTGGCACACTGGTTGCGCATTTCGGAGGACGATGGTTCAAGCCCACGTCCAGCCATCCTGATTTATGTTTTCCATAATTTCCCTAAATTGCTTCAGGAAAATGCTGGGATGGTTCCTCTGAAAGCGCACGGCCGATTTCCTTCCCCTTCCTTCCCTAATCCGAGCTCGTGCTCCGTCTCATATGACTTCGTTGTTGATGGGATGTTAAATTCTAATCTCCTCTTCCTGGACATACCTCACATTTGAAGAACTAGTACACTTGAAAAATAAGATCCCTTGCCTGTTTTTGAAACATTTGGCACCTTCTAGGTGTTTCAGTCATTATGGGAAATCTCACAGACCACACAGAATACCACAGAAATCAGTCAGTCGCAGTTTCGAGCACGTAAAACACAATAGAACACTCAAATATTGCGGGACATAACATGTGGGAAGAGTCTGAGCGCTGACAGGCTAGCGGAGCAGCTATCTACTGCCCTCCCTGGCCCAGTAGCCACAAATGCTGTCAAGGACAATAGTCTCCATTCACTGTCAGTTATGATCTTTTTACAAACACCATTCTTGTCTCATGTTACATAGTTGTCAATGGTAAACCATTTCTTATAGACACGGTGGACAGTGCGCATTGATATGCCAACGAATTGGGCAACTACTTTCAAGGTGTGGTAATGGGCAAGTCCGAACAAGCACTTCTTTCAGCCAGTCTGTCACGTATCCTCGTCGGCCAACATCACTGTGCTCAGTCCTTACAACTGGCTGTTACATATGCCCCACTTCACTGACACGAATAAAGCTCGCTGTTAAGGTTCACATGGTACTCTGGTACCAATTGTACAACTACAGTGCTCTAGGGTGAGCAGTGCCCAGTATGATCTTTCAAGGGGATGATTCATATGTTTCTCCTGTTACAGTTTCTCAGTGTCTTTGAACTTCCTTCAAAATTTGATGCAGACGTCACTGTGCTGCAACCATGATGGTTGCAAGATACAGCACCAGCTCTCACCCCCTAAGTCGACGGATCACTGAAAAGACAGATCCCAGCCACAGGTACCCTGCAGTGTCCTTGCACGTGGACTTTCCAGTCCATTGGTACAACGCAAATCCGTAACTGATCTTACACTTATGTAGAGCTATGTGCCTGGTGGCATTGACATACTCCTTACGAGTCTGCCAACACCCTTATACCAATTTCCTATTCTCTTGAGACATCCTGTCCTAATTCCACTAATCTTCCATTCCACACATGTCCACCCTCGTCGTATGAGTCTCTCTACCCATTTTTCCAAGGCAGTAACAAAACTTGATATTCATTCATTGCAGTATGTCACAATTCTTCACTCACTATTGTTGACTGCCCACAACACACAATTCTGTTTCAGCTTATCACTGACCTTTTTAGACACATCTTTTATGTCATTCTACCACAACAGAAGCGAACCAATATAACACATATGATACTGCTAAAACAAATAAATAGCTTAAAAAACATTAAAATTCGATTTTTATCTGATGAAATTTATCTAAATGACTACTTTTCCACTGTGATGTGCCACTGACTTGTGAGTATTATCTCTTGATTAATATTAGTTACCTGTTAGTGCAACATGGCATGACGATGGCAGACAATAGTCAGCTCCTGATACAGCATTAGCATATAAAGTGCTAGCTGCCGGGAGTATAGAAATGAGTTTCGCAATAAACTTAAAATTGGAATTTGAGATAACAGACAAAGTGAAGGTATTCTCCTATATTCTAAGCAAAATTGTTTATGATCGACGTAGTTAACGAGGTATAGGAAGAAGACTAGAACAGGCCAAAACAGTATTTCTCTGTAAAAGAAGTGTACTAGTATGAAGCATAGGCATTTACTTTAAAAAATCATTTTTGAGAACATGTGTATTGCACACAGCATTGTGTAGAAATGAACCACAATTTGTGCAGAAAAGACTGGAAAAGAAGAGAATCGAAGTGACACACATGTGGTGCAATAGAAGTGTGTTGAAAAGTGGACTGATAAGATAAAAATTTGGAAATTTGTCATAAGATCTTATGGGACCAAACTGCTGTGGTCATCGGTCCCTAATCTTACGCACTACTTAACCTAACACACTAAGGACAACACACACACACACACAGCCATGCCCGAGGGAGGACTCGAACCTCTGACGGGGGCAGCCGCGTTGACCATGACAACGCGCCCTAGACCGTGCGGCTGATAAGATAATGAGTGAGAAGTTTCTCTGCAGAGTCAACAGGGAAAGAAATGTATGGAAAACACTGACTAGAAGAAGATTCAGAAAGAGTATAAAGAAATAACTTGTATGTTATTAGGAGAAGCTGTAGAGGATAATATTGTATAGGAAGGGAAAGTTCGGAAAATGTCCAAGAAATAATTGAGGACGCTCAATGCAACTATTACTTGATTTGAAGAGGTTAGTACAGGAGACGAAGCCATGGAGGGTGAGATACACACAGTCACTGGCTGACTGATGATTTAGAAACAAATTCAGATGGTTTGTGTGGTAGTGTTTGTTGTGGCTGTTAACTGATAAGAAAGCTGGACGCTAAAGACTGGAGGTGAGGTTGAGATAAAGAACTTATCCTTCAAGAAGAGGATGTTAATAGTGGGTTGTATAAGCATGTGAAGACTAAATTAGATAGTGAATTAATGGGTGTGGAAGTGTGGGTTGTTAAATAATGCTTTGTAAAACGTCATACAGGTTCTATGTGAAATTCGAGAAGTGGAGTAAAGTTGAGTAACTTGTTAGGGATGTTTGTGAGTGAGGATAAACAAATGTGCAAGAAAAGAGGTACGGAATGCATCGAAGGGGATGGAATAAAATTTAACAGCAGTGATAGCTGAAATGGTCTGGGCAAAGGTAAGCGTGAAGACATACAGGGGGATGAGATGATAGAGAGTTTGGACAATTCATACATGACTACTGCACGACAACAGGATCGGTGGCATTGTGGATACGACAGTCAAAAGATTTCAGTGTAACTGCCTACCTTGTGAGTCCGAGCCCTTTCTCCACATAACGACTGTCACAGACACGAGGGTGCTACTCGCGTGCACAGTGCTAGGTTAATGGCGGCCTTGCTACTCACGACGGACACGAGGAGCCCCGTGGCAGCTGCCAGCAGCCCCCAGAGGCACACCGTCCAATCAGCGACCGCCAGGGCTGCCAACAGCAGCGCGCCAGTCAGCGGGTTGTTGCAGAACAGCACCTGCAGCACAAACGAGACACCACTACTGATGCAGCCAGTGCAGTAAAAGGATGGGAGGAATATTAAGGCATACTCTGAGACAAACCTGACTGGTATACAATCTGGACCGGAGGCCTCGCCTTTATTAAGTGATTTAAGCTGCTTCGTTACTCCGAGGATACCTACTTCTATGTTCCTCACCTTGGCAGCTGTTCCTGATTGGAATTCAGGAATATTTACTTCGTCTTCTTTCGTGAAGGAGTGTGCTCTGTGGTGTAACATATCGACTACTCAAGACTTCTGTTTCAAACATATCCAGCCTGCAGATGTGAAGTTTCATCGCATACCAAAAATAAGCTAGAAACTTTACAACTATAACGAACGTCTTCCTGAAGTCAAGGGATAGGGCATCAAGCTGGCCAGCGTTGTCTGCGGGCGGGCGCATTTCACAGGTCTTTTTTTTTTTTTTTTTTTTTTGTTTCCGCGGAATCGGTTTTGATTTTTCCATAATTCAAAATCGTCGCATTTCGTGAGCATGCAACGCGTTCCGTAATCCGGGCGTACCTGTCCGTAGCCGCGCAGCAGAGCGTCCAGAAACTTGAACAGCAGCCAGGGAGACTTGTTGTCCTTCTCGGCCAAGATGTCCGACAGGATGCGGCAGTCCCCGGCCACGTGCTGCCATTTCAGCTGAAAGGACCAGAAAAAAATAGGGATTACAATTAAAAACAGCATGGCTCGTAGACAATAACAGGAGCTGTGCGGTAGGCATCTTGTGACGCAGTGACAGCACATAATGCACGTGGCGAGGTCACAGCGTCTACACAGACGAAACCCCACCACAAAGGAACATGGTTCAATTGGCTCTGAGCATTATGGGACTTAACATCCGAGGTCATCAGTCACCTAAACTTAAAACTACTCTACTGGCCATTAAAATTGCTACACCAAGAAGAAATGCAGATAATAAACAGCTATTCATTGGACAAATATATTATACTAGAATTGTCATGTGATTAAATTTTCACGCGATTTGGGTGCATAGATCCTAAGAAATCAGTACCCAGAACAACCACCTCTGGCCGTAGTAACGGCCTTGATACGCCTGGGCATGGAGTCAGACAGGGCTTGGACGGCCCGTACAGGTGCAGCTGCCCATGCAGCTTCAACACGATACCACAGTTCATCAATAGTAGTGACTGGCGTATTGTGACGAGCCAGTTGCTCGGCCACCATTGACCAGACGTTTTCAATTGTGAGATATCTGGAGAATGTGCTGGCCAGGGCAGCAGTCGAACATTTTCTGTATCCAGAAAGGCCCGTACAGGACCTGCAACGTGCGGTCGTGCATTATCGTGCTGAAATGTAGGATTTCGCATGGATCGAATGAAGGGTAGAGCCACGGGTCGTAACACATCTGAAATGTAACGTCCACTGTTCAAAGTGCCGTCCAAGAGAACAAGAGGTGACCGAGACGTGTAACCAATGGCACCCATACCATCACGCCGGGTGATACGCCAGTTTGGCGATGACGAATACACGCTTCAAATGTGCGTTCACCGCGATGTCGACAAACACGGATGCGACCATCACGATGCTGTAAACAGAACTTGGATTCATCCGAAAAAATGACGTTTTGCCATTCGTGCACCCAGGTTCGTCGTTGAGTACACCATCGCAGGCGCTCCTGTCTGTGATGCAGCGTCAAGGGTAACCGCAGCCGTGGTCTCCGAGCTGATAGTCCATGCTGCTGCAAACGTCGTCGAACTGTTCGTGCAGACGGTTGTTGTCTTGCAAACGTCCCCACCTGTTGACTCAGAGATCGAGACGTGGCTGCACGATCCGTTACAGCCATGCGGATAAGATGCTTGTCATCTCGACTAGTGATACGAGGCCGTTGCGATCCAGCATGGCGTTCCGTATTACCCTCATGAACACACCGATTCCATATTCTGCTAACAGTCATTGGATCTCGACCAACGCGATCAGCAAGGTCGCGATACGATAAACCGCAATCGCTATAGGTTACAATCCGACCTTTATCAAAGTCGGAAACGTGATGGTACGCATTTATAATCCTTACACGAGGCATCAGAACAACGTTTCACCAGGCAATGCCGGTCAACTGCTGCTTGTGTATGAGAAATCGGTTGGAAACTTTCCTCATGTCAGCACGTTGTAGGTGTCGCCACCGGCGCCAACCTTGTGTGAATGCTCAGAAAAGCTAATCATTTGCATATCATAGCATCTTCTTCCTGTCGACTAGACTTCGCGGCTGTAGCATGTCAACTTCGTGATGTAGCAATTTTAATGGCCAGTAGTGTACTTAAACGTAAGGACATCACACACATCCATGCCCGAAGTAGTTAGTTAGTTAGTTAGTTAGTTAGTCCCGTCGACAACGAGGTCATTAGAGACGGAGCGCAAGCTCGGGTTAGGGAAGGATTGGGAAGGATATCGGCCGTGCCCTTTCAAAGGAACCATCTCGGCATTCGCCTGAAACGATTTAGGGAAATCACGGAAAACCTAAATCAGGATGGCCGGAGACGGGATTGAACCGTCGTCCTCCCGAATGCGAGTCCAGTGTGCTAACCACTGCGCCACCTCGCTCGGTGGCCGAAGTAGGATTCGAACCTGCGACAGTAGCAGCAGCTCGGTTTTTGACTGAAGCGCCTAGAACCGCTCGTCCACAGCGGCCGGCACAAAGGAAGAGAGAGAAATAAAATTAATCTTTTAATTCTGATCACCGATTCGAAACCCCAATAAAATATCTAGTAAATTGATACTAAACAGAGACTGATCGGTCAATTAATTAGTAAGTCGTCAGTTTTAATTAATAGCACTAAACTAATTTTCCCAGTCCGCTGACACTGCCGAGGCATTGTCCACATAGAGGATCATCAGTTGCAGGCAGAAGGATAATATTGGCGTTTCGCGCTTATTTGTCAAGATGGCGAAATCCTGCTTGATAGTAACCTACTTTGATAGTAGTGAGGTCCTAGTAACCGCGAGAGGATATCAGGATAGGCTATACAATACTGCGATAGCAACGAAACTAAAATTTTTTGGAAAATCAAACAAAGATAAGTTTTTTAAAAATTAAATTATTTTTGTTTTTCAGAATGTTTCCTTTAAAATCAATACATTTTTGTATTCGATGAATCCAGTTCTGAAAGCAATGATCCGATATTACAGGGCTTGTGTTTCTCCGAATTACGATGAAAAGTTACTGCGGACATGAATGAATGTCCAAAGGAACAACCACTGTGGCAAGTACAGTCGTTATGAAATACATTAAATGTATTCGCAGTCGCGAATATGGATGACCATCAGCTGCATAATCGAATGACGACAATGAAAATTTGTGCCGGACCAGAAGTCACACCAGCATTTCGTGGTGGACGGCATTATGGAAGGTTGGGTCTGGCCGTGAGTCGTGATCGAGTAGCCATATGGTAAGGCGGCCGCTCGGGATTAGCGAGAGCTACGGGTTCGATTCCCGGCCCGACACAAATGTTCATTCTCGTCATTCCATTATATAGCTGATGGTTATGCATATTAGCAACAGCGAATACATTTAATGTATTAAAGCAATGATGTCGCTCTGACTGAGACATAACAGAGGCCAAGGTCTGTTTGTTTTTTTTTCCCCCTAATAATGTTCCACTCCTTCATGTGATGATCAAAAAGTGATTCCACGCACATCATCTTTAATGTTTGGAAACTAAAACAAATCATAAGGTGCTGTTGCGGGATTCTATGGTGGGGGTCCATGGTATTGACCTCAAGCACATCCATATACTCAGTTGCTACTTCTGCTACATGCGTCGGTGCGTCGTCATGATGGAAAATTACTACTTTTTCTCTTACTTTTTCAAAAGTTTTGGAGTAAACAGACATCTGTGTACCAATCCACAGTACCGGAGTGTCTGTCTTCTAATGCTATAGTAACAGATTCTGTTCGAAAGACCAACTGAGCTGACTGACTTTTCCTTTTCAGGTTCGTAACAGTGATTCCAAGGGTCATTACTAGTAATGATATACGAGACAGAATCCGAAATGCTCCCTTGAAATCTTTCCAGAGTTTTGCTGCACCAATCAATGCGCAGTTGTTTTTGATCGGAAGGCAGTTTATGTCGAATCCATCAACACTAGAGTTTTCTCACGTCCAACAATGTAAGTAAACCCAATGAAACAGACGATCTCTTTTGAATACGCGGTACCAATTACAAATTGTTCCTTTAGACGGGGCTTCTTCGCCAAATTTATTTCCAAGGCGATCTTCAGATTGTTTAGGATCAATGAGGATTCAATATCATACAAATTCATAGCACTAACAAGTTCTCTAGTCATGTTCATTGGTTTGAATTAGCACAACCTTTAAAATTTTGACGCTCATGTGTATGTTTCCAGGTTTTTAATGTGTGCGAGTGTCTCGCGCATACCACAGGTGCCCTCTCTCGGTGAAACTGTCTGCCCTAGTGCTTCCACACCCTATTCATGCCAGTTCACAGGCTAAGTACTGACAGTATGCCGTGTTCGCATCGACCATCTCTTCATAAACATGCTGTACAGTTGGAGGTGATATTTTAATTTTATCTACGGACGACGACTGTTTTATGCACCTGCACTGCGGGATGTGACTGTAGCAAGTGACTAAAAGTTTTTGTGCTTGTAATAATTCGCTAATTTTCATGGTACTTAAAGCTATGAGGGTTTGTTTTTCTTTCTTTTATCTCAGTTATGTTGTAAAGTTTTTTGATAATGAAGGTGTTTCCCTGTTCGGGGGTATTTTTGCTTCTGATGAAGGTGTATTTAACTGTACCGAAACCATGGTCAAGGATTTCAATAAATCTTTATCCTGCAACTGTTTGGCTGTTATTATGCACAGTGAAGATTTTCAACAGTTGCTGCTTCAGCTATGTTTAAAATTTTGAAATTACAAGTAACGTAAGTTGGAACGATCACATAAATAATGTTGTGGCTAAAGCAAATCAAAGACAGAGATTCATTGGCAGAACACTTAGAAGGTGCAACAGGTCTACTAAAGAGACTGCGTACAGCATGCTTGTCCGCCCGATTCTGGAGTATTGCTGTGCGGTGTGGGATCCGCGTCAGTCTTCAAGAAGGGTCGTCGAGCAGATGCGCAAAACTATAGACCTATATCTCTGACGTCGATCTGTTGTAGAATTTTAGAACATGTTTTTTGTCGTTTTTCGAAACCCAGAGTCTACTCTGTAGGAATCAACATGGATTCCGGAAACAGCGATCGTGTGAGACCCAACTCGCTTTATTGTTCATGAGACCCAGAAAATATTAGATACAGGCTCCCAGGTAGATGCTATTTTTCTTGACTTCCGGAAGGCGTTCGATACAGTTCCGCACTGTCGCCTGATAAACAAAGTAAGAGCCTACGGAATATCAGACCAGCTGTGTGGCTGGATTGAAGAGTTTTTAGCAAACAGAACACAGCATGTTGTTATCAATGGAGAGACGTCTACAGACGTTAAAGTAACCACTTGCGTGCCACAGGGGAGTGTTATGGGACCATTGCTTTTCACAATATATATAAATGACCTAGTAGATAGTGTCGGAAGTTCCATGCGGCTTTTCGCAGATGATGCTGTAGTATACAGAGAAGTTGCAGCATTAGAAAATTGTAGCGAAATGCAGGAAGATCTGCAGCGGATAGGCACTTGGTGCAGGGAGTGGCAACTGACCCTTAACATAGACAAATGTAATGTATTGCGAATACATAGAAAGAAGGATCCTTTATTGTATGATTATATGATAGCGGAACAAACACTGGTAGCAGTTACTTCTGTAAAATATCTGGGAGTATGCGTGCGGAACGATTTGAAGTGGAATGATCATATAAAATTAATTGTTGGTAAGGCGGGTACCAGGTTGAGATTCATTGGGAGAGTCCTTAGAAAATGTAGTCCATCAACAAAGGAGGTGGCTTACAAAACACTCGTTCGACCTATACTTGAGTATTGCTCATCAGTGTGGGATCCGTACCAGATCGGGTTGACGGAGGAGATAGAGAAGATCCAAAGAAGAGCGGCGCGTTTCGTCACAGGGTTATTTGGTAACCGTGATAGCGTTACGGAGATTAACAAACTCAAGTGGCAGACTCTGCAAGAGAGGCGCTCTGCATCGCGGTGTAGCTTGCTCGTCAGGTTTCGAGAGGGTGCGTTTCTGGATGAGGTATCGAATATATTGCTTCCCCCTACTTATACCTCCCGAGGAGATCACGAATGTAAAATTAGAGAGATTAGAGCGCGCACGGAGGCTTTCAGACAGTCGTTCTTCCCGCGAACCATACGCCACTGGAACAGGAAAGGGAGGTAATGACAGTGGCACGTAAAGTGCCCTCCGCCACACACCGTTGGGTGGCTTGCGGGGTATAAATGTAGATGTAGATGTAGATGTAGACATACGGATGACATCGAAAAAGTTCAAAGAAGGGCAGCTCATTTTGCATTATCGCGAAACAGGGGAGATAATGCCACTGGCATGATACATGAATTGGAGTGGTAATCATCAAAACAAAAGCGTTTTTCGTTGGGACAGGATCTTCTCACGAAATTTCAATCACCAATTTTCTCCTCCGATTGCGAAAGCGTTGTGTTGGCACCCACCTACATAGGGAGAAATCATCATCACGATAAAATAAGAGAAATCAGGGCTCGTACAGAAACATTTAAGTGCTCGTTTTCCCCGCGCGCCGTTCGAGAGTGGAACGGTAGAGAGACAGCTTGAAGGTGGTTCACTGAACGCTCTGCCAGGCACTTTATTGTGAATAGCAGAGTTATCACGTAGATGTGGATGTAGATGGGTGACAATGCGTCATGTCACCGGACCACAATAGTTCGCGATGAATTTGGAGAACATCCTGGACAATTCGATGGAATGGTTTGCCCATCCAGACCGCCCGCCATGAATCCCATCGAACATTTATGGGTCATAATCGAGAGGCCAGTTTGTGCACAGAATCCTGTGCGGGAACACTTTCGCGACAATGGAGATCTCTAGAGGTGACATGAATCGGTATTTCTGCAGGAGACGTCCAGTGACTTGAGTTCAGGGCATGTCGGGCTGCTCCGCTACGCCAAGCAAGAGGAGGTCCGACACGATATTAGGACGTATCCCATTGACTTTTGTCAACTCAGCGTATGAGAAGCTGTTCGACCATTTTATCCCACTCTTTTTCACTCCCTACAGATAGTGACTGTGTTAGCTGGACTGCTGGTCGCACTTTGGAACTCACGACCCATCATTCCGCTGAATTCAAGCGACTTTTACGATCATCCTCCGAAATGCTCGACCGTCCCTCTTCGTCACTACAAGACGTCTTCCTGCTCTTGGTTCACCAGTGTTCGTTCCTTCGCGTTTCCGCTTCACAGTCGCATCAGCAACAGTCCAATAGGGTAGCCTTAGGAGGGTCGAAATGTCCCTGCTTTATTTTCTACTAGGGTGACATCCAACAACTAGTCCATATTTTAAGTCACTGTGATCTGACCGACCCACTTTGCTGTTTCCGCTTCTCCAAAGACAACACCGTACTCCACGGCCCCTTTTATAGTGACTGGTCCGCCTCTCGCGACATACGACACACTTTTTGATCAGATAGTGTTGATCTGTCGAAGGATGACATTCGTACCACGAGATAAGTGTACTCTACTGCAACTAAAATGTTACAGGCTCGAGGTTACGTAAAATAGGAGGGTTCGAACTTTAATAGTGGCAACTATTTATTTATAGGTCGTACAAAATAGATACGTCTTTCAAAGTTTTACTGACCTTCAAATTAGTCACCTTCATTGTGTATAACCCGTTGCCAGCGATGTGTAAGTCTTGGGATACTCTTAGCAATACCAGTTGTTTTGGCAATTCAAGCGACGCGGTCTATTGCCTGATGAATTTGAAGCAGTTCTGAAGCTTCAGTTTAAAAATCGAGTTGAACTTACGAGGATTGAAGTTAGGGGAGTGTAGTAGGTCGTATAGCACTTAGCAGCCCCATCAGTCAAACAAATCAGTAACAGCTTAAACTGTACCTGCTTGAGCATTGTCCTGCAAAATGATGGTCAGGTCCTGCAGAAAGTGTCATCACTTCTGTCTCTAAGCTGGTCGTAGGTTGTGTTCCAAAAACGAACAGCTCAGAGACAGAAGTGGTGACACTTTCTGCAGGACCTGACCATCATTTTGCAGGACAATGCTGAAGCACGTACAGTGAAAGCTCTTACTGATTTGTTTGACTGATGGGGCTGCTAAGTGAAATACCACCTACTGCACCCCCATGACTTAAAGCCCTGGTGATTCAACTCGATTTCTAAACTGAACGAAACACTTCACGGCATTCGCTTCAGAAGTGCTACAAATTCGTCGGGAAATAGACCGCGCCGCTCGAACTATCAACTCAACTGGCACTGCTAAGAGTATCCTACGACTTCCACATCGCTGGCAACGGGTTATACACAATGCTGGTGACTACTTTTAAGGTCAGTAAAACTTTGAAGCAAATATATATTTCGTACTAGCTGTAAATAAATAGTTGTCACTATTAATGTTCCAACCCTCGTAGAATCTGCAATAAACACACATTTTTAGGTTTGCGATTCCCCACTGCAGTTACCAATGTATAAGACATCCGTATGGGTTATTTTACAGACTTGTGTACAATGTAATACATGGACATGTCATATCCCCCACCTGCGACACGACTCTTTCGGCTCAGTTTCATAGGTTTTATGTAGCGTTTTCATCTTCATTTTTCTCGTCGAGTATCCTCTACCATCGATTAGACACTAACTTAATCAGTTCTATCTATGCTGGCGTCTGATTTTCAGCTGTCTTGAAATAAATGATAACTGGGACGTGCCGTTCTGATATGTCCTCTCCTGGTGGATGTTGACCTGAGCAAACATAAGGAGAGGCACGCTCAGCTTTCTGTAACAAATTTACTGAAATAAACTACTACTCCCAAGCATTTTAGTGTGAACTAAGTTTGCAACTTATTCAATTACTTTACTCTCGTATTAACGAAAGGACGCAGAAAGAGAGTTATTCAGAGAAGAAAAACAAGGATTGCTACCAGCAGTTGCACGAAGTTTAAATAAGAATAGCTCTAATGAAAGCTTTATCAGTACAACTTCAAATAAGAAAGAGTATTTTTAATTAAAGAACAGAAAAAGCAAAAAACATTCAGCATCTATATAAATGAATATTTAAATGTTCAGTTGTTCAAGGAATACGTGCGAATTTTTACATTGCTGTTGAAGCGCCATATAAATGTGTATGTATATATAATACACAAAGGTGATACCTTGTTAGCAAAAACCTCATGTTCATCTGTTTAAAAGCCTTAAATCCTCGAAGATTCTTCACCGATTGCTTTGAAATTTGACACAATGTTGCAGTCCAATACGTGTGCGTTTTATATACCTACTGGAGCGCCATGTGTAATATGTAAATATATATGTAATATATAAAACGAAACGTTTTTACCAAAAATCTCGAAAAGTTCAGTGCTTCAAATTATTACACGATACACTGATAGGCATTCAGACGGACATAGGCAATATATTTTTTAAACGCCATTGTTATGTTTATGGCCTATCGACTTATGATTGTAATATTACAACAAAGTCTGAATCGTGCGACTCTTGTAATCTTACCCATTCGCGTATATTAAAACTGCGCGAAACACTGTCTTTGAAGCTACTACCCTCACATATTCAACAACTGGAGTTGTCTCTCACACACCAATAACCCCAACCACTTTATCCATTCATCTTGAGTTACTTCAATTCCTAATCAAGGTTTCGATTTCCATAATATTTAATTAAGTCGGAGAATGGTGTACGAGGAGAGAGGTGGGGGGGGGGGGGGGGGGGGGGGGAGGAAATGGACATACAGAGGCTGGAGGAGGAGATCGAAAGAAAGAGAGGGTGGAGGGAGACGAAAATGAACAAAGAGAGGTGAGAGGACACCATAGGCGCAGAGAGGAAGCGGGCAGATGGAGAAGTAGTGGTACCTATATACAGCTGTATCTAGCAATTGCGAAGCACTGCTCGGTTTCAGACAATCACTCCGACATATGCTGTTAATACGCCGGCACACAAGCTAGCATTGTGAAATTAAACACATTACGAGGCACTGTAGAATATTGCATCAGTGTTGTGCGTGTTTACATTCATAACGGAAAAATATTGGAATCATGTCCTTTCTTTTTCCTTACTTTTTCATCTAACCAGACTGGGCCACAGTAACACGTGAACGGATGCAGCTAGTAAGAAAATAAAATGCTAAAACAGTGTACAAATGTATTAAAAGACTGTAAAATATGTGAAGTGATCCCTCATGAACGTGAGAGAAATCGTGAAATCTGGATAAGAATCAACAGGAAAACAATTACTTAATAGAAGCGCCAATAATAAAGTTACGTGAGAAAGAAGGGATGATACACGTTTCCCAAACTTGCTGTGGAAGTCAAAGTTAGTTTTGTGATAGTGTTTTATCATGGGCACCGACCTCTATAACGACCCTCTGTCACCTACTCCGTTAACCGCAACCACGAATAGGAGGGTGTAAAGCTGATTGGCACCTGAATTCCCGTTTACCGTAGCAATAGCAATAGCAACAGCTGTCGACAGCAACCTAATTACTCGATTGCTCTCGAGTTTTAAAAACATGTGACGTCACGGGAGCTCGCGGGAATGGAATTTTACCGCAGTCTGGGTGTGAATCGGACATTCTTAGAAGCTACAATCCTCCTTGAAGATGTTCTCCATAGACAGGTAGAAAATACTGAAGAAATTCGTTAGGCCACGGTGTTGTAACCGACAATATTCTAAAGTGTGTGATTGGTAGGAAGTAAGAGAATCTTACCAGTTTAAATGAATAAAGAAACAACATTTCCGGCCATGAAAGTCTACATTTTACCAAAGGGATCAGTGTCACGTGTTTCTCAACCCTCTTTTCCTTCATATGACACATCCTTGTCATACTTCGGCACACACAAATACTTGCATCGTAAACTATGCTGATCAGAAACCGCTAATACGCGACGCGTGGCATTCGTCCATCTTTCTATTTCCATCATCCGTCCGCCGAAATTGCGCGAGACAGCAATCCAATCTATAATAAATGATACTGAGCATTACGTAAAAGCTGGAGGATAATTTCGCAACTGATGAACACACTTGTTTCTTACCGAATCATATACATTATCAGTTAACACATCGGCTGCGAGATAACTCCTGTTTTTTCGTGCATGGATTTAATGTACAATGAAACTGTTGAAGTGCGGGGACCTTGTAAAATGCACTTTAACACCTGCAGAAATTCTCTTATCGATGATCAAATCTGTCATGCCTTCCTGCAGAAAAATTCACACTAACGTCGACAAAACCTTTAGCTGATCTGAGAATGATAGTTCCCTTTCCAAACGTATAAATTTCCAGATTAACAGGACTATCTACTCTACGACAGATACTTCGGTTACAGCCTTAATGATGAACATCGATTAAAGGCTTACGTGTAAGGTTACGCAGTGGTATAGCTCGTAAAATAAGTGTCGGAAACTTTAACCCCTGCTGCGAAAATCTGAGATATTGTAACGCACCGTTTCTAGTGTTTAGGACCGTCAGTAAGTCAGTCAAATGCTAGACGCCGAAGTAATTCGCATACACATCGCTAAGATAGAGTGCGTCTGGTGGCAGAGGGAACAGAATGCGAAAGGCACTCACGAAGCGCAAGACAGAAAAATACAAAAATGTGGAGTAACTGAATTCCACATACGCTCCTAAAATTTTCTACTGCCAGCATTGTATAGTTTGCAAGAACCGCAAGGAAATGGTAAAAGGCGTTTGAGCGCCTATTTAATCACATAGTTTCCCTCACAATACACAAGGTGTTCCACAGTGGTGTCAGTACAGAGATGTTTGACAAAAATAATCTTTTAATACCAGCTGGTTCATATACAGGTACGGTTTTATTCAGAACAGATTCCCAAATACGGGGTTATTACAAATGATTGAAGCGATTTCACAGCTCTACAATAACTTTATTATTTGAGATATTTTCACAATGCATTGCACACACATACAAAAATTCAAAAAGTTTTTTTAGGCATTCACAAATGTTCGATATGTGCCCCTTTAGTGATTCGGCAGACATCAAGCCGATAATCAAGTTCCTCCCACACTCGGCGCAGCATGTCCCCACCAATGAGTTCGAAAGCATCGTTGATGCGAGCTCGCAGTTCTGGCACGTTTCCTGGTAGAGGAGGTTTAAACACTGAATCTTTCACATAACCCCACAGAAAGAAATCGTATGGGGTTAAGTCGGGAGAGCGTGGAGGCCATGACATGAATTGCTGATCATGATCTCCACCACGACCGATCCAACGGTTTTCCAATCTCCTGTTTAAGAAATGCCGAACTGGCATTCTGCTTTAGCCTTTTCCGTAAGATTTTCCAAACCGTCGACTGTGGTACGTTTAGCTCCCTGCTTGCTTTATTCGTCGACTTCTGCGGGCTACACGTGAAACTTGCCCGCACGCGTTCAACCGTTTCTTCGCTCACTGCAGGCCGACCCGTTGAATTCCCCTTACAGAGGCATCCAGAAGCTTTAAACTGCGCATACCATCGCCGAATGGAGTTAGCAGTTGGTGGATCTTTGTTGAACTTCGTCCTGAAGTGTCGTTGCACTGTTATGACTGACTGATGTGAGTGCATTTCAAGCACGACATATTCTTTCTCGGCTCCTGTCGCCATTTTGTCTCACTGCGCTCTCGAGTGCTCTGGTGGCAGAAACCTGAAGTACGGTTTCAGCCGAACAAAACTTTATGAGTTTTTCTACGTATCTGTAGTGTGTCGTGACCATATGTCAACAAATGGGGCTACAGTGAATTTATGAAATCGCTTCAATCATTTGTAATAGCCCTGTAGTATGTAGCGATGGATAAGTTTCAGATTAGGGCGCATGGCATCTGGATCTGTTCTTCACAACTTGCGAGCACCAGATGTGTCATTCCACATTCAGATGCTAAAAAGAACACAAATACAGAAATTTGTTTAAAATCTTACACAACGCAATTTAAAAAAAAAAAAAAAATCAAGTTGCAGCAAGAACTTCCAAAAATTTCGTTATTGCGACATACTGATTAACAACTACCCATTCTGAAATACTTTGCAGTATTCCGGTTGTACCTCATAATTTTTGTATATTTTCAGATAAAATACTAAGCTTAAAAGCTTTCTGCACATTCAGTTCATTGTTCCCTAGTGAGCCGCGGCGCCGTTAAGTTAGTAGACCTGTCTGGCGGCACTAGCTCAAGGGTAGACATGGATTACAAGTGTTGGAGGGAGAGAGAGAGAGAAAGAGAAAGAGAGAGAGAGAGAGAGAGAGAGAGAGAGAGACGAGCACTCAAGTTATATTTTGTGATGGAGTAAGAAGTGTTTGGACCATGTTGTGTGCCGGAAATAATTTTCTTATATTAATTTTCATTTGTGGAGAGATATTTAGTAAATTCATTCAGAGGACTTCAAAAGGAACTGTAAGAGGGCATTTGCCGAGACATCCAAGCATTGTAATTAATTTGGTCAGGAATTTAGAATTAGAGATTTTTATGATAACGATGTGTGACGATTTTTCTACGAAGATGGATAGAATATGTGTTTGTAAGAAAGTAAAGAGAGTTTGTTCAGGTTTTTCCACTGTTAATGTAAAGTTAATTTTTAATATCTCAATTGTTCAAATATTTTGTCCTATTGATGTAAAGTTTTGTTAATGTAGTTATTTTACTGTTTTTCCATCAGTCAGCATGCATCTCCGCATTTCATTTTCCATATATACACTCCTGGAAATTGAAATAAGAACACCGTAAATTCATTGTCCCAGGAAGGGGAAACTTTATTGACACATTCCTGGGGTCAGATACATCACATGATCACACTGACAGAACCACAGGCACATAGACACAGGCAACAGAGCATGCACAATGTTGGCACTAGTACAGTGTATATCCACCTTTCGCAGCAATGCAGGCTGCTATTCTCCCATGGAGACGATCGTAGAGATGCTGGATGTAGTCCTGTGGAACGGCTTGCCATGCCATTTCCACCTGGCGCCTCAGTTGGACCAGCGTTCGTGCTGGACGTGCAGACCGCGTGAGACGACGCTTCATCCAGTCCCAAACATGCTCAATGGGGGACAGATCCGGAGATCTTGCTGGCCAGGGTAGTTGACTTACACCTTCTAGAGCACGTTGGGTGGCACGGGATACATGCGGACGTGCATTGTCCTGTTGGAACAGCAAGTTCCCTTGCCGGTCTAGGAATGGTAGAACGATGGGTTCGATGACGGTTTGGATGTACCGTGCACTATTCAGTGTCCCCTCGACGATCACCAGTGGTGTACGGCCAGTGTAGGAGATCGCTCCCCACACCATGATGCCGGGTGTTGGCCCTGTGTGCCTCGGTCGTATGCAGTCCTGATTGTGGCGCTCACCTGCACGGCGCCAAACATGCATCCGACCATCATTGGCACCAAGGCAGAAGCGACTCTCATCGCTGAAGACGTGTCGTCTCCATTCGTCCCTCCATTCACGCCTGTCGCAACACCACTGGAGGCGGGCTGCACGATGTTGGGGCGTGAGCGGAAGACGGCCTAACGGTGTGCGGGACCGTAGCCCAGCTTCATGGAGACGGTTGTGAATGGTCCTCGCCGATACCCCAGGAGCAACAGTGTCCCTAATTTGCTGGGAAGTGGCGGTGCGATCCCCTACGGCACTGCGTAGGATCCTACGGTCTTGGCGTGCATCCGTGCGTCTCTGCGGTCCGGTCCCAGGTCGACGGGCACGTGCACCTTCCGCCGACCACTAGCGACAACATCGATGTACTGTGGAGACCTCACGCCCCACGTGTTGAGCAATTCGGCGGTACGTCCACCCGGCCTCCCGCATGCCCACTATACGCCCTCGCTCAAAGTCCGTCAACTACAGATACAGTTCACGTCCACGCTGTCGCGGCATGCTACCAGTGTTAAAGACTGCTATGGAGCTCCGTATGCCACGGCAAACTGGCTGACACTGACGGCGGCGGTGCACAAATGCTGCGCAGCTAGCGCCATTCGACGGCCAACACCACGGTTCCTGGTGTGTCCGCTGTGCCGTGCGTGTGATCATTGCTTGTACAGCCCTCTCGCAGTGTCCGGAGCAAGTATGGTGGGTCTGACACACCGGTGTCAATGTGTTCTGTTTTCCATTTCCAGGAGTGTATGTTGGACAAAGTAGTGCGTTCAATGATTCGGCTTAGTACGAAGGGTCTTGATGTTTTGTGGGTAAGGCTCGTCTTCTTTTAACGCCTCACCATATTACAGTTGATTAGACACTGCTGTGACACTCTGACGTGGAGTAAACGAACCAATGACGAATCGTTCACCTCTTCTCTGTCTAGCTTCTATTTATACGTCTAACCCAACTTAATAAGGACGCACACCACCGAACAATATGCAAGAATTCTGTCGAACAAGCGTTTTGTAAACGAACTGTTTCATGCATAAATTATGATTCCTTAAGGTACCGGCCCAGACGTTCCGCTAGTTAATGGAATGAAACTTAGATTCTAAAGAATCTGACAGGAGAGAGAAGGAAAGGTTGATAGCATAGAAGAAATTTGAAGAGGAACATGGCACTGTTTACAAACATAGAAAAATTTAGCTTCACTAAAGTATTTATTTCATTTGGTAAAAGCTTATGTGAGTTGCACAGGATTTGTATAGAACTATATCTCAATGTATTTGCTGTGATCTGCTTCTCGGAGCTTCTGACCTATATGAATAATTTGAAGTGCACTTGTTCCTGATTCCTTATTCTTGAACTGCCTAATTTCTGTTTTCTCACAATTTAACTTTAAACTATTCAGATGAAACCATTATTTAGATATGATATTTGGTGGAATTTTCTCCATCCTGTCTGTTTTGGTGAATCCCATCATATCATTTGAATAGTACGAGAATTTAAATTTACAGGTGAGCCATTTACATAATAAATGAAAAGTATTGGGCTCAGAATTGAACCTTGGGGGACACTTTGCGAAACTGATTTCCATTGTGAGAAATGATTTCCATTGCTTGACCCTATAACAGTCCTTTGTTTCTGTGATGACCACAAGTGCAAAATTAGATAAATTCTGGGTAATGGTGGTGGGGACCACCATTACTTCCTCTTGTGTATCGTCCGCAAATGAAATAAAAATGAGGGGAAGGGAAGGGTAGGAATGTCGTACAATATATACCCTCCACCACACACCGCACGGCGGCTTGTAGAGTACAGATGTGGACGTGGACACAGATGTAGGATCTGATTGTGCTCCTCTTAATCTGTTGCGATGGTTTTACTTTTATGCTTACTAGCTGTTGTGAAATCTTTTCCCTCAGTGTGTTCAACATGTAATTGCGCTACTTTGCCGACACGCCACACGTGGTAATACTCAGAACGCTGTACCCATCTGTTGCGTCTGTACAGCATGCACTGACTTACGTAGAAGGACACTGCAACGCCTGCCGTACTACTGGTTAGAGGAACACTACGAACTCATTCAACTGGAGGCAGTATTGCCTGTCCCGTGATCTAGTATAAATTAGGAGAAACAATTTATGTGGATGTTCAGCTGATATGTGCTCTTTACGGATGTGAAAACTGAGCGCTGTTAAGGCCAGGCAGCCGGCCGGAGTGGTCGAGCGGTTCTAGGCGCTGCAGTCTGGAACCGTGCGACCGCTACGGTCGCAGGTTCGAATCCTGCCTCGGACATGGATGTGTGTGATGTCCTTAGGTTAGTTAGGTTTAAGTAGTTCTAAGTTCTAGGGGACTGATGACCTCAGATGTTAAGTCCCATAGTGCTCAGAGCCATTTGAACCATTTAAGGCCAGGCAGAAAGGTTTAGAACTGGTGAAAATTTGGATCTGGGGAAGGATAGCCAGTAGCAGGTGGACAGACAGAAAAAATTAAAGATATTTTGAAAGAAACCAGTGAGCACTGAAAGCTCATAGCAGTTAACATGAATGTCTGAAAGAGCATCTACTGTTGACGATACGCAGCTGCACAAAATATTTCTAAATTAATTCGCTGACTGCAATTTCTTGACATCAACTGTGCTGGGTATAGATTTAGTACCCAGTAGCGAAATATCAAAGTTTGTACCTATCCGGGACTCGAACCCGGATTTTACTCTTATTGTTAGCGGTTGCCTTAACCATTTCGTCTGTTGCGAGCTTTAGGTGTTGAATTTACTGATCTACGACCTAAGGATGAGGACAGTGTGACATACAGTATGTAAGTGTGGGTCGGTCAGGGGAGCGTGCACAAGCAGCTAATACAGCTGAGGTCTAGGAAACCGCAGCTAGAGAATTAATTTCGAAGTACTCATAGCAAAACTTCAAAACACGAAAACGAAACTTTTGGGGCATTTGTTTCGACAGAGTGTTTCTAAAAGACGCTTTGTAACAAAAGATTTTGGGAAAGAAAACTTTAGCTCGCGCAAGGAAGAAAATAGTCGAAGACCTAGTAGAGGTAAAAAAATGCCTAAATAATGTAGAATGAGGACATCCTAGAACAGCTGAAAACTGAGTCAGCGACAAGGCTTCACCTTCCCTATGAAGAATAAAAACGATATCAAGGCCTAGTGTGAAATACGTATGATGGCGTCAGAGTGTGGAAACTTTTCGGATTTTTCACTTTTTCCCTGGCGTAGATCTTCCATTATGCGACTAGCAGGCAACTTTTAGCTACAGTTTTACCGTCACTTTCGCAAAGAAAAATGACCTTAATTTTTCAAATGCTTTGCTGAATTTTAGCACAGTTTATATTGTAGCCTCATCATTGTCTCTGACTTATTTTAGGACACAAGGTATCTTATTTATAGCAGTCTTTGTGCTGGGGTGTTTGTGAAAACCGGACTGAAATTTGTCAGACAAACTGAATATGGTACAACCACTGCTCCATGTCCTCTCGCTTGCACTGACCTACAGGGGCTGTACAAAAAGCTAGTGGTAATGCTCATGCGGTGGACGCTTCTGTAGACAAGATAGTCGAGGTGTTCTGCATTGCAAGAGGCACTGTATCGAAGATTTATACCACATGCTCGGAAAACAGAAAAACTGTGCTGGCGTAAGGTGTCACCAGCACTTCGATCGGCAAAAAGGTTGCGAGAAGATCGATAGTAGGACTGGAGCAAGCGAACCTGTCAGGGGAAAGGCCAAAGACAAACTTGCAAGACACACGCCGCCAACGCCCTCTCGACCGCCAGTGAGTCACCAAGTCGAGCCATCAGTCACAGCCGAGGCTTGCAGTCGCAGAGTCTCAGCCTCGGGCAGCACATAGCGGCCAGAGTAGTGTGCAAAGCGTACTACACCAGCAGTGAGGCTAACGTGGACTATTAGGGAGAGCTTGTACCACAATAGCTGGAGTATCTTCAGTTCAGTAGCTTCCTGTTTATGTTAATAAAGAACCCTGTCAATGCCTGTGTGCAGTTATAGAAAGAGGATATCAGCCACCAAACAGAATCCTCTCCTTGCTTCCCGTGATACAAGCCCACAGTGACAGCGAGACGACACAAAAAGAACATCATACGCTGTGTCACAACGCGGACGAAAGTGTGTGTCTACTTCGTGACATACGATCATTGGAGAGGACTGTGACGAAAAATAAGAGACACAAAGGGATTACAGACATTGACTACGGACGGGTATTGAGTGAAATTGATGAGCGAACTTGAAAATTTGTGCCGGAGTAAGCAAGATACCAGGGTTTGGAATCTCAGTCCAGCTCGCAGCTAATGTCCATAATTGCTTTGTGTCTTAATTCATAATGGTCACTGAGTGAAAAAATGGTGTCTGTTCTATCGGAAATGTCCAACACCAGATTATATACAGGGTGGTCCACTGATCGTGACCATGCCAAATATCGTATGAAATAAGAGTCAAACGAAAAAACTTCAAAGAACGAAACTTGTCTAGCTTGAAGAGGGAAACCAGATGGTACTATGGTTGGCCCCCTGGATGGCGCTGCCATAGATCAAACGGATATCAACTGGGTTTTTTAAAAAAAATAGCAACCCCATTTTTTTTATTACATATTCGTGTAGTAAAGAAATATGAATGATTTAGTTGGACCCCTTTTTTCACTTTGTGATAGATGGCGCTGTAATAGTCACAAACATATGGCTCACAATTTTAGACGAACAGTTGGTAACAGGTAGGTTTTTTAAATTAAAATACAGAACGTAGGTACGTTTGAACATTTTATTTTGGTTGTTCCAATGTGATACATGTACATTTGTGAACTTATCATTTCTGAGAACGCATGATGTTACAGCGTGATTACCTGTAAATACCACATTAATGCAATAAATGCTCAAAATGATGTCCGTCAACCTCAGTGCATTTGGCAATACGTGTAACGACATTCCTCTCAACAGCGAGTAGTTAGCGTTCCGTAATGTTCGCACATCCATTGATAATGCGCTGACGCATGTTGTCAGGCGTTGTCGGTGGATCACGATAGCAAATATCCTTCAACTTTCCCCACAGAAAGAAATCCTGGGACGTCAGATCGGGTGAACGTGCGGGCCATGGAATGGTGCTTCGACGACCAATCCACCTGTCATGAAATATGCTATTCAATACCGCTTCAACCGCACATGAGCTATGTGCCGGACATCCATCATGTTGGAAGTACATCGCCATTCTGTCATGCAGTGAAACATCTTGTAGTAACATCGGTAGAACATTACGTAGGAATTCAGCATACATTGTACCATTTAGATTGCCATCGATAAAATGGGGGCAATTATCCTTCCTGCCATAATGCCGCACCATACATTAACCCGCCAAGGTCGCTGATGTTCCACTTGTCGCAGCCATCGTGGATTTTCCGTTGCCCGATAGTGCATATTATACCGGTTTACGTTACCGCTGTTGGTGAATGACGCTTTGTCGCTAAATAGAACGCGTGCAGACAGTGTATCATCGTCCCGTAATTCCTCTTGTGCCCAGTGGCAGAACTGTACACGACGTTCAAAGTCGTCGCCATGCAATTCCTGGTGCATAGAAGTATGGTACGGGTGCAATCGATGTTGATGTAGCATTCTCAACACCGACGTTTTTGAGATTCCCGATTCTCGCTCAATTTGTCTGCTACTGATGTGCGGATTAGCCGCGACAGCAGGTAAAACACCTACATGGGCATGATCATCTGTTGCAGGTCATGGTTGACGTTTCACATGTGGCTGAACACTTCCTGTTTCCTTAAATAACGTAACTATTCGTCGAACGGTCCGGACACTTGGATGATGTCGTCCAGGATACCGAGCAGCATAGACAGCACACGGCCGTTGGGCATTTTGATCAGAATAGACATTCATCAACACGATATCGACCTTTTCCGCAATTGGTGAACGGTCCATTTCAACAAGGGTAATGTAGCACGAAGCAAATACCGTCCGCTCTGGCGGAATGTTACGTGATACCACGTACATATACGTTTGTGACTATTGCAGCGCCGTCTATCACAAAGCGAAAAAAATGGTCCAACTAAAACATTCATATTTCTTTACGTACTACACGGATATGTAGTAAAAATGGAGGTTCCTAGCGGGCATTTGCTGGGCAAGCCGGATTTCCAGAAATACTCATCAGTGATGCAGATGCCCGTAACAGGAAAATGTGGTACCAAAGCCATAAAACCTTGACTGTGGAACAATGGAAGAAGGTAATTTGGTCGGCTGAGTCTTTATTCACACTGTTTTCAACTTGTAGCCGACGTTAGATGCGAAGACCGAAACGTGGTGGGGGTTCGGTGAAGATTTGGGCATCCGTATTGTGGTATTCAGTGGGCCTCATGGTTGCTCTCGAAGATCGCATCACTGCCCAGGATGATATGACCAGTTTAGCTGACCAGGTCCCTCCCATAGTACAATGTCTGTTCCCCAATGGTGACACTGTGTTCCAAGACGGCAGGACGTCTGTTCAAAAAGTTTGCATTGTCAAGGACTGGTTGTGGGAGCACGAGGACACACTGTCGAATCTGCCCCGGCCACCCCAGTCACCAGATCTCAATATTATTGAGTCTTTGTTGACTACTTTGGAGAGAACCATCGCCGTCCACATCCATCGTTGTTACCTGAACTTGCCACACTTTGAAGGAGGAACTGTGTAAGATCTCTTTGGAAGCCACACAGGACCTGTATTCATTCACTCCGAGACGAGTGGAAGCTGCTTTGAATGCCAAAAGTTTTCCCACCCCGTATTAGGCATGGTGATGAGCTGTGTTTTTTATGTTTCCCTATTTTTGTCAACGCACTGTACATAGCGACCATAACATTATATTTTTACTTCTACGTAAATTACTTCTCAGCTCTGGCATCAGTATACCATACAATGCCATAGTTTTACCACGCCTTCGTACTTCCATAATCAGATCACGTTTCTGGCGGACATAATTGACTGACTTGAAGTACCTGTTGACCGAGGAACTGATGACTTCGCTATTCATTCCCTTTGTCCCAATCAACCAACCAATCAACTGCACAAAGTCGCACTATTGCATTCCCCCACGATCACGCCACTGGAGGGCTCAAAACAGGAGAGCTGAAGAAGCATGAGTAGCCTGTCTTTTGATGTTTCGCATCATGTTCAAAGTTCTTGATTCAAAAAAACTTTACCCTCAGCCGAATGTTTTGGTTTATTTTATATCTCAAATGCTGCCAGTTTCGGCAACTCAGTATTGCCATCTTCAAGCTCTTGCATAATAAAGGGTGATATATGGCTGTATAGTTCAAGTTTACAATTGACAGGTATCCATAATGGCGCTTAAACTTAAAAATAGTGGAAATATTATCGTTAAATCATGTCTATGTGTAGACCGAGCAGAAATATGCTAAAATATAATTATATATTTGTTAATAACATTAAATGAAACCTCTCTGTATATCTAGCAAAATAGATTGAAACTCGTGTACACATTTGTTATTCATAAAAGTATTTTTCATGACAGAATTACTAGGGAGCATGTAGAATCATTAAAAAGATCAGCACTAGACGGCGTACAGTCAAGAGCTGCGTACAAACAAAGCGCGTCATTTTTTTTAAAGTAGTGAAATCCTATAAAATTCTTTTAGATGAGGGATCGCCTAGTGTATATCAATCCCAATCGTTTGTTTAAAGTAAAATGTCACATAATAAAGTATGAATTAGAATAGTTTCCATATTTACAGCTTAGGCAATATCACAAACGGTAAGACAAATAGTTGTCACAGTATCAAAAATAACTTGACACAGAACCCAATGGGAATCGACGTATTAAGAGAAAACAGCATGCATAGCGAACACTAAGAATATTGACAACTAACTGGTGGCCTAAGTTATACAGTAACTCGAAATAAAAGATATGATTGGTTTCATTTATATCCCTGAACAGGTTACCATTTCCACAGCGAACTAAAAAAGCAAAGTCAAATCCTACTTAAGCAGGGTGTGTCCATAAAGTCCACACCCGACTACTTCATACAGTGTCATTAAGAATTCCTAACACGACCTATCTATGGATGGCAAACCATCTAAATACTAAGATTAACAGGTTGTGTAGTGACAAGGTAAGTGGACACAGAAAAGAATAAAAGGTAAATAAGTATACGAAGACCACTATATTTTCGAAGTTGAAGCCCAAAAAAGGAATATCATCTTCTAACTCTATGAATACCTAACACATCAATTGTAAAAACATCACTACAACCTCTCTAAACTGTGTGGAGAAGTAAGAAGCACGCTAACACGCTGATAAACTAACCGGCTCCTAATCATACTCGTCAGATGTCGAGGCATACCGAATTCCCACAAGTGAATTGGGGACTGTGTCAGTTGGGTCTAAATGGCCAAGGGAAGACAAAAAACTTCACTGTGCTGAGTATAAAACTAGCATAAAAGATACCATTAACCTAAAAACATGATCATTAGTAAATGGTGTCTACCATAGGAGTAGACTGCTGTAAAACGGATGAGCCGGCCGGAGTGGCCGAGCGGTTCTAGGCGCTACAGTCTGGAACCGCGTGACCGCTACGGTCGCAGGTTCGAATCGTGCCTCGGGCATGGATGTGTGTGATGTCCTTAGGTTAGTTAGGTTTAAGTAGTTCTAAGTTCTAGGGGACTAATGACCATAGTGCTCAGAGCCATTTGAACCATTTTTTTGTAAAACGGATGCTTTGTTTGTATGGAGCTCTTGACTGTATTCTGTCTAGTGATGATCTTTTTAACGATTTTACATGCTCCCTAGTAAATCTGTCATGTAAAATAGTTTTATGAATAACAAATGTGTACACATGTTTTAATCTATTTTGCTGGATATACAAAGAGGTTTGGTTTAATGCTATTAACAAATATATACATAATTCGTAGCATATTTGTGCCGGATGTACGCATAGACTTGAATTAACGATGATATTTCCAGTATTTTTAAGTTTAAGCGGCATTATGAACACCTGTCAATTGTAGAACTGTTCACCCTTATATCACTACATATATACTCCTTTATTATGCAGTGGCCTGAAGATGGCAATACTGAGTTGCCGAAACTGGTAGCATTTGAGATATGAAATAAAATAAACCAAAACGAACGGCTGTTGGAAAATTTTTTTGGATCGAGAAATACGTACCAGCGGATGTCCCCCAGGCCGTAATGGACCAACCAAATTTCGTCGCATGCGACCTCTACCGGTTCCAACCTGTAAACGAAAGCAAATATTGCGTTGCCGCTTCACAACGTACACGAGCTTCTGAGCTCTGGCCTTTTTCTCGAATGTGTCAACACTCCAAGCGTCGCCGAGTGCGAGGATGACGTTACGGGGCTCCACGCTTTTTCACCATTGCAGAGGAAGGTGTAGGCACCTCCGAGCCATATTTCCATCTTATGCATCGCAGTGGGAGACAATGACAGGGCTTCGAAAAAGATATCCTTTAATTTCATGCGCTGTGTATTCTCGAAACACTTGCACTTGTGGCCTCTAAGTCACTAACACATCGAGGTGCTGCGTGTGACCATTCAGCAATACTGACATCGTGCCAGCAACCGCACAGCTCTCACTGTGGAGTAACCTCTCCTTTCAGAAGCCCAAGGCGCCGCCTTCTGCAGTGTAAGCGTGCTGAACACGTCTCTTTGGACAAGAACGCCTACCTATCGAGGTGTCCCGCTTCATCCTTCCTGTGGCGTCCTTTTGCTGAGACGGTCACAATAGTCCGCTGCTATTAGGATGGCCAGGTGTCTGGATTTATACAGACGTGTGCGGCCTTTTATGGTCGTTTTCGCCCAAATAGATATAAGTCCGGCCTGTCCGTCTTTTGTTAGGTCTTTCAGCGATGAAGCAGAGAACAGGTAACTATTGTCCGTTTCAAGCTAACGACGTAAGCGGGGGGAATAAATATACAGAGGAATGAGGAGATATACCATAAGGATACATAGATATGCCAACCAACGCTTCTGTTATGTCTGTGTCCCATGTTTTCTTTCGTAGGTTCAGCAAACCTAAGACGCTGCGTACTGATGTGCCTGTTTAGGCATCCTTTACTGTGGCATACGTGTTTCATTTAAATCTTTTTTTTTATTATATAGTTACTCCTACAATGACAAACAACCTATCAAGTCACTTGTCAACAAAATCATTTTGCCCTTGAGGGTATTGCATTTCTTTCCGCCAGTATAGATAGTGGGCTAATAACAAAAAATGGTTCAAATGGCTCTGAGCACTATGGGACTTAACAGCGATGGTCATCAGTCCCCTAGAACTTAGAACTACTTAAACCTCAGTAACCTAAGGACAGCACACAACACCCAGCCATCACGAGGCAGAGAAAATTGCTGACCCCGCCGGGAATCGAACCCGGGAACCCGGGCGTGGGAAGCGAGAACGCTACCGCACGACCACGAGATGCGGGCTGGCTAATAACACGAAGGCTAGATGGTATAAATTTTAAAAAAGTGAAAAAGTAACAAAAAAGGGTGGTTATTCCATGAAAAGAGTTGTTTATGAAGCAGCAGAATCGGTCTGGCAGAGAACAATTCCAGTAAGGGTTGACAAAGCAGCAAGGAGGCAACAGCCTGGAGCAAGTGTCAAGGCGGGGATACCTGCTGACAGGTTGGAAAGGGGTAGAGGGGGAAGTGAAGAAAGAAACGTCCACCGGTAGCCTCGAGCCTGCGGGTGCATTGTTTCCCGTGGAAACAAGGAGGGGCAGGGAGGGCGCGGGAGCAGCCGCGGCACCTTTGTTCTTCTGTCCTCAGCGCGGGGCAAGTGTCTGGCGTGCGGTTCTAGCCGCGCTTCGGCGACTATAAACAGTAGTAGATTCGTCTCTCTGTGAACCACTTTTATAAGGGTATGGAACATGTCACCGGGTTACAGTTTAGGAACAAAAACATGTTTCTCGTATACCGGCATTTATTCAGGGTGTTGCAAAAAGGTACGGCCAAACTTTCAGGAAACATTCCTCACACACAAATAAAGAAACGATGTTATGTGGACATGTGTCCGGAAACGCTTAATTTCCATATTAGAGCTCATTTTAGTTTCGTCAGTATATACTGTACTTCCTCGATTCACCGCCAGTTAGCCCTATTGAAGGAAGGCAGTGTTGACTTCGGTGCTTGTGTTGACATGCGACTCATTGCTCTACAGTACTAGCATCGAGCACATCAGTACGTGGCATCAGCAGGTTAGTGTTCATCACGAACGTGGTTTTGCAGTCAGTGCAATCTTTACAAATGCGGAGTTGCAGATGCCCATTTGATGTATGGATTAGCATGGGGCAATAGCCGTGGCGCGGTACGTCTGTCTCGAAACAGATTTCCAGAACGAAGGAATCCCGACAGGAAGACGTTCGAAGCAATTGATCGGCGTATTAAGGAGCACGGAACATTCCAGCCTATGACTCGCGACTGGGGAAGACCTAGAACGACGAGGACAGCTGCAATGGACGAGGCAATTCGTCGTGCAGTTGACGATAACCCTAATGTCAGCGTCAGAGAAGTTGCTGCTGTACAAGGTAACGTTGACCACGTCACAGTATGGAGAGTGCTACGGGAGAATCAGTTGTTTCCGTACCATGTACAGCGTGTGCAGGCACTATCAGCAGCTGGTTGGCCTCCACGGGTACACTTCTGCGAATGGTTCATCCAACAATGTGTCAATCCTCATTTCAGTGCAGATGTTCTCTTTACGGATGAGGCTTCATTCCAACGTGATCAAATTGTAAGTTTTCACAATCAACATGTGTGGGCTGACGACGCAATTGTGCAGTCACGTCATCAACACAGATGTCCTGTGAACGTTTGGGTAGGCATTGTTGGTGAGTCTTTTTTGGGTCCCATGTTCTTCCACCTACACTCAATGGAGCACGTTATCATGATTTCATACGGGATACTCCACCTGTGCTGCTAGAACATGTGTCTTTACAAGTACGACACAACATGTGGTTCATGCACGATGGAGCTCGTGCACATTTCAGTCGAAGTGTTCGTACGCTTCTCAACAACAGATTCAGTGACCGATGGATTGGTAGAGGCGGACCAATTCCATGGCCTCCACGGTCTCCTGACCTCAACCCTCTTGATTTTCATTTATGGGGGCATTTGAAAGCTCTTGTCTACGCCACCCCGGTACCAAATGTAGAGACTCTTCGTGCTCGTATTGTGGACGGCTGTGATACAATACGCCATTCTCCAGGGCTGCATCAGCGCATCAGGGATTCCATGCGACAGAGGGTTGATGCATATATCCTCGCTAACGGAGGACATTTTGAACATTTCCTGTAACAAAGTGTTTGAAGTCACGCTGGTACGTTCTGTTTCAGTGTGTTTCCATTCCATGATAAATGTGATTTGAAGAGAAGTAATAAAATGAGCTCTAACATGGAAAGTAAGCGTTTCCGGACACATGTCCACATAACATATTTTCTTTATTTGTGTGTGAGGAATGTTACCTGAAAGTTTGGCCGTACCTTTTTGTAACACCCTGTATACTCGCAGGTCTAGTTTGAGAAGGGTAGAACAGGTAATCTTGTATGAGGAACCATCCTGGCATTTGCCTGAAGCAAATTAGGGAAACTATGCTGAACTTAAATTGGGTTGTAGCATCCATACTCGCGAATACAGGTCCAGTCTGTTTGAAACAGCGCAACATCATTCTTTTTCCCCCTGTGGTCTACAGTGAAAGTGGCTAATTGGTTTTCATATAAAAGTTTTCTGGGTATGGTACCGCGTCATAATGTATAAAAATACTGCTGCTGGAGAAAAACCAACGTTTCGGCCACGGTAGCAGCGGCCTTCTTCTGGGTCTAATTGTGAGTTCTAGCCATGCAGTGTCCTTTTATGTCGACTGACAGGCCGCGGAACCCTACGCAATTATAATTGGTTTTGTTTGCATGGTAATGTCTGGTTATATTTAGTGGTGTTTTATCTCTGTGATAATGTGAAGTTAAACTCGTGATTAGAGAAACAGTTCAGCTCGTATTCCTAAGTAATCTTTTAATTCTTGAAAAGTGATCAAGAATGTTAAAGTTAATCAGAAAGGCAGCATTAAACTGTGTACTGCAACGCCCATGGCGAGAGTATAGTGTGTTCTATTAAATTTAAAGAAAACTGTCCTGTTAGCAATAAAACAAGCACTCTGACTGCGAGAAAAATATGCAATATTAGTAACTACAAAAAATACCTTGTCTGATGAGTGTGTCACTGTTAAAATGTTAATTGTATCACAAATTATACATGACCTACCTGTTTGTGCCATAAATAAATGCTGTGCTGCTGCTATCTAAAAACTACTGAAGGCGCTGCTGCTATACTGGATAAATAATGAAAATTCGAACTACTAGCAATGCAATGTACAATGTGCTCTTGTAACTATAGAGACATCCACAAAACGTCTGTGCTAATAAATATCATTAGTGAAGTTATCATTGTCAATTAGAGTTCTGTTACTGAGAAACTCGGGAAAGCAACATTATACACTCCTGGAAATTGAAATAAGAACACCGTGAATTCATTGTCCCAGGAAGGGGAAACTTTATTGACACATTCCTGGGGTCAGATACATCACATGATCACACTGACAGAACCACAGGCACATAGACACAGGCAACAGAGCATGCACAATGTCGGCACTAGTACAGTGTATATCCACCTTTCGCAGCAATGCAGGCTGCTATTCTCCCATGGAGACGATCGTAGAGAAGCTGGATGTAGTCCTGTGGAACGGCTTGCCATGCCATTTCCACCTGGCGCCTCAGTTGGACCAGCGTTCGTGCTGGACGTGCAGACCGCGTGAGACGACGCTTCATCCAGTCCCAAACATGCTCAATGGGGGACAGATCCGGAGATCTTGCTGGCCAGGGTAGTTGACTTACACCTTCTAGAGCACGTTGGGTGGCACGGGATACATGTGGACGTGCATTGTCCTGTTGGAACAGCAAGTTCCCTTGCCGGTCTAGGAATGGTAAAACGATGGGTTCGATGACGGTTTGGATGTACCGTGCACTATTCAGTGTCCCCTCGACGATCACCAGTGGTGTACGGCCAGTGTAGGAGTTCGCTCCCCACACCATGATGCCGGGTGTTGGCCCTGTGTGCCTCGGTCGTATGCAGTCCTGATTGTGGCGCTCACCTGCACGGCGCCAAACACGCATACGACCATCATTGGCACCAAGGCAGAAGCGACTCTCATCGCTGAAGACGACACGTCTCCATTCGTCCCTCCATTCACGCCTGTCGCGACACCACTGGAGGCGGGCTGCACGATGTTGGGGCGTGAGCGGAAGACGGCCTAACGGTGTGCGGGACCGTAGGCCAGCTTCATGGAGACGGTTGCGAATGGTCCTCGCCGATACCCCAGGAGCAACAGTGTCCCTAATTTGCTGGGAAGTGGTGGTGCGGTCCCTTACGGCACTGCGTAGGATCCTACGGTCTTGGCGTGCATCCGTGCGTCGCTGCGGTCCGGTCCCAGGTCGACGGGCACGTGCACCTTCCGCCGACCACTGGCGACAACATTGATGTACTGTGGAGACCTCACGCCCCACGTGTTGAGCAATTCGGCGGTACGTCCACCCGGCCTCCCGCATGCCCACTATACGCCCTCGCTCAAAGTCCGTCAACCGCACATACGGTTCACGTCCACGCTGTCGCGGCATGCTACCAGTGTTAAAGACTGCGATGGAGCTCCGTATGCCACGGCAAACTGGCTGACACTGACGGCGGCGGTGCACAAATGCTGCGCAGCTAGCGCCATTCGACGGCCAACACCGCGGTTCCTGGTGTGTCCGCTGTGCCGTGCGTGTGATCATTGCTTGTACAGCCCTCTCGCAGTGTCCGGAGCAAGTATGGTGGGTCTGACACACCGGTGTCAATGTGTTCTTTTTTCCATTTCCAGGAGTGTACATTCTACGGTGTCCTTTCCAGTGCCACTATCGCCGAACGGTGCATATTTCTTCGATTTAATTTAGCTTAGATTTCAATGTACATGTATTATTGAGCCTGGGCACACACACACACACACACACACATATATATATATATATATATATATATGGCCAAATATCTCACGAAATAAGCGTCAAACGAAAAAAGAACAAAGAATGAAACTTGTCTAGCCTCAAGGAGGAAACCAGATGTTGTGGTTGGCCCGCTAGATGGCGCTGCCATATGTCAAACGGATATCAAAAGTGTTTTTCTTAATAGGAACCATTTTCATTACATATTCGTGTAGTACGTAAAGAAATATGAATGTTTTATTTGGACCACTTCTTTCGCTTTGTGATAGATGGCGCTGTAATAGTCACAAGCATACGGCTCACAATTTTAGACGAACAGCTGGTAACACGTAGGTTTTTTAAATTAAAATACAAAACGTAGGTATGTTTGAACATTTTACTTCGGTTGTTCCAATGTGATACATGTACCTTTGTGAACTTATCATTTCTGAGAACGCATGCTGTTACAGCGTGATTACCTGTAAATACCACATTAATGCAATAAATGCTCAAAACGATGTCCGCCAACCTCAATGCATTTGGCAATACGTGTAACGACATGCCTCTCAACAGCGAGTAGTTCGCCTTCCGTAATGTTCGCACATGCATTGACAATGCGCTAACGCATGTTGTCTGGCGTTGTCGGTGGATCATGATAACGAATATCCTTCACCTTTCCCCAAAGAAAGAAATCCGCGGACGTCAGATCCGGTGAACGAGCGGGCCATTTTATGGTGCTTCGACGACCAATCCACCTGTCATGAAATATGCTATTCAATACCGCTTCAACCGCACGCAAGCTATGTGCCGGACATCCATCATGTTGGAAGTACATCGCCATTCTGTCATGCAGTGAAAGGTCTTGTAGTAACATCGGTAGAACATTACGTAGGAAATCAGCATACATTGCACCATTTAGATTGCCATCGATAAATTGGGGGGCAATTATCCGCGGACTGATGACCTCAGATGTTAAGTCCCATAGTGCTTAGAGCCATTTGAGCCAATTATCCTTCCTGCCATAATGCCGCACCATACATAAACCCGACAAGGACGCTGATGTTCCACTTGCCGCAGCCATCGTGGATTTTCCGTTGCCCGATAGTGCGTATTATGCTGGTTTACGTTACCGCTGTTGGTGAATGACGCTTCGTCGCTAAATCGAACGCGTGCAAAAAATCTGTCATTGTCCCGTAGTTTCTCTTGTGCCCAGTGGCAGAACTGCCCACGACGTTCAAAGTCGTCGCAATTCCTGGTGCATAGAAATATGGTAGGGGTGCAGTCGTTGTTGATGTAGCATTCTCAACACCGACGTTTCTGAGATTCCCGATTCTCGCGCAATTTGTCTGCTACTGATGTGCGGATTAGCCGCAACAGCAGCTGAAACACCTTCTTGGGCATCATCATTTGTCGTAGGTCGTGGTTGACGTTTCACATGTGGCTGAACACTTCCTGTTAAATAACGTAACTATCCGGCGAACGGTCCGGACACTTGGATGATGTCGTCCAGGATACCGAGCAGCATACATAGCACACCCCCGTTGGGCATTTTGATCACAGTAGCCATACATCAACACGATATCGACCTTTTCCGCAATTGGGAAACTGTCCATTTTAACACGGGTAATGTAGCACGAAGCAGATACCGTCCGCTCTGGCGGAATGTTGCGTCATGCCACGTACTTATACGCTTGTGTCTATTGCAGCGCCATCTATCACAAAGCGAAAAAAGTGGTCTAACTAAAACATTCCTATTTCTTTACGTGCTACACGAATATGTAATTTTAAAAAATGGGGGTTTCCATTTAAAAGAACGCAGTTGATATCCGTTTGACCTATGGCAGCGCCATCTAGCGGGCCAACCATAGCGCCATCTGGTTTCCTCCTTCAAGCTAGACAAGTTTCGTTCTTTGTAGTTTTTTCGTTTGACGCTAATTTCCATCATATATATATACGATCTTGCATCTAGTACACAATAAGCAGAATTAGTTCTTTTGGCAGATGACACCAGTATTATAACCAATTGAAGCGTACGTACAGAGACAAAAGATACGGTGAACAATGATCTTAAAAGTATAAATTACTGGTTTTCTGTGAATTTTCTCACCCGCTGTTCTAAAAAGACAACATATTCTGTTCTGTACATCCAGGGGTACTACACCAATGATAGGGGTAACACATGGTGAAGAAATAATAAAAAGAGTGGAAACTTCAAAATTCTTAGGGGTCCACGTTGATGAGAATTTAAATTGGAAAAATCTCATTTTGGAACTTCTAAAACAACTTAGTTCAGCCACATTTGCGATTAGAATCATTGCAAATCCTGCGTGAGGCAGATCAATAATTTGACGTATTTTTATTCTAAAGCGTCATATGGAATAACGTTCTGGAGTAACTCATCTTAATAAAGAAACTCTTCATCGCACAAACACGTGCTGTAAGGATATTATGTGGTACTCATTGACGATCATCTTTCAGACATCCGTTTAAGGTCTTGTGCACTCTGCTGCTGCTTCGCAGTATATTTACTCCCTCATGAATTTTGTTGTAAATAATCCACTGCAGTTCAAAAGGAACAATGATATACATATTTACTAATTACAGAGTTGGTTACTTAGTTAATTACTGTTCCATGGATCATTTTGCACGACACAGCGTAATGATGTAACGAAAGAAACGCGCTGTAGCCTCTCAGTACCAGTTCGTTATCACGAAAAGCTATCCCAGAATATATCAGAACGAAATACAACATTCTGCACTGCACATTAAGGTTGTGTTTAGCACAAAAAGGATGCACAGTGCTACAACAAATATTTTTGATCATTTACCCAATGATATAAAATGTCTGTCAGACAGCAAAGTAAAATTTAACAACAGATTGGGAAAGTTTCTCATTGACAACTCCTTCTATTCCGTAGAAGAACTTCTATTACTGCGTAAAAGGTGGTGGGTAGGAATTACAAACCCACAGCTCTCTATCTTTTTTTATTTTTGTAATACAAAAATAAAAAACTTAGAAATATCCAGAATGTAACCGTATGTACAAATTAATTTGTGGTATGAACGTAAAATGACTCGTTCCACATCATTACAATCTGTCGTGCAAAATGATCCATGGAACAGTAATTAGGCGGTCGTTGTGGCCGAGCGGTTCTAGGCGCTACAATCCGGAACCCCTCTGCTGTTACGGTCGCAGTTTCGAATCCAGCCTCGAGCATGGATGTGTGTGATGTCCTTAGGTTAGTTAGGATTCAGTAGTTCTAAGTTCTAGGGGACTGATGACGTCAGATGTTAAGTCCCACAGTGCTCAGAGCCATTTTTTTCTATCTCGTACTGTGAATGATTTTCGCCACACTCAGTGCTTACTCGTTTCGTTTAACATCTTGCGACAGCTACACGACTCTCACAGTGCTGCAGAAATCAATAAACATGTATCATCTGATGATGAATCGCTAGGCGATTCGAAACTGGTAATGGGATAATAAATGAAGAACAAAACAAAAGGCCAATGGTTGCAGTAATTTCGAGAAACCTGACTAGTGACTGATTTACGCAACGATGACGAAGGAATAGATAGGCATGAGAGAAAAGCGAAGCTACTGTAGCCAACTTTGCAGAAGAAACGAAGTATCACTGGAGGTTACGCTTCACCCCTGTCATCATCTGAGTGATAAGTCAGGTTAAGATTTCATACTTTAAGTGTTCAAACCTACTGGTATTAATACCATCAGAAGTACGTGTGGTGTCACCGCCAGACACCACACTTGCTAGGTGGTAGCTTTAAATCGGCCGCGGTCCATTAGTACATGTCGGACCCGCGTGTCGCCACTTTCAGTGATAACAGACCGAGCGCCAACACACGGCAGGTCTAGAGAGACCTACTAGCACTCGCCCAGTTGTACGGACGACGTAGCTAGCGATGCACACTGACGAAGCCTCGCTCATTTGCAGAGCAGATAGTTAGAATAGCCTTCAGCTAAGTCAATGGCTACGACCTAGCAAGGCGCCATTAGCCTTACATAGCTTGTATCTAAAGAGTCTCACTTGTATAGTCCAGAGCGATGTACCACAAGGATGGATTAAAGTTAAGTATTCCAGGAGCTACGTACTTTTCTTTATAGCATTCATCACGTATCCTGTTGCATACCTCCCGCCATCCTTCGTGAGCTTATAGCGTGCATTGCGGTCCCCTTAAACCACACTGTGTCGGCACTTCTGTCGACACATCAGTACGGAGTGATTCACATTACTCTTTGCTTTTGCTTTTTCGTATAAAGTTTAATGACTTCCTATGGAGCTTAAATTCAAGAAGTCAAGTTGTTGCGTCGACTTGTATAAAGTCGCGTGGTTGCGCTATGAAGTACGTATCTTGCCGCATGATTTACAATCGAAATATTTGTATCTGTCGAGGTATGAATTTATCTACAGTTTTTAGATGGAACGAGTTACTTTTTTACAGCATTTAATATCTAGTGACAATGCACTCGTTAATATTTCTTTGTGCGCTACTTAGCTTTAGACAAAACCTGTTTGGTGTTGTGTCACACGGTATTGTCGCTGATTAGTGAATCAGCGACCACATCTAGTTCAAATGGCCCTGAGCACTACGAGACTTAACTTCTGAGGTCATCAGTGGCCTAGAACTTAGAGATACTTAAACCTAACTAACCTAATAACATCACGCACATCCATGCCCGAGGCAGGATTCGAACCTGCGACTGTAGCGGTCGCACGGTTCCTGACTGTAGCGCCTAGAACCGCTCGGCCATCCCGTGTCGGTTTCAACTTACGCATTTTGTTCACTGCCACGTTCAGAATTCTTTATAGCTACATGTTATGATGTCAGCTTGCCAACAAATCTCTTCTGTAAGACGCTGAAATGGTCTTAATATAGAGGTGCTGATATTCTAGTTTCACTATTTTTATCTTGTAATATATCAAGAGCCATGTATAATTGCTTGTCACCATCTTGAGAATTCAGATCTCCAGTAGAACAATACATCATATTGTATGACCGTTCCCACTGATCAAACACTAATTAGAAACCATGTATGGTTGTAATTAGCTTTACCGTGTCCACCTCAATTGTAATGATAGGCCCTATGTTCGACCATTTATTGCCAAAATATCGACTCTATTGATTAAGCTGCATGTCCAGCTCCGTACCAACAGGCTTCGGAAGACCCAACGCTACCGACCGACCGCCGCGTCATCCTCAGCCGTTAAGCGTCACTGGATGCGGATATGGAGGGGCATGTGGTCACCAAACAGCTCTCCAGCCGTCGTCAGTTTTCCTGACCGGAGCTGCTACTGCTCCATCAGGTAACTCTCCAACTGCCCTCACAAGGACTGAATGCACGCTGCTTGCCAACACCGATCGGCAGACCCTGACAGTCGCCCATCCAAGAGCTTCACGAACCCAACATCACTTAACTTCAGGGAGCCGTTGACTGCATGTCGAAGACAGGTAATAATTAAAAATACTTTCATACGAAATTAGTGTCCCCTTTGATCGGCCTGCGTATGATTTCGTGATGTTTGGAGTCGGCAGTAAAAGTTACCCTGCAGAAAATACTTGACCGGAACGAGAAAGAGTCCTTAATAAACTTCTGCAATGTGGCGTACCCACTGCCACGCACTTCACAGTAGTTTGCAGGCTACAGACACAGATTTCACGAAGTTCTTGAACAGTATTGATCATAATTTCAGACTCTGTAAGTTACAACGCGCATTGCAAACCACACCCACTTCGCTCGAAAAAATACAGCCAATTGAGTGCGTCCACTTCGCCGCATCGCGCGTCGCCAGATGTTCCGCGCGCATGTGCGCCCGCAAAGGTCAACTCAACCGCTGGCGTCTGTTGTAAATTATTTACTCCCTTTCCTGACAAATTTTGTAATTCTCTACTCGGTCGCGTAAAAATTTTTTCCGTAACTAAACGCGTGAGTTGTGATCTACATGCATTCTGTCAGTTTCTCCGCCGGCCGGTGTGGCCGAGCGGTTCTAGGCGCTTCAGTCCGTAACCGCGTGACTGCTACGGTCGCAGGTTCGGGCATGCCTCGGGCATGGATGTGTGAAGTGTCCTTAGGTCAGTTAGGTTTAAGTAGTTCTAAGTCTAGGGGACTGATGACCTCAGATGTTAAGTCCTATAGCACTCAGAGCCACATGAACAATTTTTTTTTTTCAGTTTCTCCCATCCTTTCAAAAACTGGTATTTTTAGGCTTCCATACCGCAGTTGGTATCAAAATTCATTTTTCTGGATGTATCAAGTTGAAATTTACCTCACGTATTAAGCTCTGCATTTCCTTGGTGGTGTAATAAATATATGCTTCTAAGTCAATGCACTCAAAAGATACGAACCATTTATGTCACATATTTTGATACTCGCAAACTCACTTATTAACACTTATAGGGTACTTCTATTGACACAGGATCATGAATTTTGGCGAGAAGAAAGATTTCGCAGTAGAACCAAAGGGAAATATCTGCAAATGCTTAATCTGTAATTATATCACACGAAAAAAATTTTTTCGTCATTTGTTATCAGACTATCTGTCTGTTTGTGCCTCTGTTAAGACCGCTTATTTCTCAGGTATCAAGTTGAAATTTATGTCACATCCCTAAAGTGTACGGTCCCTTGGTGACGTAAAAAAACGTAAGCTTCCAAATAAGTGCAGTCAAAAGATACGGTCATTTAAGCCACAGGTTTTGATACTCGCAAATTCACTCATCCAAATCTTTAGGCTATTTTCCGTTGACCTAGAATCATGAAATTAGGCACTCGGTAAGCTTCCGCAGTAAAATTAAAGCGAAAAATTCGAAAATTGTTAATTTGTAATTCTTTCACACGAAGAAAAATTTTTGTCATTTGTTTTAAGGACTATCCGTCCGTCTGTTAAGGCCCGATTTTCTCAGCAACGGGTAATCATATCAACTTGAAATTTATGTCACGTACTGAGGTCTTTTGGTGCTGTAAAAATGTTATACTTGTAAGTCAGTGTACTCAAAACATACTGTCATTTACGTCACATACATTGGCACTTGCAAACTCACTCGATAAAACCTGTTGGATACCTCCTCCTGGGGTATAATCATGAAATGTGGTGAAAAGGCCGGCCGCGGTGGTCTAGCGGTTCTGGCGCTGCAGTCCGGAACCGCGGGACTGCTACGGTCGCAGGTTCGAATCCTGCCTCGGGCATGGGTGTGTGTGATGTCCTTAGGTTAGTTAGGTTTAAGTAGTTCTAAGTTCTAGGGGACTTATGACCTAAGATGTTGAGTCCTATAGTGCTCAGAGCCATTTTTTGGTGAAAAGTAAGGTTTCACGGTACAAGTAAAGAAAAAAACCAAAAACTGTTGGTTTATGATTATATCAGAGGAAAAAAATATATCTTTTGTCATTTGTTATCTGACTTTAAACTTGAAATTATGCTGGTAAGTATTGGAATGCCTGCAACCCATATCTTGCAAGTTTCAATGTCGATAACAGGGCCCGCAGCTCGTGGTCGTGCGGCAGCGTTCTCGCTTCCCACGCCCGGGTTCCCGGGTTCTATTCCCGGCGGGGTCAGGGATTTTCTCTGCCTCGTGATGGCTGGGTGTTGTGTGCTGTCCTTAGGTTAGTTATGTTTAAGTAGTTCTAAGTTCTAGGGGACTGATGGCCATAGATGTTAAGTCCCATAGTGCTCAGAGGCATTTGAAGCCATCGATAACAGGCAAAAATCATTGAGACCGTCGGTTCCCTGGATGGATGAGCTGTCTACATGCCGAATTAAGGCTAGGTGTCCACTGGATGCGTAAATATGTGACAGACGGTCGTACGTTATCGTGCGTTTCGTTATCTCACAACACCGCGTCCTTTGTTCACGATGTCGTCCGATAAAATCAGTGTAGTCGGCATTTTAGCTAGTAATGTTGTAAGGTCTGTATCTGATTTCTTTTTCCTTACATATATATAGCACACGCTGCGGAGAAACAGAAGGCGGAAGCAAGACTGCGTGAGTGACTAGGCTACATAAAAGATGTATGCATGGAGAATTTGCTCATTCATCTAAGAATCTGTAAGAAAATGATCAGCACTCTTTCGTCCACTTTAGAATCAGTAAGTGAACCTTTGGATACTTCTGATACACACTGAGCATCTTTTGAAGAAATGCAGCAGCTTCAGAGAAACTATTGCACCCGATGAACGTGTAACACTCACTTTAAATAAATGCTTTGTTCATTGCTATTAAAGACATAAAAAATTAAAACGAAATGTTTACAAAAGAAATCGTCGAAAGATAATGCAATACCGAGTTGGTAAACAAGACCTTTCTACTCAGGACTACATTCAGTGTAGGACAAATTAGCAGTATCGTTGCTGTCTGTAATGATGTATCCAGAAGACATGAAATTTTCGGATGACAAACTTGTTATGCATATACGCTTACGTGGCAGCTCACCCATCAAACGACAGCAAAGGAAATTAGCTGACCTCTCTGATTCCATAGCTACTGCGTCCCACACCTTGAGAGTAGTATTTCTCGTGTAATACTGAGGCGTCTTGTAATCCCGTATGGCTCTCCGTGTTCTCCACCAGGCTGATTAGCTTCCTCGCCGTCCACCATTATATCACGCGACTGGTTTAGAAAATCCAAACTGATCTGAAGGTTGTGCGACTACGCACGACAGCGAGGCACCGTTTCGTTCGTAGCATTAGTAGGGCCCCCATATTCTGCATATATTTGTTTTACCCGCACATTATCGTGCAGAATCGTCCGACGCTTTGTCTAAAGTTTGCGCACTGCTAAAGCTGATATTTTTAAAAATATCGCCAATCCAATATATCGATATTTAAAAAGGTATCACTATCGGTCGCCAATATACCTCGAAGAAAACAGTCTATTGACACACAGTCAAGATGGGTTTAGAAAACATCTTTCCTGTGAAACACAACTAGCTGTTTATTCACATTCACATTGACAAGGGATTTCAGATCGATTCCGTATTTCTGGATTTCCGGAAGGCTTTTGACACTGTATCACACAAGCGGCTCGTAGTGAAATTTGGTGCTTATTGAATATCGTCTCAGTTATGTGACTGGGTTCGTGATTTCCTGTGAGAGAGGTCACAGTTCGTAGTAAGTCATCGAGTGAAACAAAAGTGATTTCTGGCGTTTCCCAAGGTAGTGTTATAGGCCCTTTGCTGTTCCTTATCTGTATAAACGATTTGGGAGACAATCTGAGGAGCCGTCTTCGGTTGTTTGCTGACGACGCTGTCGTTTATCGACTAATAAAGTCATCAGAAGATCAAAACAAACTGCAAAACGATTTAGAAAAAATATCTAAATGGTGCGAAAAGTGGCAGTTGACCTTAAATAACGAAAAGTGTGAAATCATCCACATGAGTGCTAAAAGGAACTCAAACATCGGTTACACGATAAATCAGTCTAATCTAAAAGCCACAAACTTTACTAAATACCTCGGTATTACAATTACGAACAACTTAAATTGGAAGGAACACATAGAAAATGTTGTGGGCAAGGCTGACCAAAGACTGCGTTTTATTGGCAGGACACTTAGAAAATGTAACAGATCTACTAAGGAGACTGCCTACACTACGCTTGTCCGTCCTCTTTTAGAATACTGCTGCGCGGTGTGGGATCCTTACCAGATAGAACTGACGGAGTACATTGCAGAAGTTCAAAGAAGGGCAGCACGTTTTGTATTATCGCGAAATATGAGAGAGAGTGTCACAGAAATGTTACAGACTTTGGGCTGGAAATCATTAAAAGAAAGACGTTTTAACTTTGCGACGGAATTTTCTCACGAAATTCCAATCATTGACTTTCTCCTCCGAATGCGAAAATATTTTATTGACACCGACCTACATAGGGAGGAACGATCACTATAAAATAAGGGAAATCAAAGATCATACGGGAAGATATAGGTGTTCATTCTTTCCGCGCGCTATACGAGAGTGGAATTACAGAGAATTGTGAAGGTGGTTCGAAAAAACCCTATGCCAGGCACTTAAAATGTGATTTTCAGAGTATCCATGTAGATGTAGACATATCGATACACCGACGGGAAATATATAGGGTATACGCTATTTTGTCGAAAGTCGACATAAACCTTTTTAAACCATACATGTGGCTGGTAGCTGTTTTTTATATAAATTGTAAACCTTAATATACAGGGTGTTACAAAAAGGTACGGCCAAACTTTCAGGAAACATTCCTCACACACAAATAAAGAAAATATGTTATGTGGACATGTGTCCGGAAACGCTTACTTTCCATGTTAGAGCTCATTTTATTACTTCTCTTCAAATCACATTTATCATGGAATGGAAACACACTGCAACAGAACGTACCAGCGTGACTTCAAACACTTTGTTACAGGAAACGTTCAAAATGTCCTCCGTTAGCGAGGATACATGCATCCACCCTCCGTCGAATTAAATCCCTGATGCGCTGATGCAGCCCTGGAGAATGGCGTATTGTATCACAGCCTTCCACAATACGAGCACTAAGAGTCTCTACATTTGGTGCAGGGGTGGCGTAGACAAGAGCTTTCAAATGCCCCCATAAATGAAAATCAAGAGGGTTGAGGTCAGGAGAGCGTGGAGGCCATGGAGTTGGTCCGCCTCTACCAAACCATCGGTCACCGAATCTGTTGTTGAGAAGCGTACGAACACTTCGACTGAAATGTGCACGACCTCCATCGTGCATGAACCACATGTTGTGTCGTACTTGTAAAGGCACATGTTCTAGCAGCACAGGTAGAGTATCCCGTATGAAATCATGATAACGTACTCCATTGAGCGTAGGTGGAAGAACATGGGGCCCAATCAAGACATCACCAACAATGCCTGCCCAAACGTTCACAGAACATCTGTGTTGATGACCTGATTGCACAATTGCGTGCGGATTCTCGTCAGCCCACACATGTTGATTGTGAAAATTTACAATTTGAACACGTTGGAATGAAGCCTCATCTGTAAAGAGAACATTTGCACTGAAATGAGGACTGACACATTGTTGGATGAACCATTCGCAGAAGTGTACCCGTGGGGGCCAACCAGCTGCTGATAGTGCCTGCACACGCTGTACATGGTACAGAAACAACTGGTTCTCCCGTAGCACTCTCCATACTGTGACGTGGTCAGCGTTACCTTGTACAGCAGCAACTTCTCTGACGCTGACATTAGGGTTATCGTCAACTGCACGAAGAATTGCCTCGTCCATTGCAGCTGTCCTCGTCGTTCTAGGTCTTCCCCAGTCGCGAGTCATAGGCTGGAATGTTCCGTGCTCCCTAAGACGCCGATCAATTGCTTCGAACGTTTTCCTGTCGGGACACCTTCGTTCTGGAAATCTGGCTCGATACAAACGTACCGCGCCACGGCTATTACCCCGTGCTAATACATACATCAAACGCGCATCTGCCAACTCCGCATTTGTAAACATTGCACTGACTGCAAAACCACGTTCGTGATGAACACTAACCTGTTGATGCTACGTACTGATGTGCTTGATGCTAGTACTGTAGAGCAATGAGTCGCATGTCAACACAAGCACCGAAGTCAACATTGCCTTCTTTCAATAGGGCTAACTGGCGGTGAATCGAGGAAGTACAGTACATACTGACGAAACTAAAATGAGCTCTAACATGGAAATTAAGCGTTTCCGGACACATGTCCGCATAACACCTTTTCTTTATTTGTGTGTGAGGATTGTTTCCTCAAAGTTTTTCCGTACCTTTTTGTAACACCCTGAATAGACGCCTATAAAAATATCTACTGCACATTGTAAATATACTGCCGGTTTTAGAGCTATATATTTAAGTATTGATTCATTTTAGATGCTCTCTCCGTAAACAAGCTAGCAGACTGCTTATCCCAGTAACAGCAATAATTCGGATGAAAGTGATGCATGTTCAGCACATGGCGATAACCAGTTTGCTAACAACGGTAACTGCGTGTCAGTGGCAAAGTGAAAGGTGTCCGATGGGTTTGTCGTTCGGTTTCGTCACATATTAGAGTTGTCCGGAACAGCCGGCTGTTGTGGCCGAGCGCTTCTAGGCGCTTCAGTCTGGAACCGCGCGACCGCTACGGTCGAATCCTCCCTCGGGCATGGATGTGTGATGTCCTTAGTTTAGTTAGATTTAAGTAGTTCCAAGTTCTGGGGGACTGATGACCTCCTTGCGCGACTGCTACGGTCGCAGGTTCGAATCCTGCCTCGGGCATGGATGTGTGTCATGTCCTTTGGTTAGTTAGGTTTAAGTAGTTCCAAGTTCTAGGGGACTGATGACCTCAGGTGTTAAGTCCAATAGTGCTCAGAGCCATTTGAACCAACCACTGATGACCTCAGATGTTAAGTCCCATAGTGCTCAGAGTCATTTGAAGCATTTTTGTCCGGAACACTTCATGCCAACTACCCTGTTTTTTTCATTTCTGCAAACGCCAGCCACCTAGCAGTTGTACTCTAAATTATGCAGTTTCTGTTTGTAGCGCGGAGCGCCGATTACGTCAACATTTCCATCCCGCCAGTCTCTGCCAACCGCAAAAACCGACGTTATCATTCAGATTTTTGTACATCATTTTCAGCCAACTGGTTTTGAAGAATGCCTACGTGAAGAATCAGCGCAGTAGCTGCGTAAAAAATTGATCTTCAACGCAACGCCTCTCCACCAGCCAGTCAATCGGACCTTTCTTTGTACCACCTATACTTGCTTCATACATTCAAAGAGGTAGACTTGACTTGATGAAAGCTCAACAAGTAGTAGTAAGACTCCTTCATACAGTGAAATTAAAATTATGTTCTGCTTCAATTTCAAAAGAACAATTTCAAATATTTACCGAAAATTGCTAGAAAAATATAATAAAAATAAAAATATCGGCACTCGACATTGCCGTCTCGGCAACGATGTATCGATACATCTGGCGTAAAGTTGTCACCAGTACCGACCGATATTTTCTCTAGAAAATATCGATATACCGATAATTTATCAACAGCCCTATTACGCATCCAGTGGGCAATAGGCCATAGTTCGTACGAAACCCTCAATATATATATATATATATATATATATATATATATATATATATATATATAAAAGCAGACCCGACAGACGTTGTCCCGCACGATTTTCAAGCGACTAGGATACCTAAAATATCAAAAGACACCGTACAAAAAAATTAAAATGTCAAAATAACGAAACACACATAATATAATACACTCAAATTAAAATGTCAAAAAATAAACGAAATCCTATGCACGTAACTTATATCTGAATATAATACGCTCAATATTTCACACAAAAATGCAAATACCGTGCTGATTTAAGAATGTAAATTTTCCAGGCCCCCACTTGAATGCATTCACAAAAATTCATTCAAATCGATCCAGCCGTTTAGTTGCAGTGTATATAAATGACCTAGGTACCGACTGCAGCGCCATCTGCCAGGCTGATTTGTGAATCTAAACCATCCAGGGCGACAACCAAATGCATACAAAAAAAATCATTCAAATAGGTCCAGCCGTTTAGGAGGAGTTCAGTGACATACACACGTATAGTAGAATTATATATATATAAAGATTAGACAGCGGTCCCAGGAGGGTGCAGTAATGTCTAGACCAGTGCTCAGAGAGAGAGAGAGAGATGCACACGCGAATTCGTAGAGACAGTGAAGAGTGGGAGGGTGTTTAGCTGAGCTCCGCTGAATGGTTACGTTCGCTCGACAGCGTCGTAACGGTAATGCGCCGTGAGGGAACGCTTATCCCAGTTAACGAGCTACGAGTCAGCTGGTCCGTCCTTGAAAAGGCCGACATCCAAGGGCAACACACGCGCCAACTGGCCCACATGGCAGCGCATTGCTGACCGTGGGTCTCGAGCGCGGGCCAGCCATTCACGAGAGCAATCTGTAGAGGCGGCGGCTCAGATAAGAAATGGAGGTACATGCGACGACCTGTGAAAACAACACAGAATGGTCTAGACGCCGCCACATTTTAAGCCAACTGGGAACTTAACTGCTTTGTTTTGCAACCTCAGATTGGGTGACACCAGTCGTCTGCTACCATGCAAACAGGTATCTCGCATGATGCATCGTAAAATTATTGAAGGTATTTTTGTTCCGTCGTTACAATTACAAGAAAATGCGTGTTTCCTCACCAGACACGTTCCGCTCTATTGAAGAAAAACAAAATAAATGTGTGTGAAATCTTATGGGACTTAACTGCTAAGATCATCAGTCCCTAAGCTTACACACTACTTAAGGACAAACACACACACCCATGCCCGAGGGAGGACTCGAACCTCCGCCGGGACCAGCCGCACAGTCCATGACTGCAGTGCCCTAGACCGCTCGGCTAATCCCGCGCGGCGAAGAAAAACATCACCAGTGTTCTGTGATTAACTATATGTACAATTTGATTTGTTTTTAAGATCGAAGAAAACATTAAAATGCAAAAATTTTGGTTAGACCTTACTGTTATTGATATTGAATGAAACAACAAGGTCGGCCAGAGTGGCCGAGCGGTTCTAGGCGCTACGGTCTGGATCCGGCACACCGCATCTCCACGCCAATCCGCCGAGCTGATTTGTGCCGGGGACCGGCACGCCTTCCCGCTCGAGAAGCAGCGCGTTAAAAAAAAAGTGGTTCAAATGGCTCTGAGCACTATGGGACTTAACTTCTGAGGTCATCAATCCCCTAGACTTAGAACTACTTAAACCTAACTAACCTAAGGACATCCCGCACATCCATGCCCGAGGCAGGATTCGAACCTGCGACCGTAGCAGCAGCGCGGTTCCGGACTGAAGCGCCTTGAACCGCTCGGCCACAACGGCCGGCAGCAGTGCGTTAGACCGCGCGGTTATCCCGGAGGGGTTGTAACAGTCATCCACAAGTTACCCCAAAATCGAAACAAGACACGTAGGTTCGGGAGGACGACGGTTCAATCCCGCGTCCGGCCATCCTGATTTAGCTTTTCTGTGATTTCCCTAAATCACTCCAGGCAAATGCCGGGATGGTTCCTCTGAAAGGGCACGGCCGACTTCCTTCCCCATCCTTCCCTAATCCGATGAGACCGATGACCTCGATGTTTGGTCTCCTTCCCCAAACAACCAAACCAACACACGTAGGTCGCATTAATACATGTAAATCCAGTTGATAATGAAGGTTTAAACCTTCGAAACGCGTTGTGGACACAAACAGTGACTGGTAACAGTAAACTACTTGTTTCATTCGATCGAAAAAGTGTTCGTTAACTACTTGCTGGTGTTTACTTACGGTAATTTCTGCTTGTATTTTCGCCTACACCAGGAAATGTTGTCTGCTAGCACGCCTTTGTAATTTTTCTTCGCTAGACGCTAATACATGTGGTTCAATTTTTCGCTTTTTCGCAGAACTATGCATTTTTTACGTTTTCCACACCACACTTTTTCGTACACCATTGTTCGCTGTTTATTTGTATACTTCTAAGCGTGAATTGTGTTTTGTAGTGTTGCCAATATCGCTACTCGTTTGTCTTTGACCTATACTTATTTTCTTTATTCTCTACAGTTAATTATATGTGTGTTGTTCTATTTAATTATGTTTCTGTGTATTCATATACTGTGTAAGAGTAATGAAGGAATAGTGATGCAGTTTTTTTGTGGTCAATAGGTGGAGAAGGGAGAAGCAGAGATGGATGAGTGCACATCAGTGCATACTACTGTGAGGGAGACTTACTGGACAGGAACAGAATTAAAAATAGCACATACGTAATTAACTACAGAGAATAAGAAACATAAGTGCAGCTCGAAGAGAAACTAGCCGCAATGTTAGCAACACTCCACAACACAATAAGCACTTGGAAGTACACAAATAAACAGTAAACAGTGGTGTACGAAAAAGTGTGCTGTGTAAAACGTAAAAAAACGCATAGTTCTGCAGAGCAGCAAAAAATTAGACAAGTATCAATGTCTGGTTAAGGAAAAAACCAAAGTAGTGCTAACAGTCAGCATTTCCTGATATAGGCCAAAAACACAGCAGAAATCACCGTAAGTAGAAACCAACGCCGGCCGGGTGGCCGAGCGGTTCTAGGCGCTACAGTCTGGAACCGCGCGACCGCTACGGTCGCAGGTTCGAATCCTGCCTCGGGCATGGATGTGTGTGATGTCCTTAGGTTAGTTAGGTTTAAGTAGTTCTAAGCTCTAGGGGACTGATGACCTCAGATGTTAAGTCCCATAGTGCTCAGAGCCATTTGAACCATTTTGTTTTGTTCCACATTTTGTCATCTGCAACGACTTACACCTTAAAGTAGATAAATTGTTTAAGCCAAAATTACGATTTGAAAGCCGGCCCCGGTGGCCGTGCGGTTCTAGGCGCTTCAGTCCGGAACTGCGGGACTGCTACGGTCGCAGGTTCGAATCCTGCCTCGGGCATGGATGTGTGTGATCTCCGTAGGTTAGTTAGGTTTAAGCAGTTCTAAGTTCTAGGGGACTGATGACCTAAGATGTTAAGTCCCATAGTGCTCAGAGCCATTTGAACCATTTGAAAATTGTAATTTCTATGCCTGAAATTAATTAATTCTGTGTGTGTGTGCGTGTGTGTGTGTGAGTGTGTGTCTATTTACACAATGTTTCACTTACGTTTTGCCGCACGGATTAGCCGAGCGGTCTGAGGCGCTGCAGTCATAGTCTGGACGGCTGGTCCCAGCGGAGGTTCGACTCCTCCCTCGGGCATGGGTGTGTGTGTTTGTCCTTAGGATAATTTAGGTTAAGTAGTGTGTAAGCTTAGGGACTGATGGCCTTTGCAGTTAAGTCCCATAAGATTTCACACATATTTGAATATTTTTGAACTTACGTTTTCTTTTTCCTCATCTGCATCACTGTCAAACATTATATATTGAGTTGCCACTGTCACTGTCCCTGTCGCTGCTTCAGTGCTTACCAGCTGTAAAAACAAACATGGCGGGCAGTGGAACAACTGAAGGTGTAAAAACAAGATGGCTGACAGTGGAACAGTTGATCGTGTTCCTGGCGGTTGTTCTGAATCTTTCAGAGGTATCTGTGAATTTGTTTGGGTTAAAAAACAAAATTGTGTTTTGCTAAAGGCGGACCCTATCCAAAATATACGTATTGTTAAAGCAAACACGGAAAAAAGAGCTTCAACCTCAAAAGAAGATTTACTGTAGACTTTAAACGGAATAATTTGAATCTTTAAAATTGATAGGCCTCAGGCAGCAGGTTCATCGAACAACAAAATAAAATAGTCTGACTATGGACTCTACTTCTACTTCTACATCTACATCTACATATCTACATATATACTCCGCTAGCCACCAAGTGGTGTGTGGCGGAGAGCACAATTCGCGCCAAAGTCTGAAATTCTAGCCCTCCAGATAAGATTACGAAAACTTGCAGTTTATATTTTAGGCCGATCACTATTTTAGATCATAATCACTTTTATTTCTTAAATGATTCAGTGATGAGAATATGTAAATCACTCGAATGTATAGTTAATATCACACTAGCTAGCCCTTCTATTCACTGAAAACTTACAGTGTCTTAGAATGCATTTCACACAGCTACGATCGTCATGGTAAATTAAACATTTGCCATGAGATATTTTTCAAGAGATGAAATGCTGAAGCAAGGCCTAAGCAATATCTGTCTTTTGTATTTTCTAATAGAGTGCAGAACGGAAATGACTACAGCGATGTCTGAACTTGGCGTGTAAGCTTCTCTGGAATCTAACTCGACCAACAATCGAAGATTTGGACCATTCGAAAACACATCAGATAACTTACTCAGACTAACCTTTACTAAAATAAATGTCATCACTTTGTTTCGACGACTCCTTCAATATTTTGTACGGTGTGCTTGGGGTATGATGCATACTCACTGTACAGTTCCTACATAACAAGTAATCCTCAGCACTGTTTAGACGCACTCTCGGCTGAACTATTGCTGGTGATCAACTTGGTCTTTTTATTTAAACATTTTTTTTTCGATAAACTGTAATGGCTCTTCCTGCACACGCTCGATATACTCATAAGCTATAGCTTTTGCCGCTTGGATCTCTCTCGTAAAACAGTGCCCAGAACGTACTTCGTGGAATTCACTTTCTGTGCGAATAAATTTGCGTGTTTGTCCTCGCTGAACAGACGGCGCAGCTGCGTATAAATCGCTGATGCGACCGTATTCCAGCGCACACGGTTATCTGTGCAGCGAAGCAGATATCGGCATATTTGATGAGCGGCGCACCACCCCTTCCCCCCACATACTACACCACTATTCCCCCTGCTCTTGCGTCATGTTATCCACCCACTATTATCACGAACAAACCACTCCACCCCCACTCCACCCACAGCTGTACATCGCAAAATACCGGAACAAAAAAAAAATAACTTTCGCAGCAAACGTTTGGAAATGAGAAACGCAGAAAAATTGGCACTCGCAGATGGTACACGCCCAGCAGGCAATCAATGTGATTGCTGTGCGCATTGTAACTGGTGTGCCTTCTGTCTCTTCCGCTACGTCGTTCTCCCCCCCCCCCCCCCCCCTCCACATCCCCCATGCGTCTTGCTTTCTATACCCGTCCGTCATGAAAATTCCCCTTCTTTCCAAGTTCTTCCGCCAACGCTCTTATCCCGCTCTTTCTCATTTCATTTATTTCTTGACGCTTTGTTTTTCGCCCTCTCACTCTCTCTCTTTGTCTCTTTTTTTTTTTTTTAATTATCGGCAACAGCGCGCGTCCGGGCTATTTTAGAAATTGATTCATACGTCACGGCAGCAAGTTGAACACCGCACATTCCGCGGGCTGGGCTAGCACTCCTCCCCCCCCCCCCCTCTCTCTCTCTCTCTCTCTCTCTCTCTCTCTCTCTCTCTCTCTGTGTGTGTGTGTGTGTGTGTGTGTGTGTGAGAGAGGGCTGCAGGCCAAACTCTGCCGGGTCCCATCTGTGCCTCGTGCGAGCTTTTGGACCTTGACCGCTGGCTCAAAACGACCCTGCCCTGCACAAGTTGTCCCTAGTGCTAATAGCGCTGAGAAAGTTTCGTAATGCAGCATCTCTTACCTCGAACTAAAGTAAGCACTTTAAAAGACAACTCTATCTTCCGCCTCGGCTGTATCACCATCAAATAACTGCCTGTATAGCGTCGCGACTTTTCAGCGACGTAACTGGGGACTAGCTGTTAAAGATGTTAAATCTAGACGTGACGCACTGTTTCTAATTCTTGCTTTCAAAATAATAAACGCTAATAAGGCAGACATTAGCATTTGCAGACTTAGAGAAAACTTTTGGCAATGTTGACTGGAATACTGTCCTTCAAATTCTGAAGGTGGCAGGAGTTAAATACAGGGATCGAAAGGCTATTTGCAATTTGTACAAAAACCAGACGGCAGTTATAAGACTCGAGGGCATGAAAGAGAAGCACTGATTGAGAGGGGAATGAGACAGGGTTGTAGCCTGTATAGATTTAAGTATAGATCTTAGTGTCAGGAAGTCTTTTCTCAAAGTATTTGTATGTAGGCGTGTATGGATATGAAGCGTGGACGATAAATAGTTTAGAGAAGAAGAGAATAGAAGCTTGCGAAATGTGGTGCTACAGAACAATGCTGAAGATTAGTCTATATATTGAGCAAGCAGCAATGAAAACAAAAGAAAAATTTGGTGTAGGAATTAAAATCCATGGAAAAGAAATAAAAATTTTGAGGTTTGCCGATGACGTTGTAATTCTGTCAGAGACAGCAAACGACTTGGAACAGCAGCTGAACGGAATCGACAGTGTCTTGAAAGTAGGCTCTAAGATGAACGTCAACAAATGCAAAACGAGGATAAGGGAATGTAGTCTTAATTAAATCAGGTGACACTGAGGGAATTACACTAGGAAATGAGACACTTAAAGTAGTAGAAGAGTATTGCTATTTGGGGAGCAAAATAACTGATGATGGTCGAAGTAGAGAGGATATAAAATGTAGTCTGGCCTTGGCAAGAAAAGCACTTCTGAAGAAGAGTAATTTGTTGACATCGAGTATAGATTTAAGTGTCAGGAAGTCGTTTCTGAAAGTATTTGTATGGAGTGTAGCCATGTATGGAAGTGAAACATGGACGATAAATAGTTTAGACAAGAAGAGAATAGAAGCTTGCGAAATGTGGTGCTACAGAAGAATGCTGAAGTTTAGATGGGTAGCTCACGTAACTAATGAGGAGGTACTGAATAGAATTGGGAAGAAGAGGAATATGTGGCACACCTTGTCCAGAAGAAGGGATCGGTTGGTACGACATGTTCTGAAGTATCAAGGGATCACCAATTTACTTTTGGAGGGAAGCGTGGAGGATAAAAATCGTAGAGGGAGACCAAGAGATGAATACACTAAGCAGATTCAGAAGGATGTAGGGTGCAGCAGTTACTTTGAAATGAAGAAGCTTGCACAGGATAGAATAGCATGGAGAGCTGCATCAAACCAGTCTCTGGAGTGTAGATCACAACAAAAACAACAACAACAAGGCACACATTACGAAAGTTTCATCCGTCTCGTTGGATCCTGAGCACAGTAACGGCCTCACCAATGTAGCACATATAGATGCGAGCTTAGATTACTTTCGAACATACTATGTACATTGGAGCTATAAAAAACTTCCTCCGGCACAAAGCAATACCACAACGTCCAAGATTTTCAATAGTACAGTGCACAGCAGTCGGTCGCAGTGGTTTCATTCCATCCTAGATTTCGGTCCCTCTGAAGCCATCTTCAGTGCTAAGAAGCATGTGTAGAATCACTTACAATACGATAACATGCACGCATTATTAAATGCACAGATGCATAAGCTTTAAACGAAAGTCAGTCATAAAATACATGCCAGTAAATTAAGCTAAAACATCAAAAACACTTTTAAGTCATTGCCACATCTATGCTAATTGTCAAAGGTACTATCCTATAGGGTGTCAAGTGAAATTTGTGACTGGAGTGCGGACTTTCTTGTAGGATGGATGCAGAATGTTATCTTGGACGGAAATTCGTCGTCATATGTAGAAGTAACTATGGATTTCCGCCAGCGAAGTGTGTTGGAACCCTTGCTGTTCATGTTGTATATTAATGACCTTGTGGACAATACTAATAGCAACCACAGAGTTTTTGCAAATGTGTTGTTATCTATAACGAAGTACTGTCTGAAAGAAGCTGCATAAATATTCAGTCAGATCTTGATAAGATTTCTAAGTGGTCAAACATTGGCAGCTTGCTTTAAATGTTCAGAAATGTAAAATTGTGCATTTCAAAAAACGAGAAAAGCGTAGTATCCTATGACTATAGCATGAGTACATCGCAGTCAGAATCGTTGGAATCAGCCAACTTACACAAATACCTCGGTGTAGCACTTTGTAGGGATATGAAATGGACTGATCACATAGATTCAGTCGTGGGTAAAGCAGGTGGCAGACTTCGGTTTATTGGCAGAATCCTGCGGAAGTGCAATCACTCTACGAATTGCTTACAGATAACTCATTCGCCCCATTCTAAAGCGTGTGGGACCCTACTACTACTACCCTACTACTAAATAAGACTATTAGGAGATATTGAACGAAAACAGTGATGGGGAACACGGGTGGTCACAGGTTCGTTTAATCTGCGGGAGAGTGTCACAACGATACTGAAGGAACTGAACTGGCAGACTCTTGAAGACAGGCTTAAACTAACCCGAGAAAGTCTACTAAAAATATTTCAAGAGCCCCCTTTAAATGACGACTCTAGGTATTTATTACAACCCCCTACGTATCGCTCACATAGGGATCGTGAGGATAAGATTAACACCATTACAGCATGAATAGCGGCAGTCAGTCTTTCATCCCATGGTCCATAGGTGAATGGAATGGAAAGAAACCCAAACAACTGGTAGAATGGGACATACCATCCGCCATCCACTTTACAGTGGTTTGCAGAGTACAGATGCAGATGTAGAAATCTGGCACATTTCCGCAAACCTTCTTCTGAAGCCCACTCCAGTAACAACGTCCTACGTCATCAGGAGACAGCACATGTAAGTTTAGGAAATGGCCAGCGCTGACGTAGGTGCAAAGACCCCCGTGAACGAGCAAACTTGTTTGTCAAATTCCTCCTTATCTAGTTGCGGATTTGTCAAACAAGCCCGTTCTCGTACAAACAAAGTTTATCATATTGAAATGACTTTGAACCAGGCGCTGCTCATGTTAGTGAGTATTTTGACAGTAGTGAGAATGTTCATAAATACAGACAAAATATTTCTGACACTGACTCTGGCAGTGTGTTTAAAGGAGAAGAAGAAGAAAATAAGACGCTGGTCCAGGGAATGGCTTAAATGAGACAGAAACACACACATGAAAACTTCTTTAAGGAAGTTACAGTCAGAACCTGAAGATTACATCAACTATCTGCAGATGGGCAGTGAAACTTTTAATAACTTGTTTAGAGTTACTTCGCCCTCGCAGTGAAAAGAAGACACAAGAACGTATTCTCTTTTACTTGGTTCTCTAACGACAGTTCATTAGAATACCACAACGTAGGAACGTACATATACAGGGTGGTCCACTGATCGTGACCGGGCCAAATATCTCACGAAATAAGCCTCAAACGAAAAACCTTCAAGGAACGAAACTTGTCTAGCTTGAAAGGGGAAACCAGATGGCGCTATGGTTGGCCCGCTAGATGACGCTGCCATAGGTCAAACGGATATCAACTGCGTTTTTTAAAATAGGAACCCCCATTTTTTATTACATATTCGTGTAGTACATAAAGAAATATGAATGTTTTAGTTGAACCACTTTTTTCACTTTGTGATAGGTGGCGATGTAATAGTCACAAACATATGGCTCACACGAACAGTAGGTAGGTTTTTTAAATTAAAATACAGAACGTAGGTACGTTTCAACATTTTATTTCGGTTGTTCCAATGTGATACATGTACCTTTGTGAACTTATCATTTATGAGAACGCATGCTGTTACAACGTGATTACCTGTAAATACCACATTAATGCAATAAATGCTCAAAATGATGTCCGTCAACCCCAATGCATTTGGCAATACGTGTAACGACATGCCTCTCAACAAGGGGTAGTTCGCCTTCCGTAATGTTCGCACATGCATTGACGATGCTCTGACGCATGTTGTCAGGCGTTGTCGGTGGATCACGATAGAAAAATCCTCCAACTTTCCTCACAAAAAGAAATCCGGGGATGTCATATCCGGTGAACGTGCGGGCCATGGTATGGTGCTTCGACGACCAATCCATCTGCCATGAAATATGCTATTCAGTACCGCTTCAACCGCACGCGAGCTATGTGCCGGACATCCATCATGTTGGAACTACATCGCCATTCTGTCATGCAGTGAAACATCTTGCAGTAACATCGGTAGAACATTACGTAGAAAATCAGCATTCAATGCACCATTTCGTTTGCCATCGATATAATGGGGGCAATTATCCTTCCTCCCATAATGCCGCACCATACATTAACCCGCCAAGGTCGCTGATGTTCCACTCGTCGCAGCCATCGTGGATTTTCCGTTGCCCAATAGTGCATATTATGCCGGTTTACGTTACCGCTGTTGGTGAATGACGCTTCGTCGCTAAATAGAACACGTGCAAAAAATCTGTCATCGTCCCCTAATTTCTCTTGTGCCTAGTGGCAGAACTATACACGACGTTCAAAGTCGTCGCCATGAAATTCCTGGTGCATAGAAATATGGTAGGGGTGCAGTCGATGTTGATGTAGCATTCTCAACACCAACGTTTTTGAGATTCCCGATTCTCGCTCAATTTGTCTGCTACTCATGTGCGGATTAGCCGCGACATCAGCTAAAACACCTACTTGGGCATCATCCTTTGTTGCAGGTCGTGGTTGACGTTTCACATGTGGCTGAACACTTCCTGTTTATTTAAATAACATAACTGTCCGGTTTACGGTCCGGACACTTGGATGATGTCGTCCAGGATACCGAGCAGCATACATTGCACACGCCCGTTAGGCATTTTGATCACAATAGCCATACATCAACACAGGTATTGTATTACGAACCAAATACCGTCCGCACTGGTGGAATGTTACGTGATAGCACGTACTTATACGTTTGTGACTATTACAGTGCCATCTATCACAAAGCGAAAAAACTGGTGCAACTAAAACATTCATATTTCTTTACGTACTACATGAATATGTAATAAAAATGGGGGTTCCTATTTAAAAAAAAAAACGCAGCTGATATCCGTTTTACCTATGGCAGCGCCATCTAGCGGGCCAACCATAACGCCATCTGGTTTCCCCCTTCAAGCTAGACGAGTTTCCTTCTTTGTAGTTTTTTTGGTTTGATGCTTATTTCGTGAGATGTTTGGCCCGGTCACTATCAATGGACCACCCTGTATAGCTCACGTCGTCCATGGATGAACCGAAGTACTTCCTTCTTTTTTGCTTCATTTCACTTCCACTTGTGCTCTCAGCGTAGAATACTGCTATTCTCTTTAGCTTTTCCTGCGTAATACATGACTGGGAAACAAGCGACACCTGCCATTTCAGTAACTGCCAGTGCTGTTTAATTTTTATCTTTGTTCTTATCCTTGATCATAGTTGTGGAAACTCACGATACAGAGAGATAAATTGGAATAAAAGTCTTCTCCGCCGAACATATGCGACGAAACGTCGACACAGACAACGTCCGCCCTCTTGTCAAAATTTCCGTCAATCGGAATTTCTTGAAAACACGTCAACAAAACTCCACGATTGACAAACACGTCAAACGGCTCTTTACACCGTCAGATACATGGGAAAAATAGTGAAATGTGACAAATTCTTTGATCGTTTACGGGGGCGTTACGGGGGGACGTTCTTTAAAAGCACACACTATTGAAAATGTACAACAAATGCACAATTGGTAAGTTACAGCAATGAAATTTGTACCATGCTTTACATTAACAAATTTTCTGTTAAGTTCCTTGGGTCATATATATTGAGCTTTTGTTATGGAATTTAAAAATTTTAGTTTCGAAAGATACTGTGTGTATCTTTCTCTCAGAAACTATTCAAGAGATTTCTACAAAATTTACAATGTTTCATCTCTTTGCATACAGGAAGGGTTTCTCGAGAGGCTTTTTGAATCTATCAAATAGGAGAATTTTAATATTTTTTTAAAATTATAATCCTGCAAGTCTAATATAAAATTCATGCAAAATTCCAAGCACTTTTCTCCATATCTCAGCTGACACTCAGAATTTCAACATTTAGTCTTGAGACAAGATTGATTGGGTTTACAGAAATAAGTGTACAAAATTTCCTAATTCTAGTCTTCACAGATTCTGAGGAAAAGGTACATGAACTTTATAAAACATAATTTTCAGGAAATGCAATTTAAACTTCAACTTAACATTTATATTATATCACCTCTTAAGGTTCCTCTTTCCCTCCAATGCTTCTCTTGCGATTTCTTGTTTTTTGTCTTTTTCCTTTACCAGGTCTTCAACGGACTTTACAGCTGGAGAGACGCCCTGTAATTCTATTTTTCTGAAGATTTCTTAAGCGAAATTCCCTTGAATGAGATTTTCACTCTGCAGCGGCGTGTGCGCTGATATGAAACTTCCTGGCAGATTAAAACTGTGTGCCAGACCGAGACTTGAACTCGGAACCTTTGCCTTTTGCGGGCAAGTGCTCTACCCAAGCACGACACACGCCCTGCCGTCACAGCTTTACTTCTGCCAGTACCTCGTCTCCTACCTTCCAAACTTTACAGAAGCTGTCCTGCAAACCTAGCAGAATTCCCTTATTCCTATTACCTTCAGTATTCTTATGTTTCCGTCATTAAATGCAAGAACTGCATTATAAGTTATAATTCTGTCTACTCTATCAGACGAAAATGTGGTTTCAGGGCTTCGTTTCCATATGAGTGAATTTAGAGACTCATTTGGATTCTGGGTTTTGTTTCTAAGATACGGAACATAAAAGATCTATAGAACCAAAGAGTATATATCACACCCTTCTAGAAGTGTACCATACAAGTTTGCTTGAAAGTAATTCACGGATTCATTGTTCACCAGGCTAGTATCGAGCGTGGAGATCGTGTCACACATTTATTTATTTTTATGTAGATAAATATACAGGATAATGGAATGTAGTCGAATTAAGCCGGATGATGCTGAGGACATTAGATTAGGAAATGAGACACTTAAAGTAGTAAAGGAATTTTGCTATTTGGGGAGCAAAATAACTGATGATGGTCGAAGTAGAGATGATATAAAACGTAGACTGGCAATGACAAGGAAAGCGTTTCTAAAGAAGAGAAATTTGTTAACATCGAGTGTAGATTTAAGTGTCAGGACGTCGTTTCTGAAAGTTTTTGTATGGAGTGCAGCCATATATGGAAGTGAAACATGGGACGATAAATAATTTGAACAAGAATAGAATAGAAGCTTTCGAAATGTGGTGCTACAGAAGAATGCTGAAGATTGGATGGGTAGATCACATAACTAATGAGGAGGTACTGAACAGAAATGTGGAGAAGAGGAGTTTGTGGCACAACTTGACTAGAAGAAGGGATCGGTTGGTAGGACATGTTCTGAAGCATCAAGGAATCACCAATTTAGTATTGGAGGGCAGCGTGGAGCGTAAAAATCGTAGAGGAAGACCAAGAGATGAATACACTAAGCAGATTCAGAAGGATGTAGGTTGCAGTAGGTACTGGGACATGAAGAAGCTTGCACAGGATAGAGTAGCATGGAGAGCTGCATCAAACCAGTCTCTCGACTGAAGACCAGAACAACAACGACAACAACAACAACAACAACAACAACATGTAGATTGAAGGTAGGGAGGGGAAAAACGAAGGAAAGTAAAGGGAAGGACCTGTTGATGTCAGCTGCTTAGGGCCTTCATGCGGAATCAGTGGTGACGAGTGAAAATGCGTGCTGGACTGGGATGCGAACCCAGTGATCTCCTGCCTATGAGGAAGCTGCGTTAACCACTGCCCCTTCCGGACACAGTGTTTATTGCAAATGCGCGGACTACGTCGGCACGCCTCTCTGCCGACTCGCATTCTCTCCTAGCGCCACCTATCTCCAGTCCCTACCCGTGTACTCCAGGCTCGCTACTTAGAGATTCCCGCAAGAGGTCCAACGTAATGGTGCATCCGCAATGAAAGTGGTGAATTCATTGTCCATCCAAACGAATCAGATATATGAATGTGTGGTGTCTGTGCTTTTGGAGACATACGAAAGGGCAGACACCACGTACTCATGTATTTATTTATTTTCCAGGCACTTCAGATGCGATTTGATCCTCGAAACTTTCGGAACCTATAGTCCGTGAGTTCTACTAAAATACAAAAAGTAAATTGAAAACTGACATTTTTCAGTCAATTATATGAACGCGTTTCTCCCGTAAGACAGCAGAAGCTGAAGCTGAAACGTCCAGTAGCATTAACGAAAACCTGTAGAAGGTGTATGGAGATGCTACTGCGGACTAGGCGATGGGTCCGTTACTGCAAAAAAGCTGGAGGGCAAACCCAGCCGGCAGATGCAGCGTGGTGCGCCCGGCCAGTGACTACAGTTCCTTCAAATCACATCCAGCGTTTCGACCAGATCACCGTATCCACCGACGGGTAACAACGTGAGTGCGTCGTCACTTATCCGTCGGTAAAGGCTGTGTGACGGAAAGCAATTCGCAACCGGTTACTCACAGTTTAGCACTTCGTTGTGGAAGAGGAAGAATTTTGGACGAAATTTGTGCGAGATGTGAAACCTACATAAGTGCCAGAAGTTATGAAACTGCAAACAAGCTTCAACTACGATGTTCGGCTTTAACTTTATAATCATCATTACACTCAACGCACGATACATATGTAGGTAGATTAAGAATGTTGGAGTCAAAAATTCAACTGCGAGAATGCGTGTATATATATATATATATATATATATATATATATATATATATACTACTGACCATTAAAATTGCTACACCACGAAGATGACGTGCTACAGACGCGATATTTAAACGACAGGAAGAAGATGCTGTAATATGCAAATGATTAGCTTTTCAGAGCATTCACACCAGGTTGGCGCCGGTGGCGACACCTACAACGTGCTGACATGAGGAAAGTTTCCAACCGATTTCTCATACACAAACAGCAGTTGACTGGTGAAGCGTTGTTGTGATGCCTCGTGTAAGGAGGAGAAATGCGTACCATCACATTTCGACTTTGATAAAGGTCGGATTGTAGCCTATCGCGATTGCGATTTATCGTATCGCGACATTGTTGCTCGTGTTGGTTCAGATCCAATGACTGTTAGCAGAATGTGGAGTCGGTGGGTTCAGGAGGGTAATACGGAACGCCGTGCTGGGTCCCAACGGCCTCGTATCACTAGCAGTCGAGATGACAGGAATCTTATCCGCATGGCTGTAACGGATCGTGCAGCCACGTCTCGATCCCTGAGTCAACAGATGGGGTCGTTTGCAAGGCAACAACCATCTGCACGAACAGTTCGAAGACGTTTGTAGCAGGATGGACTGTCAGCTCGGAGACCATGACAGCGGTTACCCTTGACACTGTATCACATACAGTAGCGCCTGCGATGGTGTAGTCAACGACGAACCTGGGTGCACGAATGGCAAAACGTCAATTTTTCGGATGATTCCAGGTTCTGTCTACAGCATCATGATTATCGCATCCGTGTTTGGCGACAGCGCGGTGAACACACATTGGAAGTGGGTATTCGTCATCGCCATACTGGCGTATCACCCGGCGTGATGGTATGGGGTGCCATTGGGTACACGTCTCGGTCACCTCTTGTTCTCACTCATGGCACTTTGAACAGTGGACGTTACATTTCAGATGTGTTACGACCCGTGGCTCTACCCTTAATTCGATCCCTGTGAAACCCTACCTTTCAGCAGGATAATGCACGACTGCATGTTGCAGATGCTGTACGGGTCTTTCTGGATACAGAAAATGTTCGACTGCTGTCCTGGCCAGCACATTCTCCATATCTCTCACCAACTGAAAACGTCTGGTTAATGGTGGCCGAGCAACTGGCTCGTCACAATACGCCAGTTACTACTCTTGATGGACTGTGGTATCATGTTGAAGCTGCATGGGTAGATATCGAAATAGACGACAGAGGGATAGAGAAACAATTAAAATCGCTCAAAAGAGCAAAGGCCGCTGGACCTGATGGGATACCAGTTCGATTTTACAGAGAGTACGCGAAGGAACTTGCCACCCTTCTTGCAGCGGTGTATCGTAGGTCTCTAGAAGAGCGTAGCGTTCCAAAGGATTGCAAAAGGGCACAGGTCATCCCCGTTTTCAAGAATGGATGTCGAACAGATGTGCAGATCTATAGACCTATATCTCTAACGTAGATCAGTTGTAGAATTTTGGAACACGTATTATGTTCGAGTATAATGACTTTTCTGGAGACTAGAAATCAATCTGTGATAATTAGCATGGGTTTCGAAAAAGACGATCGTGTGAACCCCAGCTCGCGCTATTCGTCCACGAGACTCAGAGGGGTTCCCAGGTAGATGCCGTGTTTCTTGACTTCCGCAAGGCGTTCGATACAGTTGCCCACAGTCGTTTAATGAACAAAGTAAGAGCAAATGGACTATCAGACCAATTGTGTGATTGGATTGAAGAGTTACTAGATAACGGAACGCAGCATGTCATTCTCAATGGAGAGAAGTCTTCCGAAGTAAGAGTGATTTCAGGTGTGCCGCAGGGGAGTGTCGTAGGACCGTTGCTATTCACAATATACATAAATGACCTTGTGGATGACATCGGAAGTTCACTGAGGCTTTTGCGGATGATGCTGTGGTATATCGAGAAGTTGTAACAATGGAAAATCGTACTGAAATGCAGGAGGATCTGCAGCGAATTGACGCATGGTGCAGGGAATGGCAATTGAATCTCAATGTAGACAAGTGTAATATGCTGCGAATACATAGAATGATCCCTTACCATTTAGCTACAATATAGCAGGTCAGCAACTGGAAGCAGTTAATTCCAAAAATTATCTGGGACTACGCATTAGGAGTGATTTAAAATGGAATGATCATATAAAGTTGATCGTCGGTAAAGCAGATGCCAGACAGAGATGAAATCGCTTGATAGAAGAGATAGAGAAGATCCAACGGAGAGCAGCGCGCTTCGTTACAGGATCATTTAGTAATCGCGAAAGCGTTACGGAGATGATAGAGCAACTCCAGTGGAAGACTCTGCAGGAGAGACGCTCAGTAGCTCGGTGCGGGCATTCGAAAACATACCTTCACCGAGGAGTCAAGCAGTATATTGCTCCCTCCTACGTATATCTCGCGAAGAGACCATGAGGATAAAATCAGAGAGATTAGAGCCCACACAGAGCCATACCGACAATCCTTTCCACGAACAATACGAGGCTGGAATAGAAGGGAGAACCGATAGAGGTACTCATGGTACCCTCTGCCACACACCGTCAGGTGGCTTGCGGAGTATGGATGTAGATGTAGATCCAAGCTCTGTTTGACTCAATGCCCAGGCGTATCAAGGCCGTTATTATGGTCAGAGGTGGTTGTTCTGGGTACTGATTTCCCAGGATCTATGCACCCAAATTGCGTGAAAATGTAATCATATGTCAGTTCTAGTATAATATATTTGTCCAATGAATACCCATTTATCATCTGCATTTCTTCTTGGTGTAGCAATTTTAATGGCCAGTAGTATAAGTGAGTGAATCTTATAAAAATCATGCCCTGTCCGAAACTTACTGTTATCACAAAATCTGACTATGAACTTTGATAAAAGAAAACTGATTTCTTTGAAAGTAAAGTTGGTCCCTGTGAAATTTAACTAAAGTAAGAATCTGATCTCTACACAGTCTTACCTAGGCGCAAACTGCTCTCGCAGTTACAGCGCGTTTCGATAACAGAGCCGCAGAATCTAACTACAGAGATACACAAAGGTGCAATGGGTACTCTAAAAACATTTCTTTTTATAAATAAATTGAAAATTAATCGATTCTTTGGATATGGACAATGACTCTGGTTTAAATGAACTCAGTTCCAATTTGATTTCCTTTGACTCAATAACGTTTAATGAAATTACAAGAATTGGTGTGCTTTCTCTGAAATCATATAATAACAATCCAATAATTACAAAAAGTGAACTTCATATGTATAATCTCTCCCTAAAGAAATTTTCAGGATATAATGCTTAAATCCATTTCTCTCTGTTATCTAGAAATCCTAAAAAAAATCAAAAGCAAAATGATTTCTGATTCGATGTCTCACGGACCAAGAATGCCGCTTTGTGATATCGCTGCCTTAGGTAAAACAGACTTGGTCATTACCCGTAATCGACTCTTCACAAATATAATCGTACGAATGTAAAAATCTATTCTTTTTGTCTTCACAGTAAATCTTTCGTTAATCCGTAGTATAATTCCCAAAAATCTCCACTGTTTGCTGCTTACTAGGACTAAACCAAAACTCGAGCGTTCACATCTAACAACAAAGTTCAACTGACCGTCTCCTCTCCTCTCCTCTCCTCCAACAGATAAACCCGGCGCACATCTTTGCTGAGCAAAGATCACCTCTAACTTATCACCGTGCAGCGCAGCTTTTCTGCCCGATTCTGCAAGCGATTTCAGACACCCCAAAAAAGAAAAATTCCTACAAAAATTGACACATACACACACACACACACACACACACACACACACACACACACACACCTTTCAACACGAATACATGCTCGTGTTTCAATGAAGACAAAAAAAAATTGTGGGCAAAGATGGTGGCTGTACTGAAAAGTGATACACTACTTGTGAATGTTCCAACTAAACAAAACTTCGCCCGAACAGGGCGTGAAGTCCCAACGGTACCGGCGGGCCGCCATGTAATCCAAAGCTCACAGGCGTCGCTGGATGCAGATACAGAGGGGCATGAGGTCAGCACACCGCTCTCCCGGCCGTATGTCAGCTTACGAGACCAGAGCCACTATTTCTCAATCAAGTAGCTTGTCAGTTTCTGTCGCAAAGGGCTGAATGCACCCCGCTTGCCAACAGCGCTCGGCAGACCAGATGGTCACCCATCCAAATGCTAGCCCAGCTCGGCAGGGCTTAACTTAGGAGATCCGACGGAAACCGGTGTTACCACTTCGGCAAGACCATTAGCTAGCTGTTATCCTGTGTATATGGAATTCTTCTTTTCTTGTAAAATAAAAAAAACATAAGGCACCACTTTCTGACTGACCCTCATATTTTACGGTTGTTGCTATTTCCACTGTCCGCCTTGGTAGTTGAGCGAGCATTGTGACTGGCTACAATGAAGAGGAACCGGGTTCAATTCCCTGACCCGCCAGATATTTTTCCTTGGTCGGAGGATGTCAAGAAACCCGACTGTGGGCATGAGAGCTGTGTGCTGACTACACGCCGCTCCACACCGCACCAGATAACGGCATTGGCAGAGGATGATAGGGCGGTCGATCGGGCCCCATTGGCCCGTTTAGGGCCAGAGCGAGGCCAACAAACAGTTTGTTAGCGATAGGGTTCGATCAGTAGTGAATCTTTTCGCACGATTATGTGTAACATGTTACGTTTATTTGTGTCCAGGGACCACTACCACTGTCTGCCCCAGCCACCGGTACTCCGCAGGTCTTTCGGCAACTCCCTGCGGACTCATAGTGTGGCAAATGTTCTACACTACTGGCCATTAAAGTTGCTACACCACGTAGATGACGTGCTACAGACGCGAAATTTAACCGACAGGAAGAAGATGTTGTGATATGGAAATGATTAGCTTTTCAGAGCATTCACACAAGGCTGGCGCCGGTGGCGACACCTATAACGTCCTGACATGAGGAAAGTTTCCAACAGCAGCTGACCGGCGTTGCCTGGTGAAACGTTGTTGTGATGCCTCGTGTAAGGAGGAGAAATGCGTACCATCTCGTTTCCGACCTTGATAAAGGTCGGATTGTAGCCTATCGCGATTGCTGTTTATCGTATCGCGACATTGCTGCTCGCGTTGGTCGAGGTCCAATGACTGTTAGCAGAATATGGAATCGGTGGGTTCAGGAGGATAATACGGAACGCCGTGCTGGGTCCCAACGGCCTCGTATCACTAGCAGTCGAGATGACAGGCATCTTATCCGCATGGCAGTAGCGGATCGTGCAGCCACGTCTCGATCCCTGAGTCAACAGATGGGGACGTTTGCAGGACAGCAAGTATCTGCACGAACAGTTCGACGACGTTTGCAGCAGCATGGGCTATCAGCGCGGAGACAACGGCTGCGGTTACCCTTGACGCTGCATCACAGAGAGGAGCGCCTGCGATGGTGTACTCAACGACGAACCTGGATGCACGAATGGCAAAACGTCATTTTTTTCGGATGAATCCAGGTTCGGTTTACAGCATCATGATGGTCGCATCCGTGTTCGACGACAACGCGGTGAACGCACATTGGAAGCATGTATTCGTCATCGCCAAACTAGCGTATTACCCGGCGTGATGGTATGAGTTGCCATTGGTTACACGTCTCGATCACCTCTTGTTCGCATTGACGGTACTTTGAACAGTGGACTTTACATTGTAGATGTGTTACGACCCGTGGCTCTACCCTTCATTCGATCCCTGTGAATCCCTACATTTCAGCAGGATAATGCACGACCGCATGTTGCAGGTCCTTTACAGGTCTTTCTGGATACAGAAAATGTTCGACTGCTGCGCTGGCGAGCACATTCTCCAGATCTCTCACCAACTGAAAACGTCTGGTCAATGGTGGCCGAGCAACTGGCTCGTCACAATACGCCAGTCATTACTCTTGATGAACTGTGGTACCGTGTTGAAGCTGCATGGGCAGCTGTACCTGTACACGCCATCAAAGCTCTGTTTGACTCAATGCCTAGGCGTATCAAGGCCGTTATTACGCCCAGAGGTGGTTGTTCTGGGTACTGATTTCTCAGGATCTATGCACCCAAATTGCGTGAAAATGTAATCACATGTCAGTTCTAGTATAATATATTTGTCCAATGAATACCCGTTTATCATCTGCATTTCTTCTTGGTGTAGCAATTTTAATGGCCAGTAGTGAATATACAAAAGCGCCGACTCAGAACAGCCTCGTGGAGGCATAGTGAAGTGGCGGTGTTACTTCCACCAGAAGCACAACTCTTCCGCCGTGAATGGAGTGTTAGGCGGTCTGTATCTGTCGCCGGCAACATGCAAAGCCAGCGGCGTACTAGCGCAACTGCGGGAACACCTTCAGTATTGCATTACGCCTCTGCAGATAAAAGAGCTGCCTGTTAACTCACTGAGTTTACCAGCGCCGCGCAAACACAACTGTAAATCTGCCGGCGAGGGATGCCCGACCTTGAAATTCCTGTCTCTTTTTATCTTGGTTCGATGTACGCACCTGAGCTCCTATACTGCTATATTACCACGATTTCATCTCTTGCGGCATAGGAAAACCGAACCTGGAGTTAAAGCCGTATTTTCATAATTGACAGCACTGTTTTCCCGTAATTACTTGAAGAATGTTCAAAAGTCCATAGTTTTTGTCTCTGGTCATATGTAAAGTACATCAGTTGCAAGACGCAATCAATAGATCCACTGCGCGATAACGAAGGTGATGTCGCTGGTGACAGAGCCAGTAAGGCAGAGTCACCAATCACGGTTTTCCGAAACTCGTTCACCAAAGAGGACGAAGTAAATATTCTAGAATTCGAATCTAGAACAACTGCCAACGTGAGTAACTTAGAAGTAGACTTTCTCAGTCTAACGAAGCAACTTAAATCATTTAATAAAGACAAAGCCTCCGGTCCAGACTGTACGCCACTCACGTCCCGTTCAGCGTATGCTAATACAGTAGCTCCATACTTAACAATCATATAAAACCGCTCGCTAGACAAAAGATACGTGCAAACGACTGGAGTGTTGAACAAAAAAATGGTTCAAATGGCTCTGAGCACTATGGGACTGAGGTCATTAGTCCCCTAGAACTTAGAACTAGTTAAACCTAACTAACCTAAGGACATCACAAACATCCATGCCCGAGGCAGGATTCGAACCTGCGACCGTAGCAGTCTTGCGGTTCCAGACTGCAGCGCCTTTAACCGCACGGCCACTTCGGCCGGCAGAGTTGAACAGATTGCACTAATACTCAAGAATGATAATGGTAGTAATACGCTGAATTACTGACCCATATCATTAACGCCGATTTGCAGTACTTAGGAGACTGCCTACACTACGCTTGTCCGTCCACTTACAGAATACTGCTGCGTGGTGTGGGATCCTTACCAGATAGGACTGACGGAGTGTATGGAAAAAGTTCAAAAAAGGGCAGCACGTTTTGTATTATCGCGAAATATGGGAGAGAGTGTCACAGAGATGATACAGGATTTGGGCTGGAAATCATTAAAACAAAGGCGTTTTTCGTTGCGACGGAATCTTCTCACGAAATTCCAATCGCCAAATTTCTCCTCCGAATGCGAAAATATTTTGTTGACACCGACCTACATAGAGAGGAACGATCACAACGATAAAATAAGGGAAATCAGAGCTCGTACGGAAAGATATAGGTCTTCATTCTTTCCGCGCGCTATACGAGATTGGAATAATAGAGATTTGTGAAGGTGATTCGACTAACCCTCCGCCAGGCACATGAATGTGATTTGCAGAGTATCCATGTAGATGTAGGCGTAGATACGATTTTGGAACACGTTTTATGTTGGAACATTATGAATTACCTCGGAGATAACGGTCTATCACACATAGTCAGCATAGATTCAGAAAATGTCGTTCTTGTAAAACTTAAATAGCTCTTTATTAGCACGAAGTAATGAGTTCTATCGATAACGGATCCAAAACTGATTCCATATTTCTAGATTTCCTGGAGGCTTTGGACACCGTTCCTCACAAGATACTTATAACAAAATTGGGTGCCTATGGAGTTGTGCGACTGGTTCGTGATTTATTGTCAGAAATGTCATAGTATGTAGTAATTGACGGAAAAGTAATACCGGCGTATCCAGGGAAATGTTACAGGCCCTCTGCTATTCCTAATCCGCATTTTAGTTATATTTTTAAATGAGAATTAATTGAAACCCTCAGCTGCCGACAGGTGTTGTTGATATACCTCGATGGGCACAGCTGAAAATGTGTGCCCCGACCGGGACCGGGACACAAATGAATAGCGCGACTGCAGGGACTTATCCCTTGCACGCTTCCCGTGAGACCCACATTCCCAACTGTCCACAATTTACGTACGTAATGTTCCTAATAGATATTTGCCCTTACACTCATTACTCGCGCACACTAAGGTGACGATTTCCGTAAGAGTTTGGGCAACCTGTGCGCATTCGCATAGACGAAGGTGCCATGCCACGTAACCAGGAGATCCCGGGTTCGAGTCCCGGTCGGGGCACACATTTTCAGCTGTCCCCAACGAGGTATATCAACAACACCTGTCGGCAGCTGAGGATTTCAATTAATTATCATTTATTCTAGAGAAGCCGCGCAGTCATCAATGGTATCTGTTCTTTCGAGAACAGTTACTATCTTCATGTATAGTTATATTTTTGTTTATTTTGGTAGTACTGTCGTTTCACGTTGATCACGCATGCTTTGTTTATTTGTTGTTATATCTTTGCAATTTTCAAGCTGCTGGGTTAGTTTCGTTATCGCTGCCGTGCCGTTAATCATGGCTCCTCCGCTGTCTATTTGCACCGAAGAAGAGCAACGTTCTGTGACCTTTTTTTTTGTGGTCGGAAGGCGTATCAGGGGCCGAAATTCATCGAAGACTTTCGGTACAGTACGGGAACAGCGTTTTGCCACTTTTGCCAGAAGGGAGTATCTACGAATGGATTGAAAATTTCCGAAATGGTGGCAATAGTGTTACGCGCGATGAAGGAGCCGGACGACCGTTAACCACCACAAATGAAGAAACCATTGAGCGTCCACATGAAATGATTCTCTTGGACAGACGACTAACTATTGATGAAGCGGCACATCGTCTGCAAAATAGTCACGGTTCTGCCTACCAAATCATCCACAACATAAAGTCTGAGCAAGGTGGGTCCCAAAACAACTCACACTGTTGCATAAACAAACGCGCTTGGACATCGCAAAAAACATTTGGATCGCTATGGTCACGAAGGGGAAAACTTCTTAGACAGAATCATTACTGGTGACGAAACATGGATCCAACACTACGAGCCGGAAACTAAACGGCAGAGTATGGAATGGAAACATCCAAAATCGTCGTGCAAGAAAAAGATCAAGACCCAACCGTCCGCAGGAAAACTGATGCTTACGGTTTTTTGGGACGCACAAGGTCCAGTACTGGAACATTATGGGAAAAGGTGCACGACAAGAAATAGTGTGCGTTACAGTGAGATGTTTCAGTGAGATGCCTACTGCCAGGCTAAAGCCTGCAATTAGAAGCAAACGCCGAGGATTGCTGTCAAAAGGTGGTGTGTTGTTGCACGACAATGCCCGTCCGCATATTGCTGCCCACACTGCTGAAACGCGACAGAAACTCAAATTTGAGGTACTGGACCGTCCTCCATATAGTCCCTATCTTGCCCCTTCTGACTATCACTTGTTTGGTCCACTCAAACAAGGCATTAAGAGACCGTCGATTTACCTCGGACGAAGCAGTGAAAGAAGCGGTGCATTCCCTGGCTCGCAGCTCAACCCAGAACCTTGTTTTATCAGAGCATCAGAAAACTTGTAGAACGATGGAGCAAGTGCGTTGAAACGCAAGGAGACTACGTCGAAAAACGATGCTCTTCTAACTTTCCTATTTGATTAAAATAAAATTTTATGACTACTTTGCGGATAATAAATGACTTGCCGTAGTACACAAACGATTTTAGAGACAATCTGAGCAGCTCTTTTAGATGATGCTGTCGTTTACCGCCTTGTAAATTCATCAGATAATCAAAACAAAACAAATTAGACAAATTCCTGTGTGATGCGAAAAGTGCCGATTGACTCCATATAACGAAAAGTGTGAAGTCATCCGCATGAGTACTAAAAGAAATCTGATAAATTTAGATTACACGATGCATTACGCAAATCTAAAGGTTGTAAATTCGACTGAATACTTAGGCATTACATTTACGAATAACTTACATTGGAACCATCACATAGATAATGTTGTGGCGAAAGCAAACAAATACTGCAATTTATTGGCAGAACACTTAGGAAGTGCAACAGATCTACTAAAGAGACGGCTTGCAGCACGCTTGTCCGCTCTCTACTGGAGTATTGCTGTGCGGTGCGGGATCCGCAACAGATGGGACTGACGGAGGACATTGAAAAAGTTCAGAGAAGGGCAACTCGTTTTGTATTTTCGAGAAAAAGGGAAGAGAGAGTCGCAGATATGATACGTCAATTGGGGTGGCAACCATTAAAACAAAGGTGTTTTTCGTTGCGGTAGGTTCTTCTCGTGGAATTTCAACCACCAATTTTCTCCTCCATTTGAGAAAATATTCTGTTGGCGCCCAGCTGTATAGGGGGAAATGGTCATTGTGATAAAAATAAGAGAAATCAGAGCTCGCACGGAAAGATTAAAGCGTTCGTTTTTCCCGCGCGCTATTCGAGAGTGAAACGGTAGACAAATCGCTTGAAGGTGGTCCGATGAACACTCTGCCAGGCACTAAATTGTAAATCGCAAAGTAATCACGTAGATGTAGACGTACAGTGTAGCCAAGCTCGAAAATGTGTGTCAATTTGAAATAGCCAAAGGAACTGGTACGCTTGTCTAATATCGTGTAGGCCCCTACGAGCACGCAGAAGTGCCGCAACACGACGTGGCATGTATTCGACTAATGTCTAAAGTCGTGCCGGAGGGAATTGACGTCATGAATCCTCCAGGGCTATCCATAAATCCGTAAGAGTACGAGGAGGGGGGGGGGGGGGTGGACATATCTTCTTCTGAACAGCACCTTGCAAGGCATCCCAAATATGCTCAGCAATGTTCATCTCTGGGAAGTTCGGTGGCCAGCAAAAGTGTTTAAACTCAGAAGAGTGTTCGTGGAGCCACTCTGTAGCAATTCGGGACGTATGGGGTGTCACGTTGTCTAGTCCGTCGGAATGCACAATGGACATGAATGGATGCAGGTGATCAGACAGGATGCTTACGTACGTGTCAACTGTCAGAGTAGTATCTACACGTATCAGGATCCCATATCACTTCAACTGTACACGCCCCACACCATTACAGAGCCCTCACCAGCTTGAACAGTCCTCTGCTGTAATGTAGGGTCCATAGATCCATGAGGTTGTGTCCATACCCCTACCGTCCATCCGCTGGACAGAATTCGAAACGAGATTCGTCCGACCAGGCAACATGTTTCCAGTCATTAACAGTCCAATGTCGTTGTTGACAGCGAGTCGTAAACCTCTGTGCCGTGCAGTCATCAAGGGTATACTTGTGGGCCTTCGGCTCCCAAAGCCCATATCGATGATGTTTCATTGAATGGTTCGCACGCTGACACTTCTTGACGAAACATCACTGAAATCTGCCACAGTTTGCGGAAGGGTTGGACTTCTGTTACACTGAACTATTCTCTTCGGTCGTCGTTGGTCCATTTCTTGCAAGATCTTTTTCCGACCTCAGCGATGTCGGAGATCTGATGTTTTAACGGATTCCTGGTATTCACGGTACACTCGTGAAATGGTCGTATGGGAAAATCCCCACTTCATAGTTGCGTCGGAGATGCTGTGTCCCATCGCTCGTGCGCCGACTATAACACCAGGTTCAAACTCACTGAAAACATGATAACCTGCCATTGTAGCAGCAGTAACCGATCTAACAACCGAGTTGTCTCATATAGACGTTGCAGACCGTAGCGCCGTATTCTGCCCGTTTACGTATCTCAGTATTTGAATATGCATGCCTATACCAGTTTCTTCGGCTCTCCATTGTATATACTGGAATGAAGAGATTGGCACAGGAGCGGAAGTTCTAGCTAGTCACTTCAAACCAGTCAGAAGACATGCGCAAAAAAATCTGCGCAAAACTAATTTCGCACTACCTGTTATTTCAAACTGACACCCATTTTCCAGCTTGGCTACGCACTACATCTGCATGATTACTCTGCAATTCGCAATTTAGTGCCTGGCAGGGAGATTCGAATATCTTTCTTCTCCTGCTGTTTATACCCACTACAGCTCCCTCTAGTACCATGCAAGTTACCCCTGATACCTTAAAATACATAGTTGATCCTCGCCCTTGTTCAGTCAGTCGTTTCCACATATATCTTTCATCACAATTCTTGGGAGAATTTACTCATCCATCACTCCATACCACTTCCAGCATCTTTCTAAAGCACCACGCCTCCAACAGTGCGACGGTCCAGTTGCATACATTTTTTTTCTTCAAATGGTTCAAATGACTCTGAGCACTATGGGACTTAACATCTGAGGTCATCAGTCCCCGAGAACTTAGAACTGCTTAAACCTAACTAACCTAAGGACATCACACACATCCAAGCCCGAGGCAGGATCCGAACGTGCGACCGTAGCAGCAGCGCAGTTCCGAACTGAAGCGCCTAGAACCGCTCGGCCACAGTGACCCGCTTTTTTCTTCCCCACTAAAATGTTACGAGGGTGTGCTGAAACGTAATGCTTCCAAGTTTTTTATTCTGTTCTCAATATCGGCTGAGGTATTATATGGCACGAATATTATTCTGTCGACTTTCTCCCTTCGCTGGCGTATGTTTGCAGCCCTCTGCCGCCAGAGGTCTCCGAACTGTAGCGCGTAACATGGCGATGAGTAATGTAACAGTGGGGTGAAAAAAGTCATGGGATAGCGATGCGCACATATACAGATGATGGTATAAAAAGGCAGTGCATCGGCGGATCTGTCATATGTATTCACGTGATTGACATGAAAAGGTTTCCGACGTGATTATGGTGGCACGACGAGAATTAACAGACTTTGAACGAGGAATGGTAGTTGGAGCTAGCCGCATGGGACATTCTATTTCTGACTGAGCAACTGTACTGGGCGTGACGCGGTACAGTTATTACGTAACAATTCCAAAGGAAACATACCGAAACAACCATGTATCACATAAACACGGTTGTTTGCATTAGCACGTAAACATTATGTGTTTACATTATTCGAAAACAACAAAAGGGCTCAGCATTCTGTGCGTACGGAACAGTATTGATGCACTGCAACAGTGGCTCGGTGTTACAGACACTGTACCTACGGAGCAATTTTCTGGTACGCACTCTCCATCCCACCTGGTGTCTCTTCGGTTCCTAGTGCAGCGTCCAGAATTCATGCCAACAGATCTTCCTCTGTTTCTAAGGGAGTCTCGTAAATCAAACTTCGCATACGACCCCAATAGTAGTAGCCCATAGGAGTTAAATCCAGCGGCCACACGGTTGGACCACCTCGGCCTGCCCATCTTTCACCATATTGTCTGCTGAGATGTCTCCGAACTCCACGTGAGAGGTGAAGTGATGCGCCAACATGCTGAAAGCACATTTTCTGATGGTCATTCACCGACGCAACTTACGAGTCCAATACGTTTTGTAGGAGGATTAAGTACGCAGGACCAGTTAGCTTGAGTGGAAGCAGAAGTGGATGCGTTACACATCTAAACTATTACTATTACGACGCTATATGTTTAACAATCTATGTGGTAAACATATAGCGTCGTAATAGTGGAACTGTCAAACTGCTGTCACCTCGTAATTAACATTTAATTTTAACATGTTGACAACAGCATTTACGATCTTATTAAAGCAGTGACAGTTACAAAACAGTGCACTAACGACGCAATATGGACGTCACATCAATCTAGACGTACTTGAAAATGGCGATAAAGCCGAAACAGTTTGTCGTAATTGTAAATGAAGATTACTCATTATAAGCAGCTATTTGGCGTATCTACTGTAACAATCATGTCGGTATCAGACATATATTACGCTGCTGGCCCTAAAGAAGAAAAATTGTTGATATTATCAGTGCATTAAAAATGAACAAAGCTGCAGGGCCCGATGGGATCCCTGTTAGATTCTGTACTAAATTTGCGGCTGAGTTAGGCCCTCTTGTAACTACAATCTATCGCAGAAATCTATCGAACAAAATACCGAGCCCAATTTTTTGGAAAAAAACACAGGTCACACCTCTCTACAAGAAGGTTAGTAGAAGTGATCCACATAACAACCATCCAGTATCGACTTGAACAATCTTATTATTCCTCAAACGTAATAGGGTATCTTGAACAGAATGACCTCCTCAATGCCAGGCAGCATGGATTCCGAAAAGATCGATCATGTGAAAGCCAACTCGCACTTTTCTCACACGACATACTAAAATCTTTGGATCATGACAGTCAGGTAAATGCAGTATTTCTTGATTTCTGAAAAGCATTTGACTCAGTACTATATTTACGCTTGTTATAGGATATCAAGTGAAATTTATAGAGAGGACACAACATGTTATATTGGATGGGTGTAGAAGTAACTTCGAATGTGCTCCAGGAAAGTGTGTTGGGACCCTTGCTGTCCATGTTGTATATTAATGACCTTGCGGACAACATTTACAGTAACATCAGGCTTCTTGATGCAGTCATCTATAGTGATGTATCATCTGAAAGAAGCTGCATAAATATTTAGATCTTGATAGGATTTCAAAGATTGGCAACTTACACTCTGTTTAGAAATGTAACATTCTGCTCTTAACACGACGAAAAAACATAGTGTCCTATAACTATATACCAATGAGTCACTGTTGGAATCAGCCAATTCATACAAATGCCTGGTGTAAGCCTTGTAGGGATATGAAATGGAATGACCACATAGACTCAGTCATGGGTAATATAATAGGTGGTAGACTACAGTTTTTTTGGTAGTATACTGGAGAAATGCAATCAGTCTATTAAGAAGATGGCTTACAAATCACTCGTGGGACCAATCTAGAATACTGCTCAACAGTGTGGGACCTGTACTAACAGGAGATACTGAATGTATAAAGAGAAGGACAGCACGAATGGTCACAGATTTGTTTAATCCGTTTTAGAGTGTCACAGTGATACTGAAGGAAATGAACTTGCACACTTGAACTATCTCGAGAAAGTCAATAAAGTTTCAAGAATCGGCTTTTATGATGACTCTAGGAATATACTACAATCCCCTTTGCGTCGCTCACATGGGGATCGAGGGGATAAGATTAGAATAATTACCGCACGCACAGACACATTCAAACAATCATTCTTCCCGCGCTCCAGACGTGAATAGAATTGGAAGAAACCCTAATAACTGGTACAATGCGACGTATCCACTGCCATGCAACTCACGGTGGTTTGCGGAGTATAGATGTAGAGGTAGAGGTGTGACGGTTGCTACCCGCTCGTGTCCAGCCTAGTTCCGTCACGCACGCACAGGGGGCACTAAATGGCCTTCCGTCGAGGTGCCGTGAGACACAGCGCAACACGGTAGGCAAGGTCGAAGAGACGAGACAGCAGGGGCCGATTAGCGAGCAGGCCTGCCTCCACGTGGTTAACGCCCACACCTGTTGCGTGCGTCCCTCACGGCACTGACCCCGTTCACACGGGCGTCTCAGCTCACCATCACGTCCGTAGAGTTCATCTATCGAGGGGGGAACATCATTTTTGGATTACTGCTACCTAGGTATGGGGCAGTCTACTACGCAGTGGAACAGAAGATCATGACCAAGCGTTCTGATTAAACACAACGTAAGACAGGGAGGTAGTCTTTCGTCCCCATTGTTCAGTCTATACATAGTCTGTGGTGTCACCGCCAGACACCACACTTTCTAGGTGGTAGCCTTTAAATCGGCCGCGGTATGTTAGTATACGTCGGATCCGCGTGTCGCCACTATCAGTGATTGCAGACCGAGCGCCGCCACACGGCAGGTCTAGAGAGACTTCCTAGCACTCGCCCCAGTTGTACAGTCGACTTTGCTAGCGATGGTTCACTGCCTATTTACATTCTCAATTGCCGAGACAATAGTTTAGCATAGCCTTCAGCTACGTCATTTGCTACGACCTAGCAAAGCGCCATTATCAGTTACTATTGATATTGTGAATCATGTACCGTCAAGATCGACGTTCATCATTAATGGATTAAAGTTAAGTATTCCACCAGCTACGTCCGTTTTTCTAAAGTCTAATTTCCTTGTCCTGTTCCAGACCCCACGCCAGCCTGCGCGAGCTAAAACGCGTGCCTTTCGGCCTCCTCTAGTAACACTGTGTTGGCTCTTCTGCCAACCACAACATCGTCAGTCGATACATAGTCTCGAAGGCTTTTGATTGTGTAAATCTTAGAGTACTTCTAGATAAGCTCAAATTCTGTGGTATGAATGCGACAGCGCTCAAATGGTTTAAATCATACCTTAGTGGAAGAGTGCAGAAAGTTGAAATAAGCAGTTCATATAACATGCAAAAACTGGTGATTTCTCAAACTGGGGAACAATCAAGAATGGGGTGCCGCAAGGTTCGGTCTTGGGTCCTCTGCTGTTCTTGTTGTTGTTGTTGTGGTCTTCAGTCCTGAGACTGGTTTGATGCAGCTCTCCATGCTACTCTATCCTGTGCACGACTCTTCATCTCTCAGTACCTAAAGCAGCCTAAATCCTTCTGAATCTCCTTAGTGTATTCATCTCTTAGTCTCCCTCTACGATTTTTACCCTCCACACTGCCCTCCAGTACTAAATTGGTGATCCCTTGATGCCCCAGAACATGTCCCACCAACCGATCCCTTTTTCTAGTCAAGTTGTGCCACAAGCTTCTCTTCTCCCCAATTCTATTCAATACCTCCTCCTCAGTTATGTGATCTACCCATCTAATCTTCAGCATTCTTCTGTAGCACCACATTTCGAACTGCTGTTCTTAATATATATTAATGACTTGCCATTCTATATTCACGAAGATGCAAAGCTGGCACTTTTTGCCGCTGATACAAGTATAGCTATCACACCCAACAGACTAGAAATAACTGGTGACACTCTAAACGATGTTTTTCAGAAAATGATTAAGTGGTTCTCTGCAAATAGGCTCTCATTAAACTTTGACAAAACACAGTATATACACTTCCACACAGTAAATGGAATGACACCATTAATAAATGTAGACTTCGATCAGAAATCGGTAGCTAAGGCAGAATATTCAAAATTTTTAGGTGTATGCATTGATGAGGGGTTGAACTGGAAAAACACACTGAAAATCTGCTGAAACGTTTGAGTTCAGCTACTTATGCTATTAGTATCATTGCAAATTTTGGTGATATACATCTCAGTAAATTAGCTGACCACGCCTATTTTCATTCTCTGCTTTCGTATGGCATCATATTCTGGGGTAACTCATCATTGAGTAAAAGAGTGTCCATTGCACAAAAGCGTGTAATCAGAATAATTGCTGGAGCTCATCCGAGATCATCCTCCAGACACTTATTTAAAGAGCTAGAGATCTTCACTATAGCCTCACAATATATATATATATATATATATATATATATATATATATATATATATATAATATATTCACTTATGAAATTTGTTATTAACAATCCGAACGAATTCAAAAGTAATAGCAGTGTACATGGCTACAACACTAGGAGAAAGGATGATCTTCAAGGTTAACTCTAACTTTGACTCAGAAGGGGGTAAATTATGCTGCCACAAAAGTCTTACCTGATAGCATCAAAAGTCTGACAGATAGCCATATAACATTTAAAAGGAAATTAAAATAATTTCTTAATGGCAATTCCTTCTACTCATTAGATGAGTTTTGGGATATAGTAAGTGGGTAATTTCCACAACACCCACCAAAATAAAAAAAAGTAAAAATAAAAATATTAAGTGTCATGTAATATTTTGTGTGATGTAATAGCTTGTATGGACACCTTTTATTAACCTGACATGTTCCCCATCATTACGAAGTGTCGTATTCATGATTTATGGAACAAGTACTAGTCTAATCTAATCATAAAAAAAGTACTGATGAAAATGAAAGGTTCACGACTGGGATCAGATATCAAGGTGAGAGGATATCGACATTGCTATTCTCGGTGAAAGTGGGGAAGAATTACAGGACGTATTGAATGGAATGAATAGTGTAATGAGTATAGAATATGGATTGAGAGTGAATCGATGAAATACGAAACTAATAAGGAGTAGCAGAAATGAGGCTACCAATAAACTTATGATCACAGTTGGGGGCCACGAAGTATACGAAGTGAAGGAATTCTGTTACATCTGAAGCAAAATGACACATGGAAGACAAACCAATGAGAGCACAAAACACAGACTAGCACTGGCAAAAAGGGCATTCCTGGCGAAGAGAAGTGTTGTACTATCAAACATTGGCCTTAATCTGAGGAAGAGATATCTGAGAATGTACCGTACATTCGGAGCACAGCGTTGTATGGTAGTGTATCGTGAACAGTGAGAAAACCGGAACAAAAGAGAATATAAGTGTTTCAGATACGTTGCTGCCATTGTCCTCTCAATATATATATATATATATATATATATATATATATATATATATATATATATATACTTTACTGTTGCTTCTGGTTAGCAATATCATCTTACTCCCAAGAATTATCAGCTTCCACTCAGTTAATACTACGCAGACATCCAATCTGCATTTGGATCGCACTTCATTGACTCTCGTGCAGGAAGGTGTGCAGTGTTCTGTTGCATCCATTTTCAATAACCTGTCACAAGAACTCAAAAATCTTAGCAGTAGTCCATGCGCTTTCAAATCCAAGCAAAGAGTTTTCTCATGGGTCACTACTTCGATTCTTTCGAGGAGTTCCACGAAAAACGGATTCCTATGTTGCAGTATGTGTTCATTTAAACTTATAGCTTGTCCCCTTTTTAGCATTAACAGAAATTTAATTTTATCTATTATTACTTTTCTGTTGTAATTTCATGCACTGGTACATTCCATGACCGTGGAGACTTCCTCCTCAATTTGGTCCTACGGAAGTAGACGTGTAAACTAAAATAAATGATATAGAATGCTGAAAGTTAGGTGGACAGATATGGTAGGGAATAAGGAGATTCTCCGCAGAATCGGCGAAGACAGCAACATACAGAAAACTGGAAAGAAGAAGGCAAAGGATGATAGGATACGTGTTAACACGTCAGGTACTGTATAGGGTAAAATCTGTAGAGGAAGACAGAGGTTGGAATACATCCAGCGAATTCAGGACGTGCGTTGAAAGTGCTGCTCTGAGATCAGAAGGTTGGCGTAGGAGAAAAATTAGCGGTGGACCGCACCAAACCAGTCATGGCAACCTCTTCACACCAGAGCAGCACTTGCACCCTGCGTCCTTAGATTAGTACTGGACGTATTCCAATTCCTATCTTCCCACCGAGTTTATTCTGTATAGTACCATGAAACGTACTCCCTGTCCCTACTTCCTGTCAGTGTTTTCCATGTATTCCTTCGTTGTTCGATTCTGCGGAGAACCTCCTCATTCCATGCATTGTAACTCCGAACAACTTTGAACAGTCTTCTGCAGCACCAAACCTCAAACGCTTCGATCCTATTCTGTTCCGTTTCACCCACAGTCCACGATTCACTACTATACAATGTTGTGCTCCAAACGTACATTCTCAGAAATTTCGTCTACAAATTAAGACCCATGTTTGATACAGGATGGGGCAAATAAAAGTGACCTGGACGAGTGGGTACAACTCGTGGCAGTATTAACGGAGGAGGAAAAGACCGACAGTTACTTCCAGCAGGGTGGAGTAACTGCCCATACAGCCGGCCGAGCCTTGGAGCACATTTACACAATTTTCGCGCCTGAGAGAGTTGTTAGCAGGGGTCTGTCCGGTCGCGGTCCTTGCTGGCCACCCAGGTCACCTGATCCGTCTGCGTGCTGTGCGTTAATTTTGCGCGGTAGCCCTCAAGTCTGAGGTGTATCGCAACAACCATCATAGTCTTCGAGAACTGCAGCGGAACATTTCGGATGAGACTGCAGCAATTCCAGTAGACCAGCTTCGATCCGAATGCAGCAACTTCCTGACCTGGGCCCAGATTCAGTATCTGCTGTATGCAGATTAGTACTGTATTTCCTTTCCTCTGCTGTGTTTCTTTGTAGCCAGGATCTTTGTTCTCCGGGGCACTTATATTTGAGCCACCCCGTATAGGAGACTTCTTTCGGCTAAGGACGCCGTCGTTACCTGTGCTAGTCTGCTTTTTATGTCCTCCTTCGTTCGTCCATCATGGATTATTTTGTTTCAAGGTAGCATAATTTCTTAGCTTCGTTTACTTCGTGATCACTGATCTGGATGTTAAGTTTGTTCCTTTTCTAATTTTGTGCTACTCTTCACTACTTCTGTCTTCCTTCAGCTCACTCTCAATCCATACAGTGTATTTACTGAACGGTTCATGCAGTTCAACACATGCTGTAATTCTCCTTAACTTCCACTGAAGTTAGCAATCTCATTACCGTGTCTTATCACTGATATGCTTTCAGCCTGAATTTTAATCTCACTCGTCAGCTTGTCCTTTATTTCCTCATTGGTTCTACTACATGTACATTAAACATTAGGGAAGAAAGATTGCATTTCTCTCTTACACATTTTTTAATCTGTATTTTTTTTTTTGAGTAATCAGTCTTGGGACTGATTTGATGCGCCTACATATACCGTCAACAAACAAATATGAAGCGCATGTCAGAGTATATTTATCATAGTACCACGTTTTGGGGTTCTTCCCGCTCCATCCAGTATGGAGTGCAAGTACACTCATACTCATAAATTAAGGATAATGCTGATAGATGGTGAAACAACGCTCTGGTGGGCGGTTTGCGGGTTTACATCACCTCGGGGTATGATCATGCCGTGCATTTGACCTGCGGTCGTCGCACGGTGGCGCTGGCAGCAGTCCACATACGCAGAGGTGTGTCGGTGCATGTCAGAGTACGGTGCAGCGAGTAAGTGTGCAGACGTTTTCAGACGTGCTAATGGTATGTGTTGAAAATGGCTAAAAGAGCACATATTGATGTTATGAGGGGTAGAATGCTACGGCGACTGGTGAAACACAGCAGGTCGTAGCACGAGCCCTCCGTATGCCACAAAGTGTGATCTCAAGATTATGGCAACGATTCCAGCAGACAGAAAACGTGTTCAGGCACTACAGTACGGGACGTCCACAGTGTACAACACCACAAGAAGACCGATATCTCAGCATCAGTGCCCGCAGACGGCCACGGGGTAGCCTTGCTCGGGACCTTACCGCAGCCACTGGAACAGTTGTCTCCAGACACACAGCTTACAGACGACTGAACAGACATGGTTTATTCGCCCGGAGACCTGCAAGGTGCATGCCACTGACCCTGGTCACAGGAGAGCCTGTAAAGCCTGGTGTCAAGAACACAGTACATGATCATTGGAACAGTGGTCCCAGGATATGTTCACAGACGAGTCTATAGTCTGAACAGTGATTCTCGCCGGGTTCTCATCTGGCGTGAACCAGGAACCAGATACCAACCCCTTAATGTCCTTGAAAGGGACCTGTTTGGAGGTCGTGATTTGATGGTGTGGGGTGGGATTATGATTGGTGCACGTCTTTGACAGAGGAACTGTAACAGGGCAGGTGTATCGGGACGTCATTTTGCACCAGCATGTCTGCCTTTCCAGGGGTGCAGTGGGTCCCACGTTCCTCCTGATGGATGATAACGCACGGTTCCACCGACCCGCCATCGTGGAGGAGTACCTTGAAACAGAAGGTATCAGGCAAATGGAGTGGTCTGCCTGTTCTCCAGATCTAAACCCCATCGATCATGTCTGCGATGCTCTCGGTCGATGTATCGCTGCACGTCTTCAAATCTCTAGGACACTTCAAGAGCTCCGACAGGCACTGGTGCAAGAATGAGAGGCTATACCCCAGCAGCTGCTCGACCACCTGATCCACAGTATGTCAACCCGTTGTGCGGCCTGTATACGTGTGCATGGTGATCATAACCCACACTGATGTCGGGGTACATGCACAGTAAACAGTGGCGTCTTGTAACACGTGTTTCGGGACGGTTTTCTCAACTTATCACCAATATCGTGGACTTACAGATCTGTGTCGCGTGTGTTTCCTATGTGCCTATGCTATTAGTGCCAGTTTTGTGTAGTGCCACGTTGTGTGGCTCCACATTCTGCAATTATCCTTAATTTATGAGCATGAGTGTAGAATGGATGCTTAAAGCCTGTGTGAGTGCCGCAATTAGCCTGACCTTGTCTTCACGACTACTACGAAAACGATAAGTACGGACTGACGAATATCTCTAGATTCTTGACTAAATACTGATTCCAGTAAGCTTGTGAGCAGACTTTCGAGGGATACTTGGTGTCTACCTTCAACCGTCTTACCAGTTCATGTTTTTTGAGCATTTTCGCGGCGCCCTTCCGTGACAAATGCACGCTTTCACTTCTGTCGATGACTCTCGATCCAAGTGCGTGTTCCCTATCGGGGAACCCCCAGTCCAGTCACAAATATCGTTTGGTACTCCGTGTGACCACGCTTTGACGAAGCAGCGAATCGTCGCGTGCCTCTACTGTTGCTGCTGGTTTCGGCAGTGAATGGCTGGCGCGCCACCTAACCAGACGGGCAAACACAGCGTCGTATTAGCGGACTGTGAAGCTCTCGCAATCTCATTTAAGGGGCAGGCGAGGCTCGAAACAGTTGTCTGGGGCTGCAGCGAGGCCGTGGTTTCCGGCGCCCTGACCTACTCCACAAGTCCCGCCCACAGTCGTTTCGTGTGTGTACGTGTGTATGTGTGTGGCGAGGAGGAGGTGGGGTGGGGGGGGGGGGGGGAGGAGGGCTTCATCGCTTAACGCTTAAGGGAAGAGACATGTATTAACCTATCAGGCATCATCCAACTGGGGACTAATTACATGTGGGGTCCCGAAGGTTCCCTTTTAGGGCCCTTACTTTTTCTTGTGTATATCAATGACCTTTCATCAGTAATATTACCAGGTGCCAAGTTCTTTTTGTTTGCCGATGATACAAACATTGCAACAAATAGCAAACCAAGTGTAGTCTTAGAAAGATGGGCTACTAAAATATTTGTGGACATTAATCACTGGTTCCTAGCCAATTCTTTGTCACTAAACTTTGAAAAAACACACTACATGCAGGTCAGAACTTGTAAGGTGTGCCTCACAAGTATATGCCTAACATACGATGACAAGCAGATAGAAGAAGTGGACAGTGTTAAATTCTTGGGATTACAGCTTGATAATACATTCAACTGGGAAGAGCACACCACAGAACTGCTGAAGCGTCTTAATAATTCTCTACTTGCAATGCGAATTGTGTCAGACTTAGGGGATATAAAAATGAAAAAGCTGGCATAATATGCTTACTTTCATTCCACAATGTCATATGGGATTATTTTTTGGGGAAATTCATCAAGCCAAACTAAAGTTTTCCAGGCACAAAAACGTACAGTAAGAGTTATATGTGGTGTGAACTCAAGAACATCCTGCAGAAGCCTGTTAAGGGAACTAGGGATACTGCGGATCAATTGGAATGAAGATAAATCTAATCTAATCTAATTCACACTTAATAATGGCGACTTGCTGCGCCACTAACCGCATCAATCCTCTCCATGAGGCTCACCTCTTGAGTTCTTAGCAGATGAGACATTACTATCGTTTAGAGAATAGATCAAAAAAAATTTTTCATGTGACTGTCGACAGCATCGATATACTTGGAGAAATGTATGACATATACTGATCCAGATAAAATAGTTGATTTGTTTATATCATATGACTTTATACTATTTAACTTTGTAATAGTATCATGTGAGTATTATGTTACATAATATTGCACTGAAACGAAGTGAAAAAGAAATTGTGCAATAAATAAATAAATAAATAAAATTTAAAAACAGAAACAAAAATGAAAAACAATGAGGAGAAAAAAAGGAGAAAATACACTGAAAGGAGAAAAATATTTTTATACATTTCAGTCTGCCTTTATTGTATCTCTTTTATTGTAATTTGAGCGCATGTTGGTCTCTCTGTGACTGCTACAGTGTACCATATGTTTTTGAACTTGCTCGATGACCTTGATCGTTGACACAGTTCTTCGCCTTTCGCTTGTAGCTTCTTTGATCAACACTTGTGCTTGAGCAATGTTGCTGTCCACTTACTTCTGTTACAAATTGCCATGTTTTCACTGTTTTCTGCTTGCTTAAGCCGGTAGTATCCTCACAAGTATCATTTGACAACGTTGTCATGTCAGCAGTAGCGTGTATGATATGTGAACTGGTCACAATAGATATTTTTCTTTACGAACACTTAATTTATCCGACTAATAATTCTCATGAAAATTTAATTTGCGTTGATATTCACAGTTTTCGGTTTGTTTCCATTTTTATGCTAGCACTGTGAACGTGGTCCGTAAAGGAAACGGTTTGTGAATTAATACACTGATGCGCCAAAGTAACTGGTATAGGCATGCGTATTCAAATACAGAGGTATGTAAACAGGCAGAATAATGCGCTGCGGTCGGCAACTTCTATATAAGACAAGTGTCTGGCGCAGTTGTTAGATCGGCTATCGCGGCTACAATGGCAGGTTATCAAGATTTAAGTGACTCTGAACGTGGTGTTATAATCGGCGCACGAGCGATAGGACACAGCATCTCCGAGGTAACTCATGAAGTGGGGATTTTCCAGTTCGACTATTTCACGAGTGTATCATCAATATCAGGGTTCAAATGGGTTCAAATGGCTCTGAGCACTATGGGACTTAACAGCTGTGGTCATCAGTCCCCTAGAACTTAGAACTACTTAAACCTAACTAACCTAAGGACATCACACACATCCATGCCCGAGGCAGGATTCGAACCTGCGACCGTAGCAGTCGCGCGGTTTCGGACTGCGCGCCTAGAACCGCGAGACCACCGCGGCCGGCATCAATATCAGGAATCCGGTAAAATATCGAATTTTCGACATTGCTGGAACGGCACCAACGACGGCCGAAGAGAATCGTTCAACATGACAGAAGTGCAACCCTTCAGCAAATTGATGCAGATTTCCATGCTCGGCCGTCAACAAGTGTCAGCGTGAAAACTATTCAAAGAAACGTCATCGGTATGGGCTTTCGGAATCGAACGCCCACTCATGTACCCTTGATGACTGCCTGGGCCTGTCAACAGCGACACTGGACTGTTGATGACTGGAAACATGATGCCTGGTCGGACGAGTCTCGCTTCAGATTGTATCGATCGGTTGAACGTGTACGGGTATGGAGACAACCTCATGAATCCATGGACCCTGCATGTCAGCAGAGGACTGTTCAAACTGGTGGAGACTCTGTAATGATGTGGGGCGTGTGCAGTTGGAGTGATACGCAGTTCCTGATACGTCTAGATACGACTCTGTCATATGAGACGTACGTAAGCATCCTGTCTGATCACCTGCTTCCATTCGTGTCCACTCTGCATTCCGACAGACTTGGGCAATTCTAGCAGGACAATGCGACACGCCAAACGTCCAGAATTCCTACAAATTGGCTGCAGGAACACTCTTGAAGGTTTAAACACCTCCTCTGGCCACCTGACTCCACAGACACGAACATTATTGAGCATATCTGGGATGCCTTGCAACGTGCGGTTCAGAAGAGATCTGCACCCCCTCTTACTCTAACGGATTTACGGACAGCCAAAGCAGGATTCATAGTGTCATTTCCCTCCAGCACTATTTCAGACTGTAGTCGAGTGCACGCCACGTCATGTTGTGGCATTTCTGTGTGCTCGCGGGGGCCGTACACGATATTAGGCAGGTGTACCAGTTTCTTTGGCTCTCCAGTGTATATTGTAAAATAGTACAGTGTGTATCACGCATTTCCCCCAAGTTTTGAAAATAATTTACTATTGTTTTAAAAAAGCAGCTCCTAAATATCTAATATCGTGTTATAATTGCATGTATTGACTCGTTCCATGACCATGGAGACTTCTCCTTAATTTGGTCCCACGGAACAATAAATAAAATAAATAAACTGCTTAGCAGAGAACTTACAGAAACTTAGTTAAGAAAAAATGTAAATTTCACTTAGGGATATTTCCTTGAATGAAGCTTTTACGTTCAACCTAAAGGCCTCGCTCTACAACCCTGCCTCGAATTGCTTCGACTTGGGTACTTGGTTTCGTAGTAATAAGCAGCAAACAATGGAGATTCTTGAGTATTATAATGTGGATTAATGGAAGCTTTATTGTGAAGAGAAAAAGAACGATTTTTAGATTGGCACGATTACACTCTTTTTCAATAATGGATTACAGATAATGATTAAGTCTGTTTTATTTGCGCCAGCTGTTTGATATTGTAGCATTCTTAGTTCATCAGAGATGCAAATTGGGAATACTTTTGCTTTTCATTTTTTTGTTAGGATTTGTCGATCAATGTGAAAGAACAGATTTAGGAATTAGAATTCCGAATTTTGTTAAGCTTATTTTTTTTTAATTCTTGGATTATAGTTACCTAATTTCAGAGGAAGCTGAACTATTATTAAATGCTGCTTTGTCAAAAACTGACATTTTGAGCCCGTAGCTGTGTACAGAATACAGGTTGACTCTTACACAGAAATGGCTGGTTGCTGCAATCTTCTATGTAAGAATCAACCTATCTGTTTCATCAAATGTTATTAAGTCAAACGATATGAGATTGCTACAGAGCTCATTTAATCCCGAGTCATTATCCACATCCTAAGAGTCAACTAATTTTCAATCTACACTCCTGGAAATTGGAATAAGAACACCGTGAATTCATTGTCCCAGGAAGGGGAAACTTTATTGACACATTCCTGGGGTCAGATACATCACATGATCACACTGACAGAACCACAGGCACATAGACACAGGCAACAGAGCATGCACAATGTCGGCACTAGTACAGTGTATATCCACCTTTCGCAGCAATGCAGGCTGCTATTCTCCCATGGAGACGATCGTAGAGATGCTGGATGTAGTCCTGTGGAACGGCTTGCCATGCCATTTCCACCTGGCGCCTCAGTTGGACCAACGTTCGTGCTGGACGTGCAGACCGCGTGAGACGACGCTTCATCCAGTCCCAAACATGCTCAATGGGGGACAGATCCGGAGATCTTGCTGGTCAGGGTAGTTGACTTACACCTTCTAGAGCACGTTGGGTGGCACGGGATACATGCGGACGTGCATTGTCCTGTTGGAACAGCAAGTTCCCTTGCCGGTCTAGGAATGGTAGAACGATGGGTTCGATGGCGGTTTGGATGTACCGTGCACTATTCAGTGTCCCCTCGACGATCACCAGTGGTGTACGGCCAGTGTAGGAGATCGCTCCCCACACCATGATGCCGGGTGTTGGCCCTGTGTGCCTCGGTCGTATGCAGTCCTGATTGTGGCGCTCACCTGCACGGCGCCAAACACGCATACGACCATCATTGGCACCAAGGCAGAAGCGACTCTCATCGCTGAAGACGACACGTCTCCATTCGTCCCTCCATTCACGCCTGTCGTGACACCACTGGAGGCGGGCTGCACGATGTTGGGGCGTGAGCGGAAGACGGCTTAACGGTGTGCGGGACCGTAGCCCAGCTTCATGGAGACGGTTGCGAATGGTCCTCGCCGATACCCCAGGAGCAACAGTGTCCCTAATTTGCTGGGAAGTGGCGGTGCGGTCCCCTACGGCACTGCGTAGGATACTACGGTCTTGGCGTGCATCCGTGCGTCGCTGCGGTCCGCTCCCAGGTCGACGAGCACGTGCACCTTCCGCCGACCACTGGCGACAACATTGATGTACTGTGGAGACCTCACGCCCCACGTGTTGAGCAATTCGGCGGTATGTCCACCCGGCCTCCCGCATGCCCACTATACGCCCTCGCTCAAAGTCCGTCAGCTGCACATACGGTTCACGTCCACGCTGTCGCGGCATGCTACCAGTGTTAAAGACTGCGATGGAGCTCCGTATGCCACGGCAAACTGGCTGACACTGACGGCGGCGGTGCACAAATGCTGCGCAGCTAGCGCCATTCGACGGCCAACACCGCGGTTCCTGGTGTGTCCGCTGTGCCGTGCGTGTGATCATTGCTTGTACAGCCCTCTCGCAGTGTCCGGAGCAAGTATGGTGGGTCTGACACACCGGTGTCAATGTGTTCTTTTTTCCATTTCCAGGAGTGTATTTAAAACCATTATGAAAATTATGAACCAAGAATGACAGCATTTTTTTATTTATTTATTTATTTTTTGCGTTCGTCAGTAGTTAAGTTCTGCAGCTCTGTTATCGAGCCGCGCTGTAGAGGAGACAAGTGTTTAACGTCCCGTCGACTACGAGATCACTAGATGCGGAGCACAAGCTCGGGGTAGGGAAGGATGGGGAAGGAAAGCGGCCGTGACCTTTCAAAGGAACCAGCCCGGCATTTGCCTGAAGCGATTTAGGGAAACAACGGGAAATCCAGATTAGGATGACGGGATGCCGGTTTGAACCATGCGAGTTCACTGTGCTAACCCCTGCGCCACCGCGCTCGCTGACGCACTATAGTTACGATAGCAATTTGCACGGCGTTATCCAGCGCGACTCAGGTGAACCAAATAGTGTATAAAATAAATTCTTCCTTTAATTAAATTTCAAAGGGACCAATTTTAGTTTCAAAGTAATCAGTTTTCTTTTATCAGAGTACATAGTCAGATTTTGTGATTACAATACGTTTTCGACAGGGCACGAATTTCTCAGAATTATCGCCGTTGGATTTCTCCACGCATACTCACAACTGAATTTTGTCACCAACGATTAGCATTGCGCAAGGTATCAGCTGTAAGGTGTGGTATGTGCATCATTCAAAACAGGAAGCCCAAAGTTTAGCATCTAACGGACAATTTAACATTAAAAACAAAGCCAACATTACAGATCCACTACCACTAAAATAAATTTAAACAGTTAACTTTGAAGACCATGGACTTTTCCTTTCACCTTTCAGACTTGTCGAAGATCGTCAGCACCGATACGTGGTTCGGATTCCGTGTTAAACTGTAGCTCCCGTTTAACCGTTTGGATGACTGGGGTAAGTTAGGGACACGGATGTCGCGTGTGCAGTTGAAAGATTTGCAACAGGCCACTGAGCCACAAGAAATTACACTGGTGTTCAAATGGCTCTAAGCACTAAGGGACTTAACAGCTGAGGTCATCAGTCCGCTAAACTTAGAACTACTTAAACGTAACTAACCTAACATCCATTCCCGAGGCAGGATTCGAACATGTGACCATAGCAGCAGCGTGGTTCCGGACTGAAGCGCCTAGAACCTTAACGATGAAAGTAACTTTTACATGATCATAGTATGAAAGCTTTCACGACTGGATGACATATCTTCTGGTAAACCTTCCAGGATGTAAGGTCGTGGTCCATGAAACTCTTCAGCTCCTAACGTTTCGTCCAGAGCTGCGCTGGACATCTTCAGAGGGGTGTTTCTCCTCCGGTGAGTCTTGCCGACTTTTACATGATTTTCCACTGCCAAGCGATATACTTCGATGAAACTTGTACCGTATACAGAAAGAACTTCTGCAGTATAGTGCGGAAAGTACCTGGGAGAAATATGCAACAAGGCGAACAGATATTAGTTTTATTCAAAGACTATAACTGTGATGTACCCGTAGTTCGCCTAAAGGGGTCAGCAACCCCTCAAACAGTGAAGTGACGCGTCATGGAGTTGCATACGTACAAGGCGCAAGGCGAAGTCTACACACTACACACACACACACACACACACACACACACACACAGAGCCCTGCGTCGATCTCCCTGAGGGAATATATACAGGGTATTTCAAAAAGCACATTACAATTTTGAAAATTCATATAAATTAATTCATAGAGAAATACATCACTTTTTTTTCTCGGGTAGTTCGCTAGTGCCGAACCGCACCGTAAGGAGCACTAGCAGCAGTTGTGTTAAAGATGGCTGCCTTCACTGGACCTGAGCATGTTAGCTGTGTGCTTTGGTTTCAAGAATCGAAGTCAGCGACAACAGTTCAGCGTAATTTCCTTACGAAGTACGCTAAAGGTCCTACTCGTGGTAGCCCTAAAATGAACAATTTTTTGTACACTGAGCGTGACAGAACCATCAAGAAGATTACATGGATATGTTACAGCAATTTTTGATACCACAGACCGGTGAGGATGATCAAGAACGAAATGTTTACTTGATGCAAGATGGTGCACCACCCCACTAACTGGCTGACATCTGGGATTTTCTCAATGCCCGCTTTCCAGGTCAATGGATTGGCTGTGATGTGGCAACTGCATGGCCCCCACGTTCCCAGGACCTGACACCACTTTTTTTATGGTGAGTCATCAGGGATACCGTGTTTGTACCTCCAGTGCCGGCTTCTCTACCTGAAATTAGAGCAAGAATTTACACCGCCACTGAGCAAGTGTCACCTGCAATGCTACAGCGAGTTTGCGAAGAAACTGACTTACGACAGGATGTGTGCAAGACAACCATCGGAAGCCACGTATAACATATTTAGTTAAAGGTTAAAAAAAAACTTGATGTGTTTCCCTACAAAAAAACACTAAACCCAGCCCTATGTCTTCTTTCAATAAATTTGTATAAATTTTTAAAGTTGTACAGTAATTTTTGAAACACCATGTACAAGTAGTAGTAACAACACTGAAATCACTTTGATTTCCGATGGTCATCATAAAAGGAGGAATGTGCTTCTTTAATAGGGTTTGTGGTCACTGTGCATGGCAATGCATGGTCTTCAACGTGCGCCCCCCACAAGATTGGTCAGGAGTTGTTGTGATAGAGTCTCCCATTCCTCCAACAGCCTGATTGACAGCTGCTAGAGGACATTAGTGCATGTGGACGTAATGAAATACGTCTACCTAATGCATCCAGCATTTCTTATTGGATTTTAAGTCCTTACATCTTTATGTAACACTCCACAATATCGGTTCGCTATTCTAATGCAAAGTGCTCCATTTCTGTAACGATCCGATAAAACGAGCTTCTCGAGACAATTGACGCACGAACACAAAGCTGCACTCAACTTTCCGGTAAAACGCAGTGCAGCACACCTTCGAGACAGTGTTGCCACTTCATAAGCAATTCGACTAGAGATGATTAACCAGCACGTGAGGCGTATCAGTTTTATGTGGGACAACCGGTACAAAAAATTAGCAGCAACATACATTAAATGTGTTCTCTCTCGGAAACCGTTCAGAATAGAGCATATGTCCATACGAAGTTTTCTGTTTCAAATGATGGTTTCTATCCTTCCCTTCCTCTCAGAACACCCTGTATAGGCAATGATTGGAAAAGACACAGCAGCTCTACCATTTTGGTAATTGCCAGTACTATTTTGTTTTCACCATCAATCGTAGTTTCCATAGTAGCGGAAAAACACGAAAAAGGGAGATAAATTGCAATAAAACTCTTCTTCGCTCAATAATCGCGGCGTAACAACAAGACAGATGATGCGCTCCATCTCGTGAAATCTGCCGCCAAAGAAAATTTCTCTGAAACACGTCAAACACGCTCTACGTTTGACAAACACGACCTATGTTTGGCAAAGCCGCCAAACAGCTTTTGTACAATCAAAGATTTGTCAAACACAGTAAAGTTTGCCAAGTTGTTTGATCGCCTTTACACGGAGGCGCAACCTACCTGAGCCGCCTCTTCCCACTGCATCTGGAGAAATGCGGAGCGCCGCCAATTGTCGACGTCGGCCGAGTCCCAACTGAGCGACGCCTCCCACGCGGTGGGCGACCAGCTGCCGAGCCCTTCGCTGTCTGACGTCGCCCGGTGAACGCTTGCACGTGCAGGCGCCGTCCAGTAAACGATTCCAGCATCTGCCACCGCCTAATCTCATCACGACCTTGCAGTTGCCTCGAGCGTGATTCACTCGCCTCACGCACTCTGCTACACAATGGATGCAGGGCGCGATTATTCTTGCAGTTCTTCGCCTTGTCCAAGCAACGCGATCTTGCGAAACTCCAGATCGCTCTATTTCGTCCGCCAGTTTCAGACCCCCACAACATCATATTGGTACAAATGGTTTTGTTATCTTCCAAACCACACTCCTTTACAATTTATATACTATTGCACGCGTTCAAAGCATTGCGGCAGATTATTTTTCCCAGCCTGGTGGTAGCCTATCTTAAAAATCGTGCCTTCTTTTTTTATTTTTTTATTTATACGTCACGTTCCGTAGGACCAAATTCAGAAGCAAATCTCCAAGGTCCTGGAACGTGTCTGTTCATGAAATTACAACATAGTGTAATAACAGATAAAAATAAAACGTTTATGAATCCAAAAAAAGTCAAGCCATAACTTTCAGTAAACGCAATCAACAATACAACAAATTCGAGGAACTCCTCAACAGAATAGAATGAGTGACCCATGAGGAAACTCTTCAGTTTCGATTTGAAAGCGCGTGGTTACTGCAAAGATTTTTGAATTCGAATGGCAGCTTATTGAAAATGGATGCAGCAGTATACTGCATACCTTTCTGCACAAGAGTTAAGGAAGTCCGATCCAAATGCGGGTTTGATATTTGCCGAGTATTAACTGAGTGAAAGTTGCTTATTCTTGGGAATAAGCTGGTATTGTTAACAAGAAACAACATTATATATATATATATATATATATATATATATATATATATATGATTAGTGAAACTGGAAAGTTCAAATTTGCAGGTGTTCAGATAGATAGTAAACTGTCATGGAAAGCCCATGTTCAGGATCTTGTTCAAGGACTTAATGTTGCCATTTTTACTATTCGAACGGTATCTGAAGTAAGTGAACATTCGACACGAAAATTAGTCTCCTTTGCTTATTTTGATTCGCTTATGTCGTATGGTATTATATTTTGGGATAACTCTTCCCATTCTAAAAGGATATTTTTGGCTCAGAAACGGGCAATAATTGGTTTTAAGTTTGGAAACCTGTTGTTGACTCCTGTCAAAATACCCAGACTAATGAACAGGAGTCAACAACAGGTTTCCAAACTTAAAACCAATTATTGCCCGTTTCTGAGCCAAAAATATCCTTTTAGAATGGGAAGAGTTATCCCAAAATATAATACCATACGACATAAGCGAATCAAAATAAGCAAAGGAGACTAATTTTCGTGTCGAATGTTCACTTACTTCAGATACCGTTCGAATAGTAAAAATGGCAACATTAAGTCCTTGAACAAGATCCTGAACGTGGGCTTTCCATGACAGTTTACTATCTATCTGAACACCTGCAAATTTGAACTTTCCAGTTTCACTAATCATATGTCCATTCTGTGAAATTAAAACGTCGGGTTATGTTGAATTATGCGTTAGAAACTGTAAAAACTGAGTCTTACTGTGATATAGCGTTAGTTTATTTTCTACAAGCCATGAACTTATGTCATGAACTTCACTGTTTGAAACCGAGCCAATGTTGCACACAACATCCTTTAGTAGCAAACAGAAATATTTTACAGTTACCTGTAATAATAGAGGGCATATCATTTTATATAAACAAAAGTGGCCCCAACACTGATCCCTGGGGCACACCCCATTTCACCGTATCCCACTCGGACCCCACATGCAAGCCATTCTCAACATTGTTGAATAACCTTTTGACGTCTGCTGTTAAAGTAAGAGGCGAACCAATTGTGAGTTACTCCCTGTATTCTGTAAGAGTCCAACTTCTGAAGCAATATTTTGTGATCAACCAATCAAAGGCCTTAGTCAAATCAAAATATATGCCTAGCGTTCGAAATGCTTTATTTAACCCTTCCAGTACCTCACAGAGAAAAGAGAATATGACGTTTTCAGTTGTTGAACAACTTCTAAAGCCCAACTGTACATTTGATAGCAAATTATGTGATATAAAATGATCAATTATCCTTACATACACAGCCTTTTGAATAACTTTAGCAAACACTGATAGCACAGAAATAGGTCTACAATTGTCTACATTAGACCTTTCCCTCTTTTTATAAAGCAGCTTTACTTCTGAGTACTTTAATCGTTCAGGAAATTGAGCATTCCTAAAGGAAAAATTATAAATATGGCTAAAGACAGAGCTAATATGTGAAGTACAGTACTTTAATATTCTGCTAGGCACCCCATCATATGCATAAGAGTCCTTAGTCTTCAGTCATTTAATTAGTCACTCAATCTCCCCCTTGTCTGTATCACAAAGGAGTATTTCAGACAGCAGTCCTGGAAAGGCATTTTACATTAGAGTTATATGATTCCCAGTAGAAACTAAATTTTTATTTAATTCACCAGCAAACTCCGAAAGTATTCGACAGTTTCTTGACGGAATGACAATCACTGTGACGGATTTGTTCGTTTGAAATAAAGGATAGAAAAAGAAGTATTTATGCGATAAATCAGGTGAATACGAACTATCTATAAGGGGCGGTCGAAAAATTTCCCATACTTACTCATTACTCAGATTTTCTGCTGTTAGAAACTGCATTACAGCACGCTGTTTCTCAGGCACCGACATAGTTCACGATATACACGGCCACTCTGAAATTCGGAGCCATCTAGCGTCAGAGAGTTCCAACGTGCGTCAGGGAAGCGGGGAAGTCGACCAAGTAGCGTTACCAGACACTCCTTTATTGACGGATTCTTCAGTTTCTCCGGACAACTTTTCTTTCTCAGTAATTTTTTTAGCCGGATTGAATAATTTTCCGTTTTGAATACAGGTGTATTACGAATTATATTTCATGGAATAAGTATAATTCTCAAATTTATCTTCGCAAGAAATGGCTTTGTTATATTTTCTTCAGTTAAAGTTGAATTTCATGTATGTTGGCTACTCTTGAGCGTCCAAACCGGAGCAAAAACAAACGATAGTAATTTACATTGCTTCCGCTAGCGTCTCCAGTCTGTTTCAAGTGTAGTTCGAAGTGTGTTCTTGATCCGTTAGTCTTCGGTAGAAAATTAGCTTCAGTTTAAAAATGTTTGTGGTGAAACATCCATCAAAGACTCCTCCGCGTAAGACTGGTATTCAGTTATTAAATAGTTCGGTGAAATACAATTAGATTGAATCTGAAATTGACTGAGTAGCTCATGAAAATGATACAAATGTACTTTCTTGTATTCTTTAGATATGTACTTCTAATATTTTGTGCACTATTTAAAATTCATTCGTAGGTCTCATTCTTGAAATTATCTCGAAAGCTCACAACAACCATTACTGTCTACATACCTTGGTTTAATTGGTAGGTTGGGGTTGGGTTGTTTGGGGAAGGAGACCAGACAGCGAGGTCATCAGTATCGTCGGATTAGAGGGAAGGACGGGGAAGGAAGTCGGCCGTGCCCTTTCAAAGGAACCATCCCGGCATTTGCCTGGAGTGATTTAGGGAAATCACGGAAAACCCACATCAGGATGGCCAGACGCCGGATTGAACCGTCGTTCTCCCGAATGCGAATTGGTAGGATTCTGGGAAAATGCGGTCAGTCTGCAAAGGATATTGTTTACGATACGCCCGTGAACCTATGCTAGATCATTGCTCAGGTGGGAGGCATCCATACCAAACAGACCCGTGTGCGCAAATATAATTTTTCAAGGAGTCATATCACAGAGATAACAGTTAAAATGTTTTGGATAGCCCTTGGCGTAGCGATCGTTTCTATACCTACTGGAAGAGTAGGCATACTGTAGCTATCCTAGAGTTCAGGGTCAAAATTGAAATATTACATTTTTCCAGCCCAAGTAAACTCACCAAATTGGTTGGTTCTTACGGATTAGGTGTGGTCTACGGTGAGCCTCAGACAGTTTATGACATCATCATTAGTTCATGACTGGGTACTGAGAAAACACCGAAAAATCGTGATTTTTGAGTACCAAAAGTCGTAATTGTGGCGATGGCTACTTTTATAATTTCTGTTCACGAAAAATCGCCGAGATGTTTGGCACACGATCATAATATGATGTTCTCCGGGAACGTCGAAACTTTTTTCAGTATCAATATTCGTTACCGAGATTCAGACGGTCAAACTTACTATGTAATTATACAGAAAACCACAAAAGCTGTTCTTAGCCGTTTTTGTACAGTGGATCGCAATTATATAAACTACCACCTATAGAAAATGGCTCAAATTTTCACTGTACAATTTATAGATATTGATTTAAAAATGCTATTTTCCGGTTTCGTCGCAGGTTCGGCCAGTAAGCACGAGTCTCTGCTACATGGAGTGGTATACTGCTGAAATCTGGAGAGTGTACGTTCCAAGAAGACTAGGGCAGCACATTATCTCCTCCCAAATACGTCTCGCCAAATGACTACGACGATAAAATCAGAGGAATTACCGGTCATATGCGGGTTTATGGACAGTCGTTCTTCTTACGAACCATTCTCGAATGGAACAACAATGGAGTGAAAAGACAGTGGCACCAGAAGTATTCTCCCCAACTTAACATCAAAAAGATTGGTGAATACAGATCTAGACGGATATTGCATCCCATCGATCCACAGATTTCACTTGTCAGTGCACTGACTTCAGTTTATCTTAAATAGTAGTGGTCTCAAAACGCGTCATTGAGGTACAGATACTGTGCACGTTTCTGGTAACAGTTCTGCGAGTGCAACAAAAAGTTTACCTGTGCTCCCCTTCCATAATTTATTACAGCCCCCTTGAGTAATTTATTTCACTTTTCTGTGCATCTAATTTGATTTATCTTAAACAGTAGTGGTCCCAAAACACATCCTTGAGGTACAGCGACTGTGCACATTTCTAGCAATAGCTCTGTGAACAGAACAAAAGCCTTACTAGTGTTCTCTTCCCTTCATTGATTACAATCCTATCGAGTCATTTATTTCACTTTCTGGTACTATGCACATTTCTGTCAATAGCACTGTGAATACAACAAAAATTTTACTTGTGCTGCTTTTCCAAGATTTATTACAACCCCATCGAGTGATTTGTTTCAGTTTTTTGTGCATTTAATTTGATTTATCTTAAATAGTAGTGGTCCCAAAACGCGCCCTTGAGGTGCAACTACTGTGCACATTTCTGGCAATAGCTCTGCGAATAAAGCAAAAAGCGTATGTGCACTAGATTCCTTCCGTTTATTGCAGTCCTATCGATTCATTTATTACACATTTAAGTGCATTTAATTTGATTTATTTTAAACAACAGTGGTCCCAAAATACAGCCTTGAAGGACAGACAGTGTGCTCATTTCTGGCAAAAACTCTGCGAATAAAATTTGTGCTACCTTTCCATAATTGATTAAAATCCCATCGAGCCATTCATTTCCATTTTCAGAGCATTTAATTTAAGATAAATCAAATTAAATGCTCTGAAAATGGAAATGAATGGCTCAATGGTCCCAAAACGCATACTTGAGGTCCATTTACTATGCATACTTCTGGAAATAGCTCTACAAACGGCACAAAAAGCTTACTTGAGCTCCCTTTTCTTCATTGATTACAATCCCACTGACTCATGAACTGCACTTTTCGGTGCATTTGACCTGACTGACAATAAATAGTAGTGGTCCCAGAACGCACCCTTCAGGTGCGGATATTGTGCACATTTCTGGCAATATCTAAATGCATAGAACAAAAAGCTTACATGTGCCGATCGAGAGGATGCGACCACTTCACGCAGTGCATCATTTGGCTGGGAGACTTACCTGAGTGTTGCCCTCTCCCGGCATGGTGCTGGTCCGCTGGAGTGAGCTCGTGCCTCCGGCTAGATGCTACTGTGCGGAGTGCCTTCCGCAGACTGCCGGCTCATTATCACTGACACGCCGTGTCCTCGCCGATTGTTTGCCGAGAGGTGTCGTGGCTTAGCCCCGTCTAATGAGGCGTTGCGCGGTCGCGGGGCCGTATCTCACTGGGGCAAACACGCGGGGATGCAACCGCGGCCTCCACACCGACCTCCCGGCTACTGTCAGCGCCACCTCCAGTGTCTAGGTGGCGTCGCTACAGCGACCCGACTCGTCACTCGGTGATTCACAGGAGCGCTCTCTGACCCGCCAGCTTGCAGGGTGCGACCGCGGCAGTGCCTGCGCCCTACAGCGACACCTGTGCCCTCTGCGCGGCGGAGGCGACTTTCTGTCGCGCCATAAATGAAGGTTTCTCGCTGGTGAGGGCCTAGCGTCTTTGACTTCTGAACAACAACGTCAACAGTCTAGATCAGTGGTCGTCAAACGGCGGACCGCGGGCCACGTGCGCTCCGAACCGAGCATCCGTGAAGCCCGCGGTTACGACGGTGTTTTACAATAATATGCATCTGGCAACTAACAGCCGAATCCAAAAACATTAACTAACCTTAAGAGCTTCAAATGGTTCAAATGGCTCTGAGCACTATGGGACTTAACTTGGAGAACTACCTAAACGTAACTAACCTAAGGACATCACACACATTCATGCCCGAGGCAGGATTCGAACCTGCGACCGCAGCGGTCGCGCGGTTCCAGACTGAAGCGCCTAGAACCACTCGGCCACTCTGGCTAGCTTAATAGCTTCTTTCGAGTGTAGTTTTCCTGGTAAGTAGCAAACGAAAATACAAAGACAGTAATAGAGGGTGAACCGTGAGGAAAGGTACATGCTATGACGGGTGATAGTGCGCCTGAACAAAAAACTTCGTATGGGCATATGCCCTATTCCGAATCGTTTACGAGACAGTACACATTTAATGTACATTGTTAGTCATTTTCTGTATTACTCAGACATTGCCACTGTTTACGACGTATCACAGTAGTGTAGTAGAGGAAGTTGAGACGAACATTTTTGATACAGGATACTTGAGGTCTGACGTCGAGAAATTACCTCAAATTGGCCTACAGAAATTACCTAACCTACAGCGCATGAGGGTCGCGCGAGATTTTTAGCGCTCTGGTGCTCTCTTCGCGCAAATTATTAGTGCTACAGAAAAAATCAGTAGCACCTTTTTTTTGTAGAAACTTTAATGTAGTTTAATTGTGTACTGAAAACGTTTTCGCTGGAGGGTGTGGTTTTCGAGTTATTCGAGAAAAACGTACAAAAGTGATATCAAATGTGTTGTATCTCGGAAACCATTCGCAATGGGGGTTTATGTCCATAAGAAGTTTTGTGTTCAGAATCACTAACAGTATCACCCTTCAAAACACATATCTTTCCTCCTGACTCATCCTGCATATTGAGAAGAGCTTAATTTGAAATGACGTTGAAGAAATTCACTCTGAACTTAGTACAGTTGCTTATCTTCCAGAACTGACAATTCATAGGCATATGTGCCTCGTGCCAGCCGGCTGCTATGGTATACATTTTGAGATGGAAGTAACATGCATTCGTGAATGTGCATTATAGAGACGGTCGTCTTCAAGTGTGGTACATATTTCTAGCAAGGAATATGAAATTAAATTAAGGCTGTTGTAATAGAATGCAATGGGAACAAAAAAAAATTTTAAAAAAATGACGTTCACAGCACTTAGTAAACAACTGTGATCGTGTCTTGTAACTTACTGGATAATGCACTTAAATGAACACTGATCAGCCAGAACATTATGAACACCGACCTACTATCGATATACACCCGTCCAGGCGATAGCGGCGTCACCCATCGAGCAATGCTTGCCAGTCAGACACACACGCAGTGCATGTAATATCAGTGAGCGTGGTGTCCATGTGTAGGCAAGCGACCTTTCTGAATTTGACTGAGGGCATATTTTGATGGCTCGGAGGCTCGGCGCGATCATTTCGGAAACTGCGCGACTTGTCGGATGTCCGGAACCAGGGTGAAACCAAGTCCAGAAGTCGTGCGATTGGACGGCCGCACCTCATTGCAGATGTCGGACGTCGTAGGCACGGCAGACTGGTAAAACAAGAGAGGCGGCGAACTGTGGCGGAACTAACATCAGACTTCAATGCTGGACAGAGAGAAAGTGTGTCCAAACACCCAGTGCACCAAACATTCCTAACGAGGGTCCTTCGGAGCCAACGATCCATACACATGCCAAAGGTAACGCCACAACATCGGCAACTCCGACTGAAGTGGGCATCAGCACTGGACGTTGGTGCAATGGCAGAGTGTTCTATGGTCTGATGAATCTCAATATCTTCTTCATCGTGGCATAGGAGGACGCGAATCCATCCTCTTCCAGAGGAACAGTTCCTTGACACTTGTACAGCAGGACAGAGACAAGCTGCTCTGGGGAAGATTCACGTGGCCGTCCGTGGGTCCAGTGGAGCTCGTGCAAGGTGCCGTGATGACCATGGTGTATCATACATCGGTTGCATACCACATGTACCCCTTCATGATGATCATGTTTCCAGATGGCAGTGGCATTTTCCAACAACATAATGCGCTACGTCTCAAGGCCAGGAGCACGATGGAGTGGTTCGAGGAACACAGTGGCAAGTGCTGATTCCCCAACTCGTCAGATCTGAACCCGATCGAACATATCTGGGATGTAATTGAACGTGGCGTCAGAGTTCATCGCTCCTCCCTGGAATTTAGATGACCTGTGTGTGCTAACCCACTCCACCGACCTATCACCGCCTCACTGCTTAGGTGCCATGATATGTCTCCACTGTTATCTGTGCCACAGGTGGACATACCGGCTATTACACAGGTGGTCATAACGTTCTGGCTGATCAGTATAAATACAGTTACTGCTATTAAACAGTTAATCATCCGCTCACGCAGACAACACAACACTTGGTCGAGCAGTTAAAGTGTCACAACTTGGGGGTCATCGAGGATGGCAGGAATCTGAAACAGGCAACAGTCGACATGCAGTTTTCTGAATGGTGCCTGCTTTGAATGATCAGTGCTTGAGGTCGGCGACTAGCATATCGTTCCCATACTAAAGCTAGTCTCTTGCGGGCTCAAAAAATTCTAATTTATGTTGGTTACCAGTTAATAATGCTACCTGAGGTGCCGCCCCATAATGTCGGTATTGGCTCTTGAGCAAAATATTTTGACGACCATCGGTCTAGATATACAGGGAGTTAAAAGACGGCCGGCCGATGTGGCCGAAAGGTTCTAGGCGCTTCAGTCTGGAACCCCGCAACCGCCTCGGGCATGCATGTGTGTGATGTCCTTAGGTTAGTTAGGTTTAAGTAGTTCTAAGTCTAGGGGACTGATGACCGCAGATGTTAAGTCCCATAGTGCTCAGAGCCATTTCATTCAGTTAAAAGAAATTATACCTCGAAATTACACTACTGGCCATTAAAATTGCTACACCGAGAAGAAATGCAGATGATAAACAGGTATTCATTGGACAAATATAACATACTAGAACTGACATTTGATTAAATTTTCACGCAATTTGGATGCATAGATCCTGAGATAACAGTACCCAGAACAACCACCTCTGGCCGTAATAACGCCTTGATACGCCTGGGCATTGAGTCAAACAGAGCTTGGATGGCGTGTACAGGTACATCTGCCCATGCAGCTTCAACACGATACCACAGTTTATCAAGAGTAGTGACTGGGATATTCTGACGAGACAGTTGGTTGGCCACCATTGACCAGACGTTATCAATTGGTGAGAGATCTGTAGAATGTGCTGGCCAGGGCAGCAGTCGAACATTTTCTGTATTCAGAAAGGCCCATACAGGACCTGCGACATGCGGTCGTGCATTATCCTGCAGAAATGTAGGGTTTCGCAGGGATAGAATGAAGGGTAGAACCACGGGTCGTAACACATCTCAAATGTAACGTCCACTGTTGAAAGTGCCGTCAATGCGCACAAGAGGTGACCGAGACGTGTAACCAATGGCACCCCATACCATCACGCTGGGTGATACGCAAGTATGGCGATGACGAATACACGCTTCCAATGTGCGTTCACCGCGATGACACCAAACACGGATGCGACCATCATGATGCTGTAAACAGAACCTGGATTCATCCGAAAAAAATGACGTTTTGCCATTCGTGCACCTAGGTTCGTCATTGAGTACACCATCGCAGGCACTCCTGTCTGTGATACAGCGTCAAGGGTAACCCGCAGCCATGGTCTCTGAGCTGATAGTCCATGCTGCTACAAACGTCGTCGAACTGTTCGTGCAGATGGTTGTTGTCTTGCAAACGTCCCCATATGTTGCCTCAGGAATCGAGACGTGCCTTCACGATCCGTTACAGCCATGTGGATAAGATGCCTGCTAGTGATACAAGGCCGTTGGGATCCAGCACGGCGTTCCGTATTACCCTCCTGAACCCACCGATTCCATATTCTGCTAATAGTCATTGGATCTCGACCAACGCGAGCAGCAATGACGCGATACGATAAACCGCAATCGCAATAGACTACAATCCCACCTTTATCAAAGTCGCAAACGTGATGGTACGCATTTCTCCTCCTTACACGAGGCATCTCAACAACGTTTCACCAGGCAACGCCGGTCAACTGCTGTTTGTGTATGAGAAATCGGTTGGAAACTTTACTCATGTCAGCACGTTGTAGGTGTCGCCACAGGCGCCAACCTTGTGTGAATGCTCTGAAAAGCTAATAATTTGCATATCACAGCATCTTCTTCCTGTCTTCTCGGTGTAGCAATTTTAATGGACAGTGGTGTAGTTCCCGGACTGCGAATTCGTTGACAACAGCTGTGCGATTATAGAGCTATTACCCAACAGTGACAATATGAAAATCCCGCTTAATTCATCACCCAATTCTCGGAGCGTTACTTGGATTCACGCACCGGGGAGAATGAGACGACGAGGAATCAATACCATTGTTGATACCGTCGAGAGCCTGACTAGGCTTGTAGTGTTTATATACATCTCTGAAAGAACAGTAACTGTTGATGATCCACTGCTCTTCGAAACATTTTTCGAAATTTTTGAATGGTGCACAAGGACGTAGCCAGAGTTTTGTCAAAGGAGAGTGGGGAGGGGTCCGATTTGTTAAAGTTGACTTTAAAGAGGCTCATGTTTTTCATTTATTCTGAGGACAAATTTTTTTTATTTATTTAATTTGATGTACATGTTATCGAGGTTTTACACAAATATTTCGTCAAAAAAATTAAGCAAGAAAAGCTTTTCTTAATAATGTTCAACATATACTATCAACAATATTTTTAAAAAAGCTGTTCTTCCTTAACTTTTTAGACGAAATGTTTGTGTGATGCCTCCCTAAAGCAAAGCAAATTATGTACATCAAATTAATAGATATTGTATATATAATTTGGCTGTTAACAAAACAAAGCTCAGTCTCCTAATAAAAGGTTCGCTACTGTAGAATAGAGAAATCTTAACGATGCGCTGAATTACTCATAAAGTTAAACAAGTTCAAATCTCTTTTGACAATAACTATCTTTCTCCTACTACGATCTTGTATTTAAATTTATTGCTTGTACGAAACCAAGTCAGAATTCCTTCAGCACATCAGATGATCCCAAGTTCCTCAATTCAGTCTCAAATAGTACTGAAGTACCTATCATTTCATTTTTTTGAGTGATCGAGAATCTCCGTTATTATACGTAGTATTACAAGAGCGTAAATAGATTTTGGACGTGAGGAGGGGGATGATGCAGGGCACAGTCGGCTCAGATGAATTCAAGCACCCTGCTGAAAAACTTTTTTAGAAAAGTATAGAATGTACTGTCATTTGCACAAACCCCTACCTAGCGTTCAGTATCTGAACTGGTTATCGTAAGAGAATACCGCCCGGGTGAGCATAATGCGCGATATTTTGCCTTTTGGATTAGTAACGGTAGAACTTTGAACAATTTTTTTAATGAAATGGAGCCAACGTCGTCTGGGCGATATTTTTGTTGATCAACGCGATATTTGGGCGACACAGGCAAACCCAAGTGTATTTTTATGCACTGATTATAATTTAATGTTATTTGTAAAAATGTTTACGACTCCGCTGCTTTGTGAAACACTGAAATATTGCAACTCCAAAGGTCTACTAGTCTCTAAATGACGACTCCAGTGCTAACGTTTGACTGCTGTAGATAGGTAAATTAGGCTATTGTAATAGTGCGTGTATATTTTTAACTTACCTTAATGCTAGTGGACCAGTCAAAATCGGTTACCTTCTTCTTTCTTGTTACTAACTTATCCATAGTTAGAAACAATCGCTGCAGCACACTGCACGAAAATAATAAACGGTAGCGCTTACATTAAATTTAACTGTACGTAAAATCTGGACTCAAGTAAGGTGAACAATGTACAGTAATTGGTGTTGGATAAAGGCGATGTTCACTATCAATAGTTCGTATCCCAGTTCCGTTGTGTGACTGAAAATCAAAATATTTTTCAATTTCACTACACGGCAACTAGGTCGTGTGTAATTTTATTTAGATGACTGAGGACGTTCCGTATCCCCTCCTGGTGGCTAAGCCCAGGAATGCACTGCTACGAGGGTGGTTTGAAAAGTTCTAGGAATCACCACGAGAGATCAGCGCTAGCGCAACGAGATGTTTACATGAAATTCATTGGACTGTTGCCTGTAAACACGTGCCACGTCAGTGCTCTTGGAACACAGCTGTGGCGGTGACGTGGCTCTGTTGTTCCCGCTTAGTGATTTGCGAAGATGGAAAAAATCGAGATTCGAGCAGTGATTAAGTACTTCGTAAAGCAAGGTATGAAAGCAAAGGACATTCATGCCGATTTCCAGAATACACTGGGGAACTCTGCTCCCTTATATTCAACTGTGGCCAAGTGGACAAATGAATTTAAATTTGGTCGGAAGAGCTAAGATGATGATCCACGCAGCGGTCGGCCAAGGTGTGTCACTACTCCAGAAATCACTGCAAAAGTGCACGAAATGGTCATGGAGGATCACCGATTGAAAGTGTGTGAAATTGCTCACGCTTGCCAGACGTCTTCTGACAGGGTATATCACATTTTATCTGAAGAATTAGAAATAAAATAATTATTTGCAAGATGGGTGCCGCGACTCTTGACGCTGGATCAAAAGCGCATGAGAATGGACATATAGGAACAATGTTTGGTCCGTTTTAGGAGAAACAAACCAGAGATGAAACTTGGGTGCACTACTACCCCTAAGACAAAACAACAGTCAAAGCAGTGGAAACGTGCCGACTCCTCTCCACCAAAGGAAGCAAAGACAATTCCTTCAGTGGGAAAGGTCATGGCATCAGTGTTCTGAGATACGAATGGGATTTTGTTTGTAGATTATCTCCCCACTAAGCAAACAATTACTGGAGAATACTATCCTAACCTCCTGGACAAATTGCAACAAAAGATATGCGAAAAAAGGCCAAGTTTAGCAAGGAAGAAAGTCATCTTCAGTCAAGACAATGTGCGCCCGCACGCATGTGCCGTCGCCATGGCAAAAATACACGAAGGTATGAATTGTTGCCACACCCGTATTATTCACCTGATATGATTCCGTCAGACTTCCATTTCTTCCCAAAACTGAAACTTTTCTTGTTGGACGAAGATTCACTTCAGACAAAGAATTGATAGCCGGAGTTGACAACTATTTTGCAGGCCTGGGGGGAAACTCATTTTCGAGATGGGATCAAGGCACTGGAATATCGTTGGACCAAGTGCATTAATCTACAAGGAGACTACATTGAAAAATAAAAGTTTCAGTGATGTAAAATTTGTTTCTAGTCCGCTCTGAGAACTTTTCAAACTACCCTCGTACTATACAGTACAGTCTGCATTTCGTGCTGTCTGTATTTTCCTTTGCCTTCATTGTTTCTGCATAGCTTACTTTTGTTTGTGGTGCTGTATTTCATGTGAACCAACTGATACAATTTTTAATTGAATTTGAATTTTAATTATTATCTGTATCATTGTATAACAAGTACCCAACATATTTTTTTCGCTGAAAATGTGCGCTTATATTTTTTGTCAAAATGCACACTTTTGTTGTTAGCTACATTACAAAATAATATGCACTTCATGTTTGTATATCATATACTCCTATTTATTTGGCATTTACCTCGATGTGCATATTAGACGTTCGTCTATGATGATGTGTAAAATATTTACACCTACGTTGCACAGTCCTCTAAAGCAGAGCATTACATCTGATCGTCTATAGTAAATTTTGTGACTTAATATGTTTCCAGAGAAAAGGTATTTTCATACTTCTCATTTCGAATTGCACTTCTTATTTATTTCATCGAAGTCACTAAATAACGAAATCTTTCGATGCAATTATAAATTGCCTTTTTGAATAGCTATACTTCAGTGCTTTACTATTTCTAAAATGTATTGTTTGTATATACACTGTAGATTAATGTTACCTGCTGAATCTGTGTCCTGCAATTACAAGTTTTGAGTGCCTACTTCTCTCCCACTTTCCCAGACTTTTGTTACTACGATTACAAGATTTTTGAAACTAAACAGTCCTTTTTTTAACTTTTGCTCTTAATTTGCCTAGAGGTTTCTGAAGAAAGATTTAAATCTGTAGAAAAAATAACGCACTTACACTTATAGCTGGCATTGTTATATATGAATTAGTCATAGCATTCACTGATTGCATAAGCGACTCTGTTTTTCTTGTCCAAAATGATACAGTGCGGTTTGAACGAAACTTGACTTATTGGCTTTACACACAACCTTTGGGGATGACAAGTAGCTACTAATTTGTCTATAGTACTGCCTGTCGACAGCTCCCCCGCACATTTAGAGTACACTTCATAATTGTGCAACTTCCTTTCCTGTATAATTATCTGAATCTGTTTAACCAGATCAAGGAAGCTTGTAAATGAGCAACATTCGTCTCAATCAGAACTCAGAGGGCTTAGTCTCATATATTTCTCTCGGTAACTGTGCACTGACTATCACAAGCAATTCTAGATCGTTCGAACAGTTCCTCTTTTACTTTTTTGTGAGTTTCATTTTGGTGCATATTTCGTACAGTGTAAATCTTTCTTTCACTTATACAATTCATGTTCATATTTAATGAAACAAAACCGGCTTTGCAGAAAGCTTAACTTTAAACGTCGTCTCCCTCATACACTAAACCAAAAATTTTACAGCCTTCACTGAAAGCTATCACTCTCCATCTTTCTTTGGGCTAGAAAGGTACTGAATTTTTGCTCTGGACTTTAATTAGCACAACAATCAACGTTCAAACTACAATTCACAGAATAGTCAGCTGTTCTTAGTCTTCAAATGTTTCCACAATATCGAACGAAATATCGACATTATTCAAATGAATGTCAACAAATTAACTAATAAATAAAACATATGCAGGCCTTCAGGAGAAGGTGATTTCGATTGCATACGATGTTCTTCTTACTGTATCTTTGCGAGGCTAAAAACATAGTGTGTGCACAACATTACTGTGAAACTCTGGAACCTGCAAAACGACAGATGCTGTTAGCAGGCATACACGAAGAAAACACAAAGAAAATTAATTCCATTTTACCTTCTTTGTGAACAATTAGCAATAACACAGTCACCTGCTAATTGTTATGGATATTAAATGAGTTGCAAATTTGTTTGTTTTGGGGCGCAAAAACAACTAAAGTCATGCGCGCCCAAGCCAAAACTATAGAACACGAAGACAGAGAGGAGTTAAAAAACGACTACAAGTTCGTCCCAATCGTTGTAAGAGAAGACTGCTGACAGGAGGGGCGTGGAGAAAGGGCTATAAAATACACAGTAGTGAAACGAAGGTTCAGAACTAAAAAAGTAAAAAGTAAAACACGGTCGACAGCCCGTGCATCGCTCGCTAAAACGGCCGATAACTCAGACGGCAAACCCAACGGGAATGTAAACGGTAAATAAATAAATAAATATACGGGCATTCCGTCAGGAAATGGCAGACAGTTAAAACTCCGGCGCAGTGTGCACAAAGTGGTGGGGGAGTGCCACTTAACAAAAGGCGACGGCTAAAAAGGCAGTGCCCTTTACGCAACCTAGTTAAAATGACCTCTTCCCTGCGGGATGGCCGAGAGGTCGTCCAAGCCACTGTGAGAGGCTTAATAATCTGAACTTATTCCCATAAAGGGAAAGTGCCAAAGTGACAACACCTCCCGACAGAGGGCAACACAGAGATCATCGGAGGGAATATAGGAAGAAGTGGCCTGACGTACGAGGACTGCAGCCTTGGTAGCAGCCTCGTTTCCTGGCAGACCGACATGACCAGGAACCCACATAAACATCAAGAGTGAACTAAGGACATTACACACATCCATGCCCGAGGCAGGATTCGAACCTGCGACCGTAGCGGTCGCGCCGTTCCAAACTGTAGCGCCTAGAACCGCTTGGCCACTCCGGCCGGCATGGGCGCTGTACAGCGAACAGAGACTTTGAAGGGCGCTGAGAGAGTCTGAGCAGAGGACACAATTGAAAAGCCTGTGTCGCCGGATGTACTCCGTGCCCTGCTAACAGGGCTGTGTGCTGGAAGCCGATACCGAAAAACGTCGACGCCAATGACGAAGGCACACCCGACACCTTGGTCAGTGCGACAGCCATCAGTGTACACGAAGGTCGTGAAACTGAAGGCGGTACAGCGAGGCTGGAGTAGTGTCAGTAAGTCTATCAACGGAAACTGAAATTCGTTTTACAAGTTAACGATCGCGCTGTTCTGTGTTACCTGTTTACCGATGTGCTGTTAATCAAGGCTATATGCTCGTTTTGTTGCACATGCACTGTCTGCAGCGGCAGGGGTGTTCAATTCACCAGCCACCTGGCGAGCTGCGTATTTGTGAATTTTCATCTTAAAAATAAAAAAAACGTGTAGTGTTCCTTAGCAGCTAAAATTTCTACACAGTTTCTCTTGGTGTATTCCTCACGTATAAAAAATTTCAAGGCAGGTTTCGACATGTCGGATTGGACATATACCTTGTCAGTTTCACTTTATTTTGTTCTCTGTTCTTCCGACTAGACATATGCCGCTCTATAACACACAGTCTGAAAAAGCTGAAAATTTGCACACAAGAAACAAAAATGACGTGATGTAAAACTTATTTTAGACCAAAATCGTAAAATATAGACTAAAACCGATTAAACTGTAAAGAACTCACCTTTTCTGATTTTAATGACCATCTCCTATACCCTAGAATGTTATTTTTCAGGCTGCAGTCTTTATGTTACTTTGTGTTCCTCAGCCATGGCTGTACATGCATGTAACACACTGATATACGTCCTTGTTCTCTCTTTGGCCCATCTCTATATTCCTGTAGAAAACTACATATGCATGCCATCTTTCAAACTGAAGCGGAGAAAATATTGTTTCATTGTTTGGATTACACAAGTTCACATTTAACACCACAAATGAGGAAAAATATCGATGTACAAAAAAATCAATTTTTCAGCAATTTGGTGTCGATATATATCGCCGATATTCGTTTTATCGATATTTTGAACTTATAAGGGAAGCAGTATTTTAATTTTCTCTTTTTTGATTCATCGACCCAACAGTTATCATCAGCGGATTTCTTGCCCATTCCAGCTACCACCAATCTTTGTAATTTGACAGTAATTGTCTTACAATGGGTGTAATTTCGTATTCGTTACTATAAATGAGCAACAGATTTGAACATGAATGTATCCATACTGCGTATTCATGAAAGCTTGTTACTTCCATTTGTCATTTCTACCATTGCAAATGATAGTCACAGGAAGCAAAATGCGCACATTTGGTGACAGCTCTGAATGAGAACGGTGGGAATTATCATTCACAGCTCCCAACCATGAGGCAGAATGTATATTTTTTTACCCCGACTGCCTGGATCAAGAAGAGATAGATGCACTGTTAATGTAAAGTACACTCGTCATAAAAATCACACACATTACTGTGCTGGTATTTAATGGACACTGTCGTCTGAAATTTTTATGGTAAGTACAACATTCCATGGTCAGAACACGTATCAGAAGTGTTTCACCCTAAAGAAGCCAGGATTTCTCTCTCGTCGGCCATTTCACTTCTGCTGACTCATCATTTGTCAGGCGCGTCTGGCAGAAACAGTATACCCCAGAACGGCGCGTCTCAGTGTAGCGTATTGCATGGCACTTGCTATTTGTTGATGATACAGAGAAGCCATTCATGCAGGTCCTACGTGGAACATCCACCACAAAATGACGCAACCTAATGCCCTCCTACCACATACTCGTAAGTTGTTTAGGTGCTGCGCTACTGTTAGCTGGTTATCATGACGTGACATGCTGTGTATAGCTGAACATGGTCCCCACACTGTTAAATGTGAGCCTGTGACTTTGTGCACAAAGTATTAACATTTTAATAACAGTGTTTGGTTTAGCTTCAAGTTGATTTGCTTTTCCAAACAACTATGTTTGCAGGGGAGCATATTAAAACTCTGTTCTGTTAATGTCAATCAGCACTGTTGACGTGAGAAGGAAGAAGCAAGGCTGTCAGTGAGATGGAAGCATTTGCAGACAAGGAGAGAGGCAGATTTACAGTGGATGGACCAAGAAGAGAATAACATTGTGCGGAGGGTGTTTCAGATTCAGATTCTATCATAAGTTTACGTAAACTGAATTGTATAGGATACTTTTTACCAGTCGCGTGATAGATGCTCACTTCTTGGGCCACATTTATACTTGCTTTGAGCCACATGCAGCCGTATACACGTTAGAAAAAGAGAGTGTAATTCGCTTTATCTTGTTATTAGCCCTCGGGTGTCTCATTTCCTAGTCTTGAATCACACTCCTGCATCTAATACTGGTCTCCCAGGAAGCGCTCAAAGAAAACCACATACAATGAGAAGAGTCAGTCTTCTTGTACTTAAGTCGGCATTGTGCCATTTGAATTAAATCCCGACGCAATTTCTGTGTTTCATCGTCAATGTGAAGATCCATCGGATACAGGATACATTCTGCCTCATGGTTGGGAGCTGTGAATGATAATTCCCACCGTTCTCATTCAGAGCTGTCACCAAATGTGCGCATTTTGCTTCCTGTGACTATCATTTGCAATGGTAGAAATGACAAATGGAAGTAACAAGCTTTCATGAATACGCAGTATGGATACATTCATGTTCAAATCTGTTGCTCATTTATACACTCCTGGAAATGGAAAAAAGAACACATTGACACCGGTGTGTCAGACCCACCATACTTGCTCCGGACACTGCGAGAGGGCTGTTCAAGCAATGATCACACGCACGGCACAGCGAACACACCAGGAACCGCGGTGTTGGCCGTCGAATGGCGCTAGCTGCGCAGCATTTGTGCACCGCCGCCGTCAGTGTCAGCCAGTTTGCTGTGGCATACGGAGCTCCATCGCAGTCTTTAACACTGGTAGCATGCCGCAACAGCGTGGACGTGAACCGTACGTGCAGTTGACGGACTTTGAGCGAGGGCGTATAGTGGGCACGCGGGAGGCCGGGTGGACGTACCGCCGAATTGCTCAACACGTGGGGCGTGAGGTCTCCACAGTACATCGATGTTGTCGCCAGTGGTCGGCGGAAGGTGCACGTGCCCGTCGACCTGGGACCGGACCGCAGCGACGCACGGATGCACGCCAAGACCATAGGATCCTACGCAGTGCCGTAGGGGACCGCACCGCCACTTCCCAGCAAATTAGGGACACTGTTGCTCCTGGGGTATCGGCGAGGACCATTCACAACCGTCTCCATGAAGCTGGGCTACGGTCCCGCACACCGTTAGGCCGTCTTCCGCTCACGCCCCAACATCGTGCAGCCCGCCTCCAGTGGTGTTGCGACAGGCGTGAATGGAGGGACGAATGGAGACGACACGTCTTCAGCGATGAGAGTCGCTTCTGCCTTGGTGCCAATGATGGTCGGATGCATGTTTGGCGCCGTGCAGGTGAGCGCCACAATCAGGACTGCATACGACCGAGGCACACAGGGCCAACACCCGGCATCATGGTGTGGGGAGCGATCTCCTACACTGGCCGTACACCACTGGTGATCGTCGAGGGGACACTGAATAGTGCACGGTACATCCAAACCATCATCGAACCCATCGTTCTACCATTCCTAGACCGGCAAGGGAACTTGCTGTTCCAACAGGACAATGCACGTCCGCATGTATCCCGTGCCACCCAACGTGCTCTAGAAGGTGTAAGTCAACTACCCTGGCCAGCAAGATCTCCGGATCTGTCCCCCATTGAGCATGTTTGGGACTGGATGAAGCGTCGTCTCACGCGGTCTGCACGTCCAGCACGAACGCTGGTCCAACTGAGGCGCCAGGTCGAAATGGCATGGCAAGCCGTTCCACAGGACTACATCCAGCATCTCTATGATCGTCTCCATGGGAGAATAGCAGCCTGCATTGCTGCGAAAGGTGGATATACACTGTACTAGTGCCGACATTGTGCCTGCTCTGTTGCCCGTGTCCATGTGCCTGTGGTTCTGTCAGTGTGATCATGTGATGTATCTGACCCCAGGAATGTGTCAATAAAGTTTCCCCTTGCTGGGACAATGAATTCACGGTGTTCTTATTTCAATTTCCAGGAGTGTAGTAACGAATACGAATTGTGCTGCCATTTGTTACAGATCATACACTGCACTGTAGCACACAGTTTTCTGTTCCTTTACATTTATTGAAACAATTTTCCTTTTATGATGATCAGCCTCTTAACAGTTAGTAGTTTTTATATTTCAACCAGACTGGAAAGCTAAGCTAATAAACAATCTCACATATCGGAGGTGGGGGAAAAGGGGGAAGGGGGGGCCCAGATCACAGTTGTACTGGTAAGATGCATACAGAAACTTCATTCACACATACTAAGTAGAAAATATATTACATGAAAGGATTGCACAATATCTGCAAACTGACTGTAACATGCGCTTTAACTAGTAACCATCTACTTGTTAACTTGGTGAAAATGCTCTAGAGACTGACTGACACAAAGAAGTTCACAAATGCCTTGCATATTTTGATAACTGATAGACACGCACAGACACTTGCAATTTGACTACCATTTGCTCACTTAAGAGCTGTCCTGCACAACTGTTTACAGACATGTATAAGAATAATAAGGTACAGCATAAACAATGCAACTACTTCGCCACACTGAATGTTAACTCCTTGCTCAGCATGGGCAAGCATCTGACATACACTCTGACACAACACAAGATTCTTATCACAGCGGTACAAGAGACCAGGTATACAGACGAACATGCCTTTGAATCTCGGGGGTTATTGAATGTTCAAAAGATGAAGAACATCGCTCACCAGGGAACTGGCTTCACTGTCAGCAACAAAATACTTCATTCAGTTATCAACTTCCATTCACCTAATACTCGAGTGTGTCTATTAACATTTCGATGCTCCAATAAGGTCTACACCACTGTGAATGTACATGCACCTATTAACCAGGACAACACGAAAAACCCTTAAGGCACAGACTAACTTTGGGAAGAACTCGAGGACACTATCGGCAAGATCCCAGAGTGGAATACAGTCATATTATTGGGTGATTTTAACGTCTGGTCTGAGTCCAAGTTCACCTCTCTTAACACACTCACATTCTGGACTTCTCTTGAAGTGGCCACATGATCTATTTGAAACACTAGGTTAAATGCTTTACAGAGTCCCACAAGTCGTTCTCCATTTCTGTTAGTGCGCATGTGAGCTGGGTATTCCCCCATTATATATTTATACTTCTGCTCTTTCCCTTACTGGTGGACAAGTACCTGTGACCAAGAAATTACACAGAGACAAGCAGCTTGGCTAAGATGGAGCTCACAGACATCTGGAACAAATAAGGAGAAATTCGTAGAACGGTGCCGGCTAACTGCCAAAACCACCAGGCAGGTTAAACATCAGTACTCAGGACCAATTGACTCAATTAGATGAAGACTTCAAGAAGAATAGAAACTTTTACCAAACTTTCAAGTGAAACCTTAGAAGCTATGCTCCACCTAACTTACACTTCAAAGGACCAGATGGAAACATAGCCTATAATGACAAAGACGACTGCCGCATATTGGCCAAATATTTTGAGAATCTCCTCAGCTGAGAGTCCCCTAAAACCTCCTTTATCTATCAAGACAGTCCCAGACAACCAAACTCTCACACACCAAGAGAAGAAGTGAAAGACATCATTCAGTCCCTGAAGAATAACAAAACACCATGAGAAGATGCTATAGTTGCAGAGCTGTGGAAGCAGGCTGGAGACAAAGCAGTCAGCAAGTTGACCGAGATCCTACAGAACATCTGGGATACTGAGAAGTTACCAGATGAGTGGACATCTGCTCTGATCCATTCCTTGCACAAGAAGGGTCAGTTAACTGACATCAACACTTATAGAGAGATCTCACTGATACCAGTCACCTATAAGATATTACCCAAGGCATTACTGAATAAAGTCAAACCTTATTTGGACCCAAAACTTGAAGATTATCAGGGTGGTTTTAGAAAAGGACATTCTTGTGCTGAACACATCCTTAACTTCAAGACAGAATTAAGTCAAATTAAACTAGCAAATAAACAGTACATAGTTACTTTCGTTGACATCAAGAAAGTGTAAGACTCAATCGACACTCTTATGAGCATTTTGCAAGCAATGGGCCTGGACCAGAAAACCCACAGCTTTATCCAAAAGCCCGTGAGTAACACTAGATCATGAGTAAGGTTCAGGAGAACACTTTCAGAAAGCTTTGAGATAAAGACATGAGTTATACAAGGAGATGGACTTTCACCTCTTCTCTCCAACTGTGCACTGGACAAGGTGATAGAGGTGGCGAAAAGAAATGGAAGTACAAAATATAGCGAGTGGTATTTACCTGGGACACAAATGAGGGATTAGTAGTAGACTGTTTAGCTTTCACAGATGATCTGGCACTTACAGCAAGCTCAGTGAAAGTAGCAGTAAAGCAGGTAAATATGCTCAAACTCGAGGCTGCCTAGGTAGGACTTCAACTAGAAAAGATAAAATACCTCACCAGCATCAGTGATACTCCCAGTGAACTACAGCTGGAACAAGGTCAAACAAAAAGTTGACAGATGCAAGTACCTAGGAGAATGGTTGGAACCTAATCTATCAGAAGGAACAGCACTAACAACTCAGATTAATAAGTTACAATTAGTATATCGACTAACCAAGAACATCTATAATAAGAAATACCTATTCCAAACTAAAACACTACCAAACAGTTATCCGCCCTGAAGCCTTATATGCCTCAGAATGCTTGAATCTGAATGGGAAAGGCTTGACAAATGAACTAGAGATTCAGGAGAGGAAACTCCTGAGAAAAATGCTGGGACCAATCAAAACAGATGGTGAGTACAGAAAACAATCAGCCCAGGAGCTATAGAACTGAGAAAATCAAAGATGTAGCCAGGAAGAGATGTCTCACTTTCTATGGATACATCACAAGGATGGACCAAACAAGACTCCTCAACTACTGGAAAAGCAGGGCTGATAGAAGTCAAGAAAGACATCCAGGAAGTGAACTTAACTGAAAGTGACATTAGAAACCAAGCACTTCTCAGAAGATAAAAGAAAAGAGGTTTCAGGACAGATCACCCCATAAAAAGGCTGAAAAGTTGAATATCATGGTCCTTAGTGGGCCCATTCGAAAGAAAATGAAGAAGAAGAAAGTAAGGTACTGTACTCTGATTTACAACAGAAAAGAAAACCAAATTACTGGACATGAAATTATAATAAGTAAGGAACAAGTCTTTTTCACTACTGATTGTATAACAGGAAAATTGACAGAATTATAGGAACTGTGTTGTGAATGTTATGTACACTCCCTCAGGGATTCACAGAGACCATCATCAATGACTAAAAAGTATAATTATTTTCTAGGTTAAAATATTAGTCGACTAACAACGTTTTGTAGTGAAGTGGGAATTTTTGTAGTAAGGGCTACAAATCTGTGGAACTGAATTTTTTAAATCAGCACATGTCAAAAATGTAACCTGAAAACTTTACCAACAAATCATTTTTGAAATACGAAGCCTTTGGGAAAAAGTAACAAGTTTGGTAAGGGGAGGAAGATAAGGGCTTTTAACTGAGGTATGTGATTATAGTCAGAAGCACCTATTTGCTCATGGTAAATTTCATCACTAATGCTCGTAATCTTGAATTACGACTATTTCCTTACAAAATTTATTACAGAATTTGCTTATCTTCAGTTCTGTAGGTGGGTTTTAATAAAAGGCTGTCAGGAAAAATGCCCCGCGTTACTGTCTGATTACAAATCCAACTTAAGACTAGCCCTATCTAGTCAGCACAAGATTTTTATCATTTTGTTGGATATCAAATCACATACAACGGAATTATTGCTTCTGAGTGACCTAATGAATTTTATAATCTCCTTAGCTGCTGTATTTTTTGAGATAATTTCTATTGGTGAGGTACACAGTAACTGCAAAAGTAAAACCCTACACAAGTATTTGGCTGTTTGTTAGTGGGTGCAATGTTTTCTCTCCAGTAAGTTCAAAAAAAATGGCTCTGAGCACTATGGGACTCAACTGCTGAGGTCATTAGTCCCCTAGAACTTAGAACTAGTTAAACCTAACTAACCTAAGGACATCACAAACATCCATGCCCGAGGCAGGATTCGAACCTGCGACCGTAGCGGCCTTGCGGTTCCAGACTGCAGCGCCTTTAACCGCACGGCCACTTCGGCCGGCTCTCCAGTAAGTAGTCACTGGATTTGGTAGCCAATGATTTTAAAGTGTCACCAGTGTTTTCAGGGTACACATTCTCAGTTTTGTTTGAATTGCTGTTTGCATGTTTCTTGTTTAGTAATGTTCCAAACCTTTTTTGCTTTATTCTTTCAGCATTTTCTTTTCTGAGCACAGTACATATGTTTCACCTTTCTAATAGCCTTTTGACTTACCTGCACACCCAAAAAGTGGCCCCCAAAGGTGGGATCTACTGTCTGAAACCATCTACATGGTGATGCAGGTTAACATTGCATGTGACACACCCTGCAACCATTCACCCAGTTGGGGTCCCATTTGCTAGTACTCAATGAAAAAAATTCCAGAATTTTGAACAATACTCTAGAGCATTAAAAAAAAAAGGAGTGTTACGCACTTTAGTTGTGCAGTGCAAAAATTAAGGCAAAGTTCTCACATGCAAAAGGTTGTGGGCTCAAATCTCCTGAAGTACTTTGAAAATATAGGACAATAAAACAGAATAAATTAAATCAAAGTTAATACATAAAAATTATTAAAGTCACATGAACAAAGATTCAAAGTGGAAAAAGAAAGATAGCTACAAAAAGTAGGCCTAATGAAAAAATGAATATGAAAATTAAAATGTGACAAAGGAATCAAAGAAAAAAATATATTTTTCACCCAATTAACTGACTAAAAATACTTATCATAATCATTTTGATAGTGATTTAAGAACAAAAGATTTCAAAGCAAACAATGGGAAATCCAGGATAGAATGTAATTTAAGGCCTTATGGGCCGAAAGCTTTATTTGGAACAGTCTTTTTGTTGTGCTTATCTGAGACTCAAAAAGTTCAAAGCATTTGAGAAGATTCAAATCCACCACCTGTTGCATGTGACGACTGTATCTTAACCATTACACTACACAGCCATTCTGCACAACATTCATTTTTAAGGCTCTAGCACATCCCGCAACATTTCAAAATTCTTTTGGCAATTACCGTGCCTCCCGGGCTGAATGATTGCAGAATGTGGTACCTGGGACTCTAACCTATGTCACCATATAGATGACCAATGCAAAGAAAAGATACTGTTACTTTCCATAAAGATGACACATTCAGTTTCAAAAAGGCACAATTAAGACATTTCCACACTAGCTTTCAGCAACAGCCCGCATAGAAAGAGAAACACAGACTCTCATTCATTCATACAAACAAGTTCAGCAGCCGGTTGTGTGTGTATGAGATGTGCTTGCTTGTGTGTGTGTGTGTGTGTGTGTGTGTGTGTGTGTGTTTGTGTGTGTGTGTATGTGTGTGTGTGTGTGTGTTTTCCTCTCTTTCTGATGAAGGCTGTGGCTTAAAGCTAACGTGTAGGTGCCCTTTAATTGTACCTGTCTGCAACTTAACGTGTCATCTTTACAATGAGTAGCGATCTATCTTTTCCTTACATTGTTGATATTCCAAACTTGAGTTTCCATTGTTTTATTTCACTATACAGATGATTTCGAAAAGTCAATCCCACCACTAGGGCCTCTCCTCGTCAGCCACACATCCTTTTGGCATGTGTGTCCTGGACCTCATATGACAGACACCTGTGCTTGACGTCTTGCACACTCAACTGAATTTGTTTTGAACATTGAATGTATTGGCTATGAGCTTTTTGGATTTATTGAACAGTGACTCTAGTTACTCTACCGAATGTGTTGGCTATGAGCTTTTTTGATTTACTGAACAGTGGCTCCAGTCACTCTAAACTTGCTAGACCCAGTAAACTGGCATAAGGTAAGCCTGAATGACTAGGGAAGGATCTTCTGTACTCACTCATGTTTCTATACAAAACTGATGATCATTAATCCCAGAAATACCAACATATTTACATAATGCCTAATACCAAGGGAGAGGAGGCACCAACAAAGAAACATATTTCATTAAATTTGTTTAACTTTTGTTGATGAGATACTTCTTAAATACATACTGAGTTGTAAGTAGGGTACAGAACCTGAAAATATCTTAAAGCACACTCTGAGCGAAAATTAAGACATGCACACAAAAAGCTTTCCGCCACAGCTTTCATCAGCCCCTTACAGCTTCACCTCCAGAATCGAGTATCATACATTTGAAGAGACAAAAAGTCACTGTCATCTTTGCAATTCTCACTCTTATGAAGTGGAGCAAGAAAATAGTCTTTCAGTTTTCCCCTCCTTAATGTGATTTTTTTTTTTTTGGGGGGGGGGGGGGGGGAGGGTGTTTGGATTACTTACACAGTTCTTGAACTGTAAAACTTATGTGTTTGGATGCTGTGTGATAAACGAAATTTTGCATAATTCTTGGAATTGAAGCAATTTTAATCCTTGCTATACCTGGGGTAGGGATGCTGTGTGCAAATGTTTTAAAATATTGTAATCTAGCCTTGTACTTTATATTTTAAAATTATGAAGAAAATATTTATTGCTTTTAATGATTATTTATATCAGATTCTATAGCTGTCTTCAATTTTTCAGTAAATGCCTGGCATTCCGATTGAGCTGCTGGAGCTGGCAGTGATGTGTGTATGATGTGTGCTTGCTTGTGTATGTGAACGGTGCGTGTTTCTCTTTTGCTGATGAAGGCTGTGGCCGAAAGCTTTTTATGTAATTGTCTTTTAATTGTGCCTGTCTGCAACTTAATGTGTCATCTTTAGGGTAAGCAGCACTCTATCTTTTTCTACATTGTTGACATTCCTACCTGGAGTTTCCATTGTCTTATTTTCCCAACACATTTTCTGTACTGTTTACACTAATTGGAGGGATACTTTATGACCACCACAAAAAATTTAAAAAATATATAATAATTTCATTAACTGTTGATTTTTTCACAACATGCCCTTTTTTAATTATGTGATGTATAAGAAGGGACTTAAACCTGAAAATATGAAATTTGTTGCAAGAAACCACATTCGCTACAAAGACTTAGATACTTGGATTAAATTTTATTGAAAAATTTAAGACAGTTACTGAATCTGATCTAAATATAATTGAAAACAATAAATATTTTCCACAAATGTTTAAAATACAAAGTGCAGGACTAGATTAGAATATTTTCAATATATGAGCACAACGTAGCCCCCTCCCCCAGGTATTACAAAGGTTAAAATTGCTTCCATTCAGGAATTAGGTAAAATTCTGTTTATCGTACAGCATCCAAACAGTTCAAGAACGGTGAGAGCAAACCAAGCATCTCCCCCTCACGTTAAGGAAGGAAAAAAGTGAAAGATTACTTTCTTTCTCTGCTTCATAGCAGTGGGAATTGTAAAGATGGCAGTTACCTTTTGTATCTTCAAATTTATGACACTCAATTCTGGAGTTGCGGCTGAAAGAGGCAAACATTTCATCACCAGAGTCCTACATCATAACATTCATAGTTGCAGAGATTAACAGTGAGGTGTCTGTCAGATGTAGACAACACACAGCTTCGTGTACCAGATAAGAAGATGGGATGTATCAGAACAGCTTTTGTGTGTACTACTACAAAATCTCTGTGTAAGGCAAGTTTAAAAGTGGCAATGCTGACAGCAAAATCTCTCAGTTGTTGCTAAAAGAGTAATCAGATTACTGTGTGGCTACTGCTTACCAGCAGTAGAGTTACCACCTGGCGATGTTGAGCAGTTGCCTCGAGGAAATATTGAGATACACACAAAATGTGATCCAATGGCAGAGCCAAAAGCCGCATAGAGAATTTATTTAGTGAGAAAATTTATTGACAACAAGCCATTGAAAGTAAGAGACACTAATAAATGCAATATGGTAATGAAAATTATCTAGACTGCAATCTGGTTAATCAGATTTGCCCCTGAAGGAAGTGAAACATAGCACCAAAACTCTTTGACAAACTACCCACAATAATAAATTTTGTGGCAGATATTTCTAAACAAATACATAAACAGAAAATCTTTAGTTACTTATCTATCATCTATTAAAAGCTGTATGTGCTCCATTTGTAGGCAAACTAGAATTAGTTATTTCATCCCTGATGTACAAAAAGCAAACTATTATTTATCAACACAGCAGTCGACCTTTCAATTTTTTGCCAAGGGTACAAACTGATCACAGAGCCCTCTCTCACTAAAAGATCAGACATCACAGTTCGTAGAAATGCTTCTCCCTCGGGAGTTTCTTGGCTTTTGCATGCGGTCTGGTAGTGGCTGCTGCCAGCCACACAGCATCTAGTTCAGTAATGCCTGATGTGATGAATTCTGCAACTGTGTAAATGTAGATCCAGAAGAACACTTTGTTTGCACGTATCACATAACTAGCGCAATAACTTTCTTCCTTCAAATCCACAGTAACTAATATATTTACAACTGCTGACTGCAGATTAGGTTTCACATGGAAATATATTGCCCTGACTCTGGGCATTGCAATGACCACAGAATGGGTGTACCATGTTGAAATAATTAACAACTTGTTTAGTGCATTTGCAATAACAATGAAATTTTTTCACATCACTAAGGTATAGTAGCTGAAACAGTGCAACAATTACACACACCACTAAAGAATTCTAACATCCCTCCCCTTCATCCTTAACAGCCTATCAGAATTAGATAACGGCCAGGTCTGCAGGTGTATAAGAAACAAAGTGTTCTCATTCGTCAGTAAACAAAAATATCCTGAAGTATGTCACTTGCATCAGGGACCGAAACATTGGTAGTTTTATACAGGGTGTTACAAAAAGGTACGGCCAAACTTTCAGGAAACATTCCTCACACACAAATAAAGATAAGATTTTATGTGGACATGTTTCCGGAAATGCTTAATTTCCATGTTAGAGCTCATTTTAGTTTCTTCCACCTACGCTCAATGGAGCACGTTATCATGATTTCATATGGGATATTCTACCTGTGCTGCTAGAACATGTGCCTTTACAAGTACGACAACACATGTGGTTCATGCACAATGGAGCTCCTGCACATTTCAGTCGAAGTGTTCGTATGCTTCTCAACAACAGATTCAGTGACCGATGGATTGGTAGAGGTGGACCAATTCAATGGCCTCCACGCTCTCCTGACCTCAACCCTCTTGACTTTCATTTATGGGGGCATTTGAAAGCTCGTCTACGCAACCCCGGTACCAAATGTAGAGACTCTTCGTGCTCGTATTGTGGACGGCTGTGATACAATACGCCATTCTCCAGCGCTGCGTCAGCGCATCATGGATTCCATGCAACGGAGGGTGGATGCATGTATCCTCGCTAACGGAGGACATTTTGAACATTTCCTGTAACAAAGTGTTTGAAATCACGCTGGTACGATCTGTTACTGTGTGTTTCCATTCCATGATTAATGTGATTTGAAGAGAAGTAATAAAATGAGCTCTAACATGGAAAGTAAGCATTTCCGGACACATGTCCACATAACATATTTTCTTTCTTTGTGTGTGAGGAATGTTTCCTGAAAGTTTGGCCGTACCTTTTTGTAACACCCAGTATATTGACAATGTGACCACAAACCCAGAAAAAATTTATTGAACAATTATACCGTTATCACCAAGATCTATGCAACAACAGCCTTATTGCTCCACTCTTATGAACACTTCAAGAAAAGGTGTTTACTATCTCAAATTATTTGAAGATATGGTTTAAATGAGGATGTTTACACATGATTTAAGTAGTGAATGAACATAGTGTCCTGTTATGAATCTACACAGACATGCACAGCTAGCTTATGATATAGCATACACCTCAGTTACCAATAAATGCATGCCTGGCAATGACGGCAATGTTTTGTCAAATTATTCTAGGAGAGAAACAGACAAAATCGTTTGGGAACTACAGACAGCTAAACTCTTGTGCCCAAATTTTTCTCCTGTCTGAAAAGAAGGAACTAGGGATGAGGACACTAAGCACAAAGCTTCTCAAAGCATCTTTGTATGCACTGTGGGTCTTCCAGACATTTACATAACTAGTCAGGTACAGTCTGGCACAATATAAAGACAGGGATGAGAAACTCTTGTCTTGCATACACACAATATTGATATCAATCAAAATTGTTGTGTGTGTGAAATCTTATTGGACTTATGTGCTAAGGTCATCAGTCCCTAAGCTTACACACTACTTAATTTAAATTATCCTAAGGACAAACACACACACCCATTCCCGAAGGAGGACTCGAACCTCCGCCTTAGACCACTCGGCTAATCCCGCGCGGTGAATCCAATTTATTTATTATGTCCATAAATCTAGAGTGGTTTGGTTTATATGGCTTATCAGAGTAGTTATATTTGTGTACGCATTTTATTCAAACACAAAAATACTGTATTGTTTTGGATAGCTTATTGCCAATATATCTGATATTGGTGAAGGTTTACGTTTATGGCAGTCTGCTACTTCAATGTAATACTTAAGGAACTGGCTACTGAATTCAGATGTGGTTGTACTTGTTTTGAATAACATCTATGTGACACATACCAAAAATTGACACCACAGATGACAATATGGAGAAAGGAACTGGACAACCAGTGATTAAATGTGTTTGAATGCTGAGCAAAACGCATGTGAAAATAAATTCCTCCACTCGATTTCAGTCATTTTAAAGATAATTCCAATTTGTTGCTGTGAATGGACCGTGTAACCCCCACTCCTCACTACAAATACAATAAAATCTAGCTGATGGCTTACAAAAAGCTAGTAAAAAGAGAAAGTTAATTTCATATGCTAGAAAAATTATAGTCACATTTTGTTGGGACACGAATAGTATTTTCTTGTCGATAACGTTGCAAAAGATAGAACAGTAACTGGTGAATGCCATGCAAGTTCTCTGAACCTATTTGATGAGAATGCCTATGATAAGCGCCTGAACTGCAAAAAGAAAAAAAAAGTAATGTTTCTTATGATGAAGACTGTGTCCACAAAGATTAATGGATCTAAGTACAAATTGCTGTACTTTCTAACCTGTTGTCCTGATTTGGCACTGGCTGACTTCCGTATCTTCCTACATCTAAAGAAGTTTGTGGATAAAAATATTTTGAAGGCAATAAGGAGTGTTTGTTAAATAGGAAAGCTTTACAGAATCACACACCAGGAATTAAATCTAATCTCTGAGAAAATATTGGATAAAATGCATAGGTGGGAAGAGGTACTACACACATTTTTTACTTATAAATTGCAACTAGGCTGAGAACTCTTTTCCTTGCTCAGTTTTAGTGACATTTGAGTGTTGTGAAAACATTATGTACTGGGTCTATCATCAAATTACCTTCATACAAGCAGAATCTTTTTGCAACTGATTCAATGAATCACACATGAAAAACACAGTCCTGGGTGTTTACAATATTTTATTATTAACTCTGGTCCAACATGTCACAATAATATTAGCTAACATGGTTAACAATTCAACATAGTTTATTATATCTGTGGACACACTTCTGGTTTCTTTTTAACATAACTGAAACATTCTAATTCGGAAACATTAACTGTAAACAGTCCATAATTATTTGTCACATCATTCTGTTAACAAATTAAAGTGCAAAGAGAGGAATGTGGCAAATTTTCAAGACCCTGAACATCCATTCTGGATATAGAAGCACAATACGCAACTTATTTTCAACTCTGTTTTGAACAGTCAACATACGTAATAGTAAAGTAATGATGTCAGTGCTTAAACAAGGCCTGTGAAACACATTATATATAAAGAACTACTAACAGTATTGCCTCATATTGGTCCGATCATAGTTTATTACAAAAAAGAAAAAAAAAATCTCTCAAAATATCTATATATGTTAAAACAAGGACACATTCGTGTACTTCAGTTGTAACTGAACTGCTGTGAACTACACAGTGAGTTATGAAATTTGCTTTCCTGAAATGAGGAACAACAAAGGTACCACTAGCACATTAACACACCTGTAAGCTAAAGGCCATTATAATCATGAACACATATTGATAGAAATCAGTTGTGCACTACATGTTTTGGTTTGCAAATGACAATTTTAGCAGTATTGGTCATGGTGGTGGTAATAATAATAATAATAATAATAATCAGTGCATCTGGAAAATTTGGTAAATGGGCTCAGAAAATGAAGAAAACAAGAGTTACTGGACTTCAAAGTAATCATCATTAGCTACAACACACTTCCGACATTGGTAGTATAGCTCTTGGAAAATGTCAGCAAACACTTCTTGTGGAATCAAACTAAGCATAATGGTCATGTGTTGTTGGATATCTGCGAAGCCTGCAAGCCTGAAGCTTTTTTATGGCTGCTTTAAGGCAAGAAAACAAAAATAAGTCTGCTGGCACCAAAACTGGAAAATAACGAGGGTGCTGAGGAACTGTCACTTGTGTGGAAGTGAGAAAGCTGAGCACGCTGATCACAGTGTGTGGATGGGCATTGTCATGGAAGAAATTTTACTGTCCACTCCACTGCACTTCTGTTCAAACCTTGTAGATGCATTGCAGCAGCCATTTCACAATTCCCTTGTAAAATTCCACATTAACAGTTTGATCCTCAAGTATAAATACATGATGGACCAAGCCCTTGCTGTCAAAAAAGATTTTCACTATCGTTTTTATCTTGGATTTCGTCAGCCAACTGTTTTTGGGAGGTGGAGAAGACAATGAACACAATGCCACTGACTGCTGATTGGTCTCCACATCGACTGGTAGCACCACATTTCATTGGTTTAATGATGGTTTCCAAAAACTGTGTATTCTGGTCAGATATGTCCATGAAATCTCCAGATGTTTCCACTTTAGTTTTCTGTCTGTCAGTACCTGCCGTACAAACCACATAAATCTCCTGTCTTTTTAAATTATGCGAACAATAGTGCTTACCCTGTCTTTGATTATCTTCAACTCTTCTGCCAGAAGAACAGCTGCTGCTCATCTGTAAGCATCTGTTGCTCTCGTTTGATGCTGCCTGGGAATGTTTTCTTCATGGTCAACTTGAATGTGGCTCATCCTTGGCACCTTCCTTTCCACCTCCAAAGTGTTTAACCACTCACACACACACACTTTTATCCACTGCTTCAATGCCATGCACTTGCACTAACATGAGTCTCTATCACAGTTTTCTCTAATTTGAAGTAAAACTTCAAGTTCATGTGTTGTTCTATTCTGCAATGGCACAAATTCTAACACTGACTATTAACTTAGTCGCAGTGTGCACCACTGCTTCATTTTTACAGGTACTAAGTACTTGACATGTCTCTCAATGATTATTTGAGGGTGTCTCGTGCTAATAAGGGCAGTTTTTAACACATGGGATCATTTACCAAACTTTTCAGATTCACCTTATAATAATATATTTACAATTAATTTCCTATTGATTACACATTCCACTGGACTTTGCTTCACAGTAAGTAGGAGAGGGCGACCGTGAAAAATATTTGTTCTTTGAGACAGAAAATTGGAAATGTAAATTGGGAAAAAGCAACAACAAAACAGAAAAAAGTTTAGGCATCACAGAAGAATTAATTCTTCTTTTATAATTATCAGTTACTCTGATCACCTAAAAAGAAAATTTATTTTTAGCTTGTATACTACAGGATCTTAGCCATCATGATAATGTATATCTATCTTACAGGTGATTTACACTGCAAACTCATATGTATCATTTATCAAGCAAACATCACTGAAAATTAATGATTTGTTCAACAATCACAATTCGAAAACATTTCTTAACATCACTCCTTACTCTTACACACACAGAACCTTATTGCATGACCACATCAGCTATGATAAAAGCAAATAGTAAATCACTGCCGAAGCAGTATTGTTGCAACTAAACACAGAATGTTGCTCGCTTCAAAATTTACATAAAATAAAAAACTCTTTCACATGGTAAAAAAAACACATAAAAAGTTCTTTGCACACTGGTGTGGGAGCAAACAAAGTTGCACTTTTAAATAACAAAAACGCATGTCAAACCAGAAACAAGATCATCAAGGTGCTGACGTATTGAGGAAAAATTTTTGTTCCCTTGTCTGTGTCTCCTCTACAGATGATTTCATTCATTTTGTTACAGAATATTTTATCTCATGTCTGGGTACCACTGAGCACAACTGCTGACGTACAAATTCTGAATTGAGAAAAGTCTATGTATGATAGGGTCTTCAAGAGTCTACTGCTATGGAATTTCGAACATGTAAGTGCACATTAAACTTTTTTCTAACAAATTTCAGTGCACTTGACAGAGGTTGTGCCATTCTGAATCCAGATGTATTGATTGACAACTATTTCCCTCTTCACAGTTTCACAGTTTGCTCTGCATCTGACACCTGCATACCACAACCAAGTCTTTGATACACGAAGACTAAATGCCACTGAGGAAGTGTACATCATGTACACACAGCTATTGGTAAAGCTTTATATCCAATACACAGATTGTCAAAGTAATTCAGAATGTAACTTCCTCGAGCAAGGTGCTACTCCATATCATTCATTCTGCACTGTATATCCTACAACTGGCTGCTTCAAGAGCAGACACTACCCTATGTCATTTCACAGGCAGTACAATAGCATTCAGCGACTCTGTGATTTACCATGGTGGCATGAGCTGCTGTTATATGATGAACACCAGAAAAAGTTGGAGTGTAGTCAAACACGCTTAAGAAATGCAGCTAGTATCTTGTGCATTCAAAATACTAATGATGCACATTTAATTGTTGCTTGTAGTGTGCACAAGTTGCAACATATGGGTGCACATGGTTGAATCATCATGTCATGGCACAACAGAACATAAACATGTAAATACACAGTGAATTTACATGTTAATGTTTAAATTAGACAAGCATATCAAAGCACTGAGTGTCACTTCATGGAAGTCTTTCAGACCGACTTCAGAAGTGTGAACTGAGGGACAATGTCTGGGTCTATTCCTCCACACTACACTCACACACAGCACTTTCATAATAACCCCACTTCTTCCAGATGTGCCCGCATCTCTCGTCCTGTTTGGGTGTGGCCGAGTCTTCATCATTCATTATGGGACAGATCAAACATTGCAACTTTTTCCAATGGGTTTTGAATTAGTTGGACATTCTGGGATGGATGTTCATTCCAGAGTTCTTTCCTCTTTCAGTCATCGAAAATGACTGACACAGAATTTGATCAAAGGTGGCTTTTATGACTTGAGGCGTATATAGCAGGTGGATTCTGGAAAGAGCTATATAGATTTGAATGTTTATGTGACTTTCTTCTTGACAATTCTGCACCCTACTACCTTTTATTCTCGGATCTGGAAGGGCAATATTGGATAGATCAAGCAACCACTGAATAGGAGTAGATCCAACAGTGTCAGTAATAGTCGTCATTGCCTCATTAAGATGTATATCTATCTTAGTTACTTGGGCACTAGTTTTCCCATGCTCGAGCACAATATCAGAAGCTGAGAACAAGTGAAATTGTACCACTATGTAGTGTCTCTGCATTTCCTTCTCAGCTGTGATTTTGCTATTTTGTGGGGTAGATTTACTTCTGAGCCAAGCTTCTTTCACAGTTTGTACAGTGCTATTTGAATGATAGTGTCTGACGGGCCATGGCACATAGATATTTAGGGACACAGTTATGGGAAACTTTGGCCCTTTGAAATTACGCTTGTAAGTTCCCGTGTGCCTCTTTATTATAGTGATGGAACCAGTTACCTCCATTTTATTGGCTTTGTTTGGAATCTCCATTTGCGAAAGTACTCTTTTAGTATGGTGAGGTTTCACAGGAGTGTACTTTCCGATGTCTCTTCCTGAAGTAAACACCTGGACTTGAAGTATCTTCACGGTTGTGATCAAGCTGTCTTGTTTTGATGCGGATCTCCAGGTGGCGGGATACAAGAACTATCTTCTCCAACAAAAAAATACTAAATGCGTATACAGTGCCCAGTGGGGATCAGTCACTTGTAGATGAAGATCAGCTTTCAATGGAGACATTGTGGAAGCTATATGCTAAACACACGCACTTCAGGAAGAGATCACACAGATTCAACTGCAGCATGTGCCACATCATCTTTGTGGTCTCAGTCTGTTCCGTACTTCAACATCATCACCAAGGAACAACAAAGACGTTAATGGTGTCCAGTAGAAATCCACACCCTAGATGCAGATTGGCACTTTCATCAAGGAAAAGTTGAGGGATCCAACTGATTTTCATTTTATCTCACTTGCAATTTCACTACCCTATGTCATTTCACAGGCAGTACAATAGCATTCAGCGACTCTGTGATTTACCATGGTGGCATGAGCTGCTGTTATATGATGAACACCAGAAAAAGTTGGAGTGTAGTCAAACACGCTTAAGAAATGCAGCTAGTATCTTGTGCATTCAAAATACTAATGATGCACATTTAATTGTTGCTTGTAGTGTGCACAAGTTGCAACATATGGGTGCACATGGTTGAATCATCATGTCATGGCACAACAGAACATAAACATGTAAATACACAGTGAATTTACATGTTAATGTTTAAATTAGACAAGCATATCAAAGCACTGAGTGTCACTTCATGGAAGTCTTTCAGACCGACTTCAGAAGTGTGAACCGAGGGACAATGTCTGGGTCTATTCCTCCACACTACACTCACACACAGCACTTTCATAACAACCCCACTTCTTCCAGATGTGCCCGCATCTCTCGTCCTGTTTGGGTGTGGCCGAGTCTTCATCATTCATTATGGGACAGATCAAACATTGCAACTTTTTCCAATGGGTTTTGAATTAGTTGGACATTCTGGGATGGATGTTCATTCCAGAGTTCTTTCCTCTTTCAGTCATCGAAAATGACTGACACAGAATTTGATCAAAGGTGGCTTTTATGACTTGAGGCGTATATAGCAGGTGGATTCTGGAAAGAGCTATATAGATTTGAATGTTTATGTGACTTTCTTCTTGACAATTCTGCACCCTACTACCTTTTATTCTCGGATCTGGAAGGGCAATATTGGATAGATCAAGCAACCACTGAATAGGAGTAGATCCAACAGTGTCAGTAATAGTCGTCATTGCCTCATTAAGATGTATATCTATCTTAGTTACTTGGGCACTAGTTTTCCCATGCTCGAGCACAATATCAGAAGCTGAGAACAAGTGAAATTGTACCACTATGTAGTGTCTCTGCATTTCCTTCTCAGCTGTGATTTTGCTATTTTGTGGGGTAGATTTACTTCTGAGCCAAGCTTCTTTCACAGTTTGTACAGTGCTATTTGAATGATAGTGTCTGACGGGCCATGGCACATAGATATTTAGGGACACAGTTATGGGAAACTTTGGCCCTTTGAAATTACGCTTGTAAGTTCCCGTGTGCCTCTTTATTATAGTGATGGAACCAGTTACCTCCATTTTATTGGCTTTGTTTGGAATCTCCATTTGCGAAAGTACTCTTTTAGTATGGTGAGGTTTCACAGGAGTGTACTTTCCGATGTGTCTTCCTGAAGTAAACACCTGGACTTGAAGTATCTTCACGGTTGTGATCAAGCTGTCTTGTTTTGATGCGGATCTCCAGGTGGCGGGATACAAGAACTATCTTCTCCAACAAAAAAATACTAAATGCGTATACAGTGCCCAGTGGGGATCAGTCACTTGTAGATGAAGATCAGCTTTCAATGGAGACATTGTGGAAGCTATATGCTAAACACACGCACTTCAGGAAGAGATCACACAGATTCAACTGCAGCATGTGCCACATCATCTTTGTGGTCTCAGTCTGTTCCGTACTTCAACATCATCACCAAGGAACAACAAAGACGTTAATGGTGTCCAGTAGAAATCCACACCCTAGATGCAGATTGGCACTTTCATCAAGGAAACGTTGAGGGATCCAACTGATTTTCATTTTATCTCACTTGCAATTTCACATACTTTTTCTTTGGAGGATTTCAAACTCCCAACAGAATGTTTATCCACATACTCTGCATTCGCCTAAGAATGACAGCGTCAAAACGTTCTGTGTTTCCAGTGCCTCCCCTAGAGTTCCTGATGAATGTTTTTTGTGAGAACATCTCCCAAAAGAGTAGCAGTATGCCTTGCTTGAAGTTCTTCACACTGTGGTGGTAAGTATGAGGCCTCATCTGCAGGGTCTGACAGTTCCCTTTACATCCAGTTCACTTCATTTTGATACCAATATTTGGTGCTGTCAGGTGTACACAATTTTTCTGAACACCAAGACCAAAGTTCAAAGGTTGTTGTGGTTATGCTCTGTCACAAACACTAGTTTAGATTGTTTTTAATTGGCTTCACAGGTGTGCTACGAGTTGTGAGCAGCAAGTAACATTTATGACGAGAGTCATTACTAACAATTGTCAATTTGATGACAGATAAAAATAGTGCTGAACTTATTTCTACAATATCTCACATCAATTATGTTTCACAAATCCCTCGGAGAATGTCAGATTTAGAATTATGTCAAAAATGTATGTCTTGTTTAATTGAAGTAACTACAGAATGATACAAATTTATGAAATAGTATCATACATTATTACTGTGATAAAATGAATTACATTGTAACCAAAATTATTAGTTAACAATATTGCCCCCATTTCAAAGAAATATGAACATTTCTAACAATGGATTTCTATATAACTATAACCATATAACTTAGAATACAACAAAAATAATAACATGCCTATGGTGGCACTAAAAGTAGACAATATTGTTGCTACAAATGCCATTCTTTAGAGCTATTACCAACACTAAATCACGATTATACAGAAATACCCTAATGAATCTCTAACATCAACTAAATCCAAGAAGCAACAATGACAGGATTTATAAAATTCTTACAGAGTGCCTTGCACCATGAGCTTGCATTCACAATGAAACACTTTTCATGATACACAAACACAATTCTGTACACTGAATATATTGATGGTGAAATACTCATATTCCTCAGATAGTTTTTTTATTGCACTTTATTTTTTGCATTAATAAAAGCAGTATCTACAATAATTCTAAGAAAATATTGGTTCAATTAAAGTCAAAATTTGGTCAACAACTCTGCTGTCTTCACGAATTCACACAAAAATATCTTCAATAGCATTTAATTCAGGGTTGTGATCAAATATGAATATGCAGAAACAAGTGAAAATTAAGGACACAAAACAGAAAACTATCGAGATAGGACATCTGTAATAATGAGGAACACTGTGGTATTACAGATTATTATCAGTCTTAATTATACACATACCTAAACAATACTACACTGATATGTGCTTACAAATGCTATAAATTTTCCACGTAGTACTACAACTTAGTTCTCGTGGTCACAATTAGTTAACATATTCGTACAATCTCTTACTGTCTTAACTTTTACCCTAGTAGAAGTACCATCTCTCTACAAAATGTAGTTTGCCAAAATTTCACAATATTGCAAGGTGCATATACACCATAAAAAAGTCTAGGACAAAGTTCTGAAAGAAGAAATAAATGAACCAGAAAAAAATTACCCACTAACAGCACTGTCTTCTGTTAAATTTAATTTTACATTAATTAATTCAGAGACAGAACACTGAAAACTATTGAACACTTTGTTCTGCTTATTTACAAAATCAAAGGCAAAAACACACTATAAAATAAATTAATAAAAACCATGAAGTCTTCATTTCCCTTCAAGACAGGCTGCTTTTATGTGTGTAACATGTTTGCAAAAACTATGCATTTACAATTTCTTATGTATTATCAAATGAAGTTTTAAGTTTGAGAAAATTTTACCTACAGCAGACAGACACACCAAGCTATTTATTTTTAGTTCTTTCCTAGCTTAAAATGGCTCTCAAATTATCTATATTAAAGTACTTTCAATTGTATTCTATTTTTATTGTTGCACTGAAATTTAAAGACACACTGCACTATACTTTTTTACTAAACTTGTCACAAACATGAGAAATATTGGTAATACACACACAATTATCAGAATGTTATAATTGTCAATTATACTGAAATTTGTTTTATCTGTCTTATTTACAGAAGTTGTGATGATGTGTGCAGTTTCTAGTATTTTACTAACTTCGTGCAATTACCTGTACTTCTTCAATTTGACAGAGAATTGAAATTACCTTCAACAACTGGCAAAGTAAGGCATATGTCACAGCCTACTGAATAGGTATAACCTAATTTTCTGTGAACCCATGAACTCAACATATATTTGTACTCGGGTATTATTAAAAATATGCATATTTTATTATTCTAAATACTGTATAGCCATGCAAACCTATCCATGTCACATGTATGAATGCTGAATGTACCATATTTCAAGCACAAATTTAAATTCTAAATAACTGCACAAGGCAGCAATTTCATCAGTGACCTGCACATCACCACAGCACCACGGCAGACAACACACAGCAGTAAGTGGTATGAATAACTAGATAATAATTCTAAATCAGGATCGTCAATGTTGGCCAACATATCTAGAAGCAGAGTTCGAATGCTGTCCTCCAGGGCGTGACAAATAAGTGTCTTACGATGGTGCAAGAGATGGCTGTAAATTGTGCATTACCTAATGAGAGGAAGATATTACTGAATGTTGTACTATAGTGTGGCGGACTGGGGCAGCATTTTCATTCAAACTACTGACCCACAGTCTCTTATTTTTCTCACACATTTTGAGTAACTATTGTTTCATTTACTCATATTTACACTTCTGTGAGAACTTCCACTTTCACTGAAATATCACACGATTTGAAGGCAGGAACTGGAAGAGACGCAGCATTCAAACCCAAGTGTGGTTAAATTTAGTGGCGCTAAACTTCTTACTGTTGTTATTTATAGATCCCCAGACTCCGATTTCACAACATTTTTGCTAAAGCTAGGGGAGGTTCTTGGTTCACTCTATAGGAAATACAAAAAGTTAGTTATATGTGGTGACTTCAATATTAATTGTATAAGGTATTGTGCAAGGAAAAGGATGCTGGTAGACCTCCTTAATTCTTGTAATCTTATGCAAACCATATTCTTTCCAACGAGAGTGCAAGGGAACAGTAGAACAACCATAGACAATTTTTTTTTTCATTCCTCATTACTAGAAGGGCATTCTGTTAGCAAAAAGGTGAATAGCCTTTCAGATCATGATGCACAAATTTTAACTTTAAAAGATTTTTGTGCTGCAACACATGTTAAATATAGTTATCAACTGTTTAGGAAAGCTGATCCAGTTGCTGTAGAGACCTTTGTAAACCTTATCAAGGAACAAGAGTGGCAAGATGTTTATAGTGCTGATACAGTAGACGATAAATATAATGCTTTCCTCAAGACTTTTCTCGTGCTCTTTGAAAGTTGCTTCCCGTTAGAACGTTCAAAACAGAGTACTAGCACAAACAGGCAGCCTGGGTGGCTGACTAAAGGGATAAGAATATCTTGTAGAACAAAGTGGCAATTATATCAAAACGTTAGAAACAGTCACAATCTAAATGCAGCAGCCCATTACAAACAGTATTGTAAGGAGCTTAAAAAAGTTATTAGGAAGGCAAAAAGTATGTGGTATGCAGACAGAATAGCTAAGTCTCAGGATAAAATTAAAACAATATGGTCAGTCATAAAGGAAGTGGCTGGTCTGCAGAGACAGGTTGAGGATATAGAATCAGTGCATAGTGGGAATGTCCGTGTTACTGATGAGTTGCATACATGTACAGTATTTAATAATCACTTTCTGAATATAGCAGGTGAACTAAATAGAAACCTAGTCCCAACAGGGAATCATATAGTGCCCGCAGAAAAAAGTGTTCCGAGACTGTTACCTGAAATGCTCCTCCATGATACTGACACAAGAGGGAGATTGAGTTAATAATTAAATCACTAAAGACCAAGAACTCTCATGGATATGACGGGGTATCTAGCAGAATACTGAAGTATTGTTCTATGTATGTTAGTCCAGTACTTAGCCATATCTGTAACTTTTCCTTTAGGAATGGTCGGTTTCCTGACCGATTAAAGTACTTGGTAGTGAAGCCACTTTATAAAAAGGGGGACAGGGATAGTGTTGACAATTATAGACCTATTTCTATGCCATCGGTGTTTGCTAAAGTTATTGAGAGGGTTGTATATACAAGGTTACTGGAGCATTTAAATTCACATAATTTGCTGTCAAATGTACAGTTTGGTTTTAGAAATGCCCTAACAACTGAAAATGCTATATTCTCCTTTATCTGTGAGGTTTTGGACGGATTAAATAAAAAGTTGCAAACTTTAGGTGTTTTCTTTGATTTAACGAAGGCTTTTGACTGTGTTGATCACAAAATATTACTGCAGAAGTTGGACCATTATGAAGGATCTTGTGTGTAATATTGAAACATTATCAAATAATGTAGCTCATGATTAAGTTTGTGGCTTGTGGAAAATAATTTGATGCTAAATCACAGTAAGACTCAGTTTCTACAGATTCTAACTCACAATTCAACAAGAACTGATATTTTGATCAGACAGAATGAGCATATTATAAGCGAGACCGAACAGTTCAAGTTCCTAGGCGTTCGGATAGATAATAAGCTGTTGTGGAAAGCCCATGTTCAGAATCTTGTTCAGAAACTAAATGCTGCTTTGTTTACCACTAGAACAGTATCTGAAATAAGTGACATTTCAACACGAAAAGTAGTCTACTTCGCATATTTTCATATGCTTATGTCATACGGTATTATTTTTTGGGGTAATTCTTCTGATTCAAAAAGGGTATTTTTGGCTCAAAAACGGGCTGTTCGAGCTATGTGTGGTGTAAGTTCGAGAACCTCTTGTTGACCCCTATTCAATAGTCTGGGAATTTTGACGTTGCCCTCACAGCACATATTTTCTTTAATGTCATTTGTTGTTAGCAATATTAGCTTATTCCCAAGAGTTAGCAGCTTTCACTCAGTTAATACTTGGCAGAATCAAAGCTGCATGTGGAATGCACTTCCTTGACTCTTGTGCAGAAAGGAGTGCAGTATTCTGCTGCATCTATTTTCAATAAGCTACCACAAGAACTCAAAAATCTTAGCAGTAGCCCAAACACTTTTAAGTCTAAACTGAAGAGTTTCCTCATGGCTCACTCCTTCTATTCTGTCGAGGAGCTCCTGGAAGAGCTAAAAAATTAAGCAAATTCCAGTGTTACATTGTTGATTTTCTTTATTTAAACTTACGACTTGTCGCCTGAATATGTTTCTTATATTTCATTTTATCTGTGTTATAATTTCATGTATTGACTCATTCCATGACCATGGAGACTTCTCCTTAATGTAGTCCCACGGAACAATAAATAAATAAATAAGATACCCATACCAAGTCATAATATGCTGGAGGCAGGGGCCGGCATTCCTGTCACCCAGTCTATTCCACTCAACGCACATTCAGCAGAACTCACCTCCGTTCACCAATTAAACATTACCAATGCTTTGAATGTGAAAAAAGGGATTGGTTTGATGGGGAACAGAATTTGTAGAGCATCTGTGACATTTTAAGAGTCATTGACAGAAGTATTTGGTGTAAATTCAAAGGATGACACGGGCTACACCGTAATTTTAGCACTGAGATATCAAGTTTGTTGTCTCCTGAAACTGAAGAACAACTGTGAGAGGATTTAAGAGAGGTAAGTTGTGGTGACAACGTGATCGGTGAGCAGGGTATTGACACTGACGAAGTATCTATTAGGAATAAGGAAAATGTTATGGTATTTATTTTTGAAGATGAAGACAGTGATGAAGATGAATTTGTTTCTGAAAGAATTATTAGTGATGAGAAACTTCGTGATTTGGTTGTACAAGAGGTGTGGCATCGGGCAAAAAACATGTGCAATTTATCGCTTTAAAATAGGTTGCCGATTTTCATTTTTGTTTACTGTTACTCACAATAAAGAATCAATGGATTGTTCTGGTTTTACTAGGAAGGAGATAATAATTTTTTGGAAGAAGAAGAGGATAATAGTAATTTTATTAATAATGTGAATCCAATAACAACTGCCCAATTAGTAAGTGCCACTGCAGACACTGTACTAGGTAGTGGTTCAGAAGCGTCAGATTTGTCCAAGAATTCTAAGAATCTATCCTAAAGACAGAAAATTTTTCTGTTTTGCCAGTAATGGGTGTGAAAATTTTAGATGCAAAAGGGAAACTTTCAAGAGCTGTTAAAATGAAGTATGGTTACCCATGATGCTGAGCAGACCAAAATTTCTCGACAATTTACAATTTGAGTAAAAATTTTGGTGTGTGTAGATTTAAAAAATGTAATTGCTCAACAGACTTCGAGGGTAAATAGATGGAGAATATGTCTGCTTGTGTCTGTATATGTGTGGATGGATATGTGTGTGTGTGCGAGTGTATACCCGTCCTTTTTTCCCCCTAAGGTAAGTCTTTCCGCTCCCGGGATTGGAATGACTCCTTACCCTCTCCCTTAAAACCCACTTCCTTTCGTCTTTCCCTCTCCTTCCCTCTTTCGTGATGAGGCAACAGTTTGTTGCGAAAGCTTGAATTTTGTGTGTATGTATGTGTCTATATATATATTGCCTCATCAGGAAAGAGGGAAGGAGAGGGAAAGACGAAAAAGCTTGAATTTTGTGTGTATGTATGTGTCTGTTTGTGTTTCTATCGACCTGCCAGCGCTTTCGTATGGTAATTCACATCATCTTTGTTTTACACACACACACACACACACACACACACACACACACACACACACCCTAGCCGAGCCTCAGGTACAGGGCGGGTCGCAGGTGGCGGATAGCGAACGATCCATCAGATATGGTGGACAGCTGCGAATAAGGGGAAACCCAAATAAGCAGTCCCGGACCGAGGCGGCAGCATCACGAGGGTGTGGGAGGGTGACTTTTGGCAAGGGTCACACTCATTCAAAAACCACAGAACCCGAAGACGTTGCTGTGTCATGGCGAGTAAGTGCCGCCATTACAATAAGCACTGTCAACACCCAAATCCAGGACGCGTCTGAAGTGGGAACCATCGGCATCCTGGTCAGCGTCTGTTCACATAATGTGCGGCTGGTCATAATGCGCCAGGAACTAACAATCCCTGGTTCTAAACACCCAGTGGAAACACTGGACCAACTTGATTACAAGCAAGTATGACTCGTGCAAGTAATAACAACATTACCCCAGGTGGTAACCAATCCACCCATCAACTGATGGCAACCAGGAATTCGGATTCTGGGGAACCTGGACTTACACGATTACATCAGAGAAAGTCGGAGCTCTCTGGCAAACTTCCACTTAAAACACCTACATACATTGGAACCTTTAACATAAATACATTAATCCAACCAGGAAAACTTCTAAACCTTACAACAGAACTTGAAAAGCAAAAGATAGTAATACTAGCTTTACAGGAGACGCGTTTTACAGATGAAGAAACATCAGATTATGGCAACTATCGCATCTTTAAGAGCAAGACAGATAAACGAATCGGAAGAGGAGCCCCCCATCTCGGGATGGCGTTTATCATACACAAGAGCGTGCTCAGCTCCATCCAGGAAGTTACTCCCGTAAATAATAGGATAATGACGATGCGCTTACAATGTGCCAACAAAACATACACAATGGTTAATGTTCATGCTCCCACAAACGGAGACAACAAGAAAAACCCCATAGAAACAGAAAAGTTCTGGGAAAATCTGGAGAATATAATGGCCAAGATTCCAAAAGATGATACAAAAGTTCTACTCGGCGATTTTAATGCCCAAATTGGTAGAGAGAAAATCCACCAAAAAACTGTAGGCAAATATCCTGCACATAAATTTACCAATAAAAATGGTACAAGGCTCGTCGAACTATGTAAGCAGAATAACCTGAAGATAATGTCAACATCTCTAAGAAAATGTCCAAGAAAACAAAAGACATGGAGATCTCCTATACAACAAATTGGCGAGTTTCAAATAGATCATGTGGCGATTTCATACCCAGTACAAAAAGAAATTTACGACGTCCAAGTACGCAGAGGAGCAAACATTGATTCAGACCATTACCTAACTAGAATTAAAATCAAGTTTACAGCACGAAGAAGTCATCAGAAGAAAACAGAAATACAGAAATATGACACCAAGAAGATTAAAGAATCTAAAGTAAAAGAAGAATGGGAGAAGGAAAAGGCAAACACATGGGAAGAATTTCATTCTAAAATCACGCGAATAGCTAAGGAAACTATTCCCTTGAAAAAGATATTCAAACACCCTTGGTGGGATTCAGACTGTGAAAATGCATTGGAAAGAAGAAAAAAGGCATTTCAAGAATATAACAGTAAAAAATCACAAGAAAGTCTACATTTACTTAACGAGGTTAGAAAACAGGTTTCAAAATCTATTAGGCAAGCAAAAAGGAAGTACACAAAGGCACAACTGGATGCCATAGAAGAAAATTTCCAAAACTATAATACAAGAGACTTCTACAGAACTTTCGCAGATAAAATACGAGGATATATCCCTCAAAATTTATGTTTCAGAAAACCAGACGGTAAATTAGCCCTAACAAACCAGGAAAACTGTCAAGTATTGGATCAATATTTTTCTAACCTACTAAATTGCCCAGAACCTAGTTTAAGGTTTCCCAAAGAAATCAGTGCCAACGCTCAACCGGATTCATTACCACCAACACAGGAAGAAATCAAATGTCACATTAAAAACTTAAAAAATAATAGAACATCTGGCGAAGATGGCATTGTTGCAGAGCTATTAAAAAACCTAGGACCAAAGACGTTGCAAGAGCCCACAAAAATAATAACAAAAATATGGGAAACAGAAAAATTACCAGAGGATTGGAAATGTGCCCTTATTCACCCGTTACATAAAAAAGGAGACAGAACAAATGTCAATAACTACAGGGGAATCTCACTTTTACAAGTCACCTACAAAATTCTCTCAACATGCCTGCTGAAAAGAACACAAGAGCAGCTGGAACGCCAAATTGGTGATTATCAAGCAGGCTTCCGCCCCGGTCGCTCATGCATAGAACAAATATTTAATTTAAAGACAATATTAAAACACAAAGCAATTAGAAATGCCCCCATAATTTGTACATTTGTAGATTTTAAGAAAGCCTATGACTCAATTGACCGGCAATCTTTGTTTAACATTTTAGAGGAACTCGGACTTGACTCCAAAACACTAAGGCTTATCAAAGAATCACTGACAGACACTGTATCTAAAGTTAAATTCAGGGGAGAAATCTCTGAACCTTTTCTCATAAAAACTGGAGTACGTCAAGGTGACGGGCTATCTCCACTTCTGTTTAATATAGTCCTGGATAAAGTCATTAAGGAATGGGAAAAAGAATTAAAAAATCAATCCTACTGGAAACCAATCCATCTTGGTAGAACCAAAGACAACGTGGAGATATCTTGTTTAGCATTCACGGACGACTTGGCCATACTTGCAGATGATGAAGAAATCGCCACCAAACAAATAGAGATCCTTAAGGAATGCGCAGATAAAGTAGGTTTACAAATTTCGTTTCAAAAGACAGAATTTTTCTGTACGAAATTCCATATACACAGTTTGAACACAAAATATGGAAAAATAAATAGAGTAAAACATTTCAAATACCTAGGTGAAATTTTGGAGCCAACCGGAGGAGAGAAAGTTGCACAGAAGATCAGACAACAGAAAATGAAGAGAGCATATGGTATGACACATGAAATATACAATAAAAAATGCATCTCCTCGAACACAAAAATCAGACACCACTGCGCAGTAATTAAGCCAGCAGCACTATATGCTAGTGAAACGCTCACACTCCACACAAAATGTGATTTAGAAAAAATACTAAATGAAGAACGCAAAATTATGAGAAAGATTTTAGGTCCAAAATTAACAGAAGAAGGATACCGGATACAATCAAGAAGAACCACAGAAACTATATCAAACCTGGCAGCAGACATAAGAAGGCGAAGATTAAAATTTTATGGACATGTCACTAGACTTCCCCCCACACAACTCACCAACAGAATTCTCACTTACATAGAAAAAGTCAAATCAACAACACCATGGATTAGCCAAGTAAAATTAGATTTACAAAAAGCAAATATTGAACTTAAAGATGTCAAAGATAGAAAAACTTTTAGAAATAAGGTGGAAAAGTGGATTGTATTGTTGGAGAAGGAAGCACTAAAGAGACCAGGAACAAAATGGACAGAAGAAAGAAAAAGAAAACATGGAGAACGAATGAAAGAAGTATGGAAGAAACGACGTCAGAAAGCTTTGCGTGATCCTTCTGGGTCCATTCGCGATAAGTAAGTGTGTGTGTGTGTGTGTGTGTGTGTGTGTGTATATATAAAATAAACTGCTTTGGAGAAATCCTGACCCATCCTGTGAGATTCTGGCTCAAAGAAACTGCAGAATCTGTGACGAAGCACATTTGGGAGAAGAGCGACCACAATGCACCAACTTCACCTAAATCTACTGAAAGGAATAAAAGAAAGCACAAGTCTGTACAGATCAAAAAAAGAGAATAAAATCCACTGATTGTAGAGATGTGAATAACCAGAAGCATCATGTAACAGAGGAAGCACATCCTCAGTAGCGAGTAATAAATATGTGTGGGGCCAGTCTTTCTGTGACTGCTACATGCAACCCCAGTTGTCAAATTGTTTTCTTCATCTTGCATGAGCATTCGCCTCCCACACTTCTCCATATTCCCACACCCATAGACATTCTTGTGGTCAAATCGACATAAGCACCAAACAAACAGATAGTTAAAGTGTGTAGATAGAATAAGAATTTTTTGTTGTTATTGTAACATGTGAACAGTTTGAATGAGGATAATGAGAGCTTGAAAAGGTAAATCATAGGAAGATCTGATGATGAGCAATGAAATGCTCTGCTTTGTGTGAACGTATTAGGATTCTTATCCGAGAAGGGGAGAGTAAAGTGCATGTAGTCAGAAAAATTAATTAGGAAAGACCAGAAGGGAAGAGGTGGTAAGGCTAAAGGGTAAAGGGTAAAGGAAATGGCTACTAACAACATCGGAAATAATAGGGAAGTGGCAAATAAATATAGAGTACAAATATTTAACCAGACTGAAATCTTAATTTCAGTCACAAACCCAGTCCAAACAAATCAACATGGATACAGCACCTTCAAAGACACATTACCCCAGTGGGTAGGGTTGCCATACGCCACGGATTTCACGGACAGTCCGCGATTTTAGGGTAAATGAAAACGTCCGGGCCGAAAAGGCAAATGTCTGCCATATTTGCTAGATTTGAAGTCAACTTCCGGTAATTTCAAAAACTGCTGTCAAAGAAGCATCAATATGTTATCTCTTTGCCTTCACATTATATAAAATCCAAACAGAACAGAACAGCTTTCGAGATATGGAAACAATGGGCAGTCAGGCTCAGGCGTACGGTACATCCTCTTCGATTTGCGAGATTGCGAGTTGTCGATACTGTGGGCGGTCAGTCATCTCTGGCAATGAAGAGTATTATCCTATTTGATTAGCTTGTTGAATGTTCACATGGTTTGTTGTGCTTGCAATTTTGTTGTGTTATATTGTATTAAATAGTTGTTATTATTTGCCTGGTGGTTTAATAATGTCAGCTAGACGGAAGGTTAAGTACAGGGAGGAATATACTGAACAGTTTCCATGTATAAAGTGAGGAAGAACAGAATACGAAGCTTTCTGCAAAATTTGCGGGTGAGTAACATTACGATTATACACAGACCCATTGAAATCGTTGTTTTCCTAGAAAAATTATTCTATTATACGTTTTTCCTCTTCACAGTTCCATGTAACAACCAGGTGGCTCACCATGTTTCCTGCTATAGAGAGGTTCATCCACATGTTTAAGGCACTTAAGTCTTACTTTCTTTCACTTGATACATGTCCTTCCCTTCTCAAGAAATTCTTTTCTGATTCTGTTGGTGAAATGTATCTGCTCTTCTTGTATTCACAAATGAATCCTTTCCAGAGGGCAGTTAGCAGCATTGAGAGGGAAGACATATCAGTGAATGAGGTAAGACTGGAGCTAGAAAATATACTGCAAATTTTAGGAGAGAGAAAACAGTGTGTTTTCGTTACGTCTAAAGTTAAAGAATTAATGTCTGACCTCACACAATATCAGCAGTCTACATTTCTAGGGGAAGTCTCTCTTTTCTATCAAACTGTTATTGATTGCTTGATAAAATGGCGTAAGCCCTTGTCTGATATTAAACATTTTGACTGGATTTTGCTAAAGACTGTACCTTCATGGGAAAATGTTGAAAAGACATTCAAGTGGATGCATGAAAACACAAGCTGTAAATTGAATGAGTCCCTTCCCTTTGACCAAGTACTGAAATTAAAGTGTGTTTTGGGGGGGGTCAAAGATGAAAGTTTTGAGAATATGATGTCGCATAAGAAATGAGTGTTCTTCATTCATAATTGTATTTCTAGTGAGCAATATTCAGAGTTGCTGAAAATTGTGGAATTTTATTTCTCCATTCCCAGTCATAACACCAATGTAGAGAGAGTCTTTTCCCTCATGAATTCTCAGTGGACAGAAAAAAGGAATAGGTTAACAGTAAAATCAGTTAATGCAATGATGCAAATACAGTACAATATGAAAAATGTAAGTTGCAGTGAATTTCATAAACTGATTGAGAACCAGATTAAGTTCCTTTCATCTATTCAAGGTTCTGAGAAATACGATTGGTATAAGAAAAGCTCAAATGATGACAATAGAACTTCGTGTACTGAATAATGTAATGCATATTCTTATTTTTTGCAATAAATGCTTTCTTAAGGAAGCAGTCCTTCCTAAACTCTAGATCATTAATCGAATGCACATTTCCCTTAGCTTATGGGCATGAAGACTCCTTATTCCTCTTATTTCCTTCGATCGGCTACAGTGACCGTAAGTTTTGTCCTGGTTTTGGATTCCGAGATTATGGCAACCCTACCAGTGGGTCAAATCCCACAGCTGAAAAACCACAAGTGGTCTACTGGGATTTTGGGGAGACCAAAGAAGTGTGCATGGAGGTAAATCGGAGTGCCACAAAACTCCGTAATAACAAAATCAGGCCAAAATCGAGCATTTGGCTAAAGACATTTAATGTAAATTCTCTCTTAAAAATGGGAAAATTAAAAAACATCCTGGACAAATCCAGAGAATGTAAAATCAAAATTCTCGCATTTCAGGAATCACAATACACAGATGGAAAACCTTTTGATTCTGAAGGATACAGGATATACAAAGGAAAACCTGGAAAACGAGCCATGGCAAATTGTCCACAATTTGGAACTGGATTTATAGTAGATAAATCAATACTTGATTCAGTCACCACTTTCAAATCTTACTCGGGTCGGCTCTCCACGATGACAATAAAATCAGCTAATAAGATATACACTCTAATCAATAGACATGCACCAACTGACATCACTAACAAAAACAAAGTAGAAGAAATAGAATAATTCTAGAACCAATTAGATAATATTCTCCAAAAAATCCCAAATAACCATGCCAAAATCCTTATGGATAATTTCAATGCACAAATTGGTAAAGAAAAGAAATATCAATGTTGGGTAAGTAAATGGTCAGGACATACACAGACCAACCGGAAGGGCATGCGACTCATTGAAATCTGCAAAAACCATGACCTATTTTTCCAAATCGACATTTTTCAAGAAAAGAGCCTTGAAAACCAAAACTTGGATCTCACCAAATCCCATCACTAGATGAATATCAGTTGGATCATGTAATGATCTCCCACATAAATACAGTAGAAATTATGAAACTTAAAAGTCCTTAACGGACAAGACCTACATTCCAACCATTACCCAACAAAATTCTCCCTAGATGTCATTCCAGAAAAAAGAAAATTCACTAAGAAATCTCCACACCATTAATATGATGTGTAAAAGATAAATGGTGATGAACAATTTACAAAAGAAACATAAAATTTAAAACCATAAAATTGGCAACAATTGCAAGTAGGACTTTTAAAAGCAGCTAAAACTGTAGCAACGCAAACAAGAACACACAAACACCCATGGTGGACAGACGAGTGTGACCAATGGATAAATCTCAGACAACAGCCGTGGCAAAATTGGTTGTTCAACAAAAATCAAAAGACCCTGGAAGATCTCAAAGATATCAGGAAAACAGTCACAAAAGCAATACGATCAGTCCATAAACAACACGAAGTCAAAAAATTGCAAGAGAAAGAAAATGATTTCAAGAAAAACAATTCCCAAAATATCTACAGAGTATTCAAACAAAAATTAACAAAGTACTCTCCTCCATCACTCCAATTCAAAAATGAACATGGACAAATTGCCCATACCAATACCGAAAACTGTGAAATTCTTGCAAAATACTTTTCTAAATTACTGAATTGTGGAAAGCCTGCAGAAAAATTTGGGTCCCGCCATACACAACGAAACCCAGACTCAAAGCCACCATGTTTACAGGAGATTAAAGAGATTATTCAGTTACTAAAAAATAACAAAGCATCAGGAGAAGACCAAATCATCACAGAATTATGGAAAAATACAGGAGAAAATCTTACTGCACAACTCGAAGAAATTGTAGATGAAGTCTGGAAAACTGAAAAAAATCCCCACAGATTGGAAGACAGCAATCACACATCCTCTGTACAAAAAAGGAAGTAAAACAGACCCCAACAACTATCGTGGAATCTCTTTATTGTCAACAACATACAAAATTCTGTCTAAAGTTCTATTAAACAGAGCAGAACCTCAGCTGGATTCAAAACCAAGCAAATACAAAGGAGGATTCAGGAAAGGTCGATCATGCGTAGAACAAATCTTTAACTTGAAAAACTCGATGACATATTTGCATAGTACTTCAAACAAAAGTTATGTCATCACATTTGTCGACTTTAAAAAAGCATATGACATTATAGACCGAGAATCCCTTTCTGAAGTGTTAGCAGAATTTGGACTAGATCAAAAGACAACAAACATAATAAAAAAAACACTCACGGAGACCAAATCCAAAGTAAAATTTATGGGAGAATTGAGCACAGAATCTGAAATAGACACAGGAGTATGACAAGGGGATGGACTGTCCCCAGTGCTCTTCAATTGTGCTCTTGAAAAAGTTGTTCAAGAATGGAGAAAAGCAGGTGCACCAGCACATAGACTGGGACCAAAATGTAAGGGCATAGAATAAGACTGTTTAGCATTTGCTGACTACATGGCACTGATCGCCCAAGACATTATCGATGCATAGAAACAGCTGGAATTATTACAAGAGCAGGCAGCAAAAATAGGATCAGAAATTTCATTTGAAAAAACAAAATTTATGACTGACATCAAAGATGCACCTTCCAATCTCAAAATTGGTAATAACTACATCTCTCGAGTAAAAGAATTGAAATATTTAGGTGAATGGATTGCAGAAAATTGTAATGAAAAGAAATCTGTCAGATCAAGAGTCCAGGAAATGGTGACGGCATTCCAGTTAACAAAAAACATTTGCAACAAAAAGGGTCTCTCATGGAACTGCAAAATACGACACTACACAGCAGTAATTAAGCCCGAAGCTCTCTATGCATCTGAGACACTAAATCTTCAACACAAAACACTAAAAGGGGAATTAGAAGTGAAAGAATGTAAAACAATGAGGAAAATCCTAGGTACACGAAATAAAAATGGTGTGCACTATCCAAAACCCAATGCAGAAATATATAAAAATATCTCCAAAATAACAGACACAATGCGCATGAGAAGAATCCAATTCATGGGGCATTTAGTAAGAATGGACTCAAACAGGTTAATGCACAAAATCCATACATTTTTAAAGAACGAAACTACAAGACCGAACTGGTACAAACAGATGGGAAAAGACCTGAGAGAATTAGGGTCTCCAAATCTACATGATAGAAATGAAATCAGAAAAATTACAAACACATGGGGTTTTGAGGAAGAACGGAGAAAAACTAACTGACATATGTGGTCTGCGCAATGAAAACTAGCCCATTCGTTGTGTATGAAGGAATACTAGGTGAAAAGGAAGGTTAACAAATGGTGATTATGCGTGGTCCTCAGTGATCCATCCATGAAGAAGAAGAATAGAGTACCAAAGAAGTATAATGAGTATACTCATGCGTAGTGAAGGATTGTTCAGTGAACTACTGTAATGAAGTGGCTGGAGAGGAAATAAAAAGAGTTAATGTAATAACATTATTATTTTGTTACTCTTAATGGCATCATGTACAGACGGCACATCCTCAGTATAGAAACATAAAATCGCTTATACTGTTTCAAAACCCTACAGCATTTCTCAGCATTCCTACACCCTTGAAGATACTTCAGTTCACGTTTCACAGTTCATTTTATTGTTCAAATCCACTGTGCATTAGAAAAGTTAAGATAGGTCATCTTGATAGTACCAACAAAAGTCACTGGATCACAGACAGATCAAAAGATCTAACACAACATGAGATTTCCCGAACTGAGACGTAAACTGATCGAACAGTTTTAGTTCATGTTCAAACAAGCCCTACTCACCACCCATGTGTACAGATGCCTTCACATTATGATAATTGCAATGTGGTTACTGTCCATTAACTTTGCTGATACTGGTTTGTAATGAATCTGCATACCGTGCCTGGGTTTGTGACAATGTGTTCAGTGAATAAGAAAGGCCTTCTTTACTTTGTTGCCATAACATTAAGTTATTGACAGTGCTGGTTGCTTGCGGGCGGGGCTGTTGGTTGCTCTGGGAAGTAATATCCCAGGGTTGTTTATGTGTTGGACCATGCTTTAACCCTTTCCGGCCAAGTGGTTTCAGTCTGAAACCACATTTTTAATTTGCCTGCTTTTGCGATCCAGAGGTTCATTCTTGAAACCACCACCCCACGTTGATTGCTGGTGACATCTAGCGTCAGCACCAGCTACTTGCGGTAACAAAGTGATTGTTGTCGGGTAAAAGCATTATTTGTGTAGTGCTGTGCTGAGTACATGTGCTTTCGACACAGCCTTCACATAAAATTGTTTTGTGACGTTATATACAGCAGATAATAAGAATTTCAGGTAATGGATTATTTTTATGCTTCATTTTATGATATTTGGAAGATATTTTTATTTATAATTATAATGTAAAGTTTAGTTTTTTTATGAATATGTGAGTGGTATCAGAATGAAACCACTGGGACATAACGACCTACAAATGGTAAATTCTTTTATTCTTTACAGTGCATCATTATGGATAATAGACCAACATCAAGAGTAAATCAGCAATTCAGAGCTTATGACCTAACCACAAATATGCTAGTGGACATACTTGCTGAAATTCCAAGTGATACTGAGTCGGCTGCTTTGGATACTGGAAGTGAATCAGGCGAAACTGATGAAGAACTTCGACTTCTTTTACCTGATGAGAGTGTAGTTGAATTTGAAGAGGATGTGAATGAAGGTGTTTGTGCTGAAAAGGACTCTGTTCACGTTAATAGTGGCAACAATGACGGTTATGTGTGCGATGACAATGCAGAAATAAATGAGCATATTGAATGGGTGCAACAGATACGGTCAAATGCAACAACTGAGTTTTCACAAGAATATGGTTCAAATATCTCATCTAACAAATCAAGTTCCACTGAAATATTTGGTTGCTTATTGGGTGATGATTTATTAGACCGTCTGGTGTATCAAACAAATTTATATGCAACTCAAAAGCTTGGAGGTTCCACAGTTTTCAAACCAACCAATATTGACGAAATGAAGAAATTTCTTGTCATAAATTTACTAATGCGTATAAAAAAATATCATTCATATAGGAATTATTGGTCCACTGATCCAGTTCTCCATGATTCATACATTTCAGATCTCATGCCTCAGAATAGATTTTCGTGGTTGCTAGACCATATTCATGCAAATGATAACAGCTAGCAATCAAAAAAGGGAGAAAAAGGCTTCAATAAATTGTTCAAGATACGCCCACTATTTGACTATCTTAGCAAGAGGTACACAGAAAGTTATAAGCCAACAGAACACCTTGCTGTGGATGAATCAATGATTCGTTTCAAAGGTAGATCCAGCCTCAAGCAGCATATGCCACAAAAACCCATAAAACATGGCTACAAAGCTTGGGTAATGGCAAATGAAACTGGTTATGTTTCCAAATTTCAGCTTTATACTGGGAAAATCAGTCAGGAGGTAGGAAAGTGTCTAGGTGCCAGAGATGTAAAACACCTTAGTTCAGAATTAACAGGAAAGCATCACAAGCTGTACTTTGATAATTATTTTACTTCTGTACCCCTGATGCTCGATCTGAAGAAACAAGGAATATATGCCTGTGCGACAGTGAGGAAAGGCAGAGCTGGGTTCCCAAAAGACTTCGAAAATGAAAAGAACATGTCCCGCGGAGAGTTCCAGTTTCGTTGTAGTGGCCAAGGTATCACGGCATTGGTTTGGAAAGATCGTAAACCAATACAGTTTCTTTCAAACTTCCACAACATTGAAAATATGAACACAGCATCTTGGAAATCCAAAGATGGTTCTCGCACAGAAATATTGTGCCCAGATATTGTAAAGGATTACAATACCTATATGGTGGCTTGTAGATAAATCCGACATGTTGAAATCAATCTATGAGATTGATAGAAAAAGCAAGAAATGGTGGCACAGAATTTTCTGGCACTTTCTTGATGTCACTGTTATAAATGCCTGCATCATTTATAATGAACATTGTGATAACGATCAGAAAACTCTGAAGCAATTCAGACTGTCTGTAACTGCTGGTCTAGTTGGAGCAATTTTGTCATCAACTCCTAATCACAAGAGATCTCAGATCCAGCAGAACAAATTCAAGCCATTTGTTGCACCAGAAAAGCGACTTGACAGTGCACCCCATATGCCAGAAAAAGGACTGTCTCCGAGATGTGCACACTGTGGTACTGCTAAAGAGCCACCACATCAAACAAGATCATTCTGCAAAATGTGTAATGTGGGTTTGTGCTTAACAAAAACATAAAATTGTTTCACTGAATTTCATAAGAAAATGTAGCCATGAAAATGGTCATTAACAGCCCAGTGGTTTCACTGTGAAACCTCCTAGAATATTTTATTATGGAATATAAATTTTATTGTTATTGCACTATATTATTGCTTTTTGAGACAATAAAAGTAGATTTTGATAGAAATTGTTATAATTTTCATCTTATGTTTATTCCTGGGCCTCAAAGGGTTAAAATGTGCGCCGTTAAGGGGTGCTCCAGTGACACACAGCCTGTGCTTATACTGAGAGAGTAATCCGGCAGGACCACACCCGAGAAAGCCATTCAGTGACACATATGGTTGTAAATATGATTGTTTACACACTGTCAAAATAACACACGTCCTGTAGTCAACTTTTAGAGTGAAATGGATGTCTCTGGTCTGTTCTGACCATCCCCACAATTTGCGGGTCAGTTCCACGAATAATGAGAGTCTGTATTAACACTTTTGAGTGAGCCTGTCTACTAGTGGTTCTACAAGAAGAGTGCAACACACCAAAATTCACCGTTATATCGTAAACGCACACCACACACCCTTTTACTTATATACCCAGCCACGTCTTATATTTAATGCATCTTCTGACTTTATACTTCAGAAGCTTTCACATTGGTTTTGGCCATGAGATGACAGAACTGAGTTTTTTCACAACAGCATAAAATACTAAGAAGTTGGCAGAGAGAGTAATCGTGGTTCGGCTACACCACTTGTCTGATATTGCCGGGAGGGATGACATAAATGCACCCAAGTATAGTATAGTCCCTCTGGGTTCCATATGAAAAACATTTATCATTGCCTCTGATATGCCTGTTGAGTTTGTGAGCCACTACCCTGGCCAGTAAGTAGAGGAGCTTCAGAAGAATTGTGAGAGTTGGCAATACTCTCTTAGGATTTAAAAGTTGGCTACAGCACACATACACAAGCTCTGGAATCTAAGATATTGTTGTTGCGCTTCGCAGCACACGGATTAATTAGTGGCAGTTTGGAAGCCAGTGTAGGAGCCCGCCTGCTGTGGTGCGCAGGTGTGTTGGGCGAGGGGGTTGTCGTCGAGCTGCTGTACTGCCATGTCCGCCAGCAGCGACACAGTATTTGGTATTGAGTTAATATTTCTTATAATTTGCAGCACGCTTATTAATTTAAAGAAAAGGGTTTGTGTATGTGCGTAGCAGCAGATGGTAATTTTGTTAATGATAGAAGTTGAATTCTTAAATGGAAACCATTGTTAGACAAATAGATTAAGTATTGATTTTGTCATTGATTTCTTTTGTAATTGTCAGGGAATTGTTTCACTATGTATTTAATTGAGAAGTATTTCAGTCTGCCTCAAGAGTTTGATTAATTTGTAATATTGCTTTAATGCCACTGGAGGCAGATTTACATACGAAGTGATTGTTCGAAGAGCTTCTAGCGTTTTGTTAATTGAATGCGAAAGAATCAGTTTCAGAATATAGTTTTTGAAAAAAGGAATTACTTGTTTGAGTTATCATTTATCGAGTTTAGGTTTGACCAAACCCTTTCTCTTGAATTATATGTAGTTGTAGTAAGCAGCAGCAACCGCAGCAACAGCAGGAGCTGCCATACAGAACATGCATTGCACTCAGCATGAATAATAGGTTTTTTTATGTTTTTGTTAAATAATGGAATACAGCAGATCAAGCAGTGGCAGCAGAAAGACTAAGTAAGTTATTTGTTGCGCACAGAACCAATAAAAAAATAAATAAAGTTTAGGCGATCTCTGTAATAGTAAAGTTAACAAGAGCACAAGCATGAGATTTTCAGTAGAAAACATGAGATAAGAAGATACAGCTCACGACATACACCAGTCGACATGCCTGCCAGGATACTCTTTTTTTTTTTTTTTGGATGAGTCGTAGTTAGATATGCTTCATCTTTCTACTGCCAAGTGCAAGCTTACGCAACGGTAATCATTAGTGGAGGCACAGCATTTTGATCGCTTGTGCACTGCTTTGTATTAACACAAAATTTTATTTCAGCAGTCTTGTCTTTGAATTTCTTGGTGCATTGTGTAATAATTAATTGAACAGTGGTATTTTTAGGATAGTGGTGTATTTTAGTGAGATGTTTTCGTTCGTATCACGACAATAATGACGCGAGCACAAAAGAAAATGGAAAAGAATGCAGATGTTACTGCAAACGTGAACGTAGATACGGTTCTGAACATGAATGTAGAAGCAGTTTCAAACGCAGTTTCCAAAAATTCGGAACAGAGAGTAGAAAATTCTTTTGAGAATATTGAGATCCAGGAATTTTTTAACAATACTGCGCAGAATCGGAATGTAGGTGATCATTTGCCAACAATGCATGATGAACAACTGTGTGCTACACGCAACTTAGGACATGACAATACAGTGACGCAAACCGAACTCATTATGAGAAATTTCAGCATTGCTTCCACCTCAAAAGTGCAGAGTAATTTTGTTTTCCCCACTTTTGGTGGAAATTCAGGTCTCGTTGCCACTCTGATAGTGCGGAGTAATTTTGCCTTTCCTTCTGTTAGTGGAAATGCAGGTACTGCTTCTGCTTTAATAGAGAAGAGTAACGTTGTATTCCCTGCTCCCAGTAATGATGTTTTACAATTATTACTGAGTAAACTCACTGAATTTAATAACAGACAGGAGAGTAAACTCACTGAATTTAACAACAATAATGCAAAGAATTTCAAATTGCTTCAGAACGAAATTAAAGAGAATCTCACATTGAGGTGAATGACAATTTAAATCGTAAATTTGAAGACATGACCAGTCAGTTGAAAAGTCAGGTACGTGAAGAATTCAAATCAGATATTAATAATCTTGTATCCTGACTTGATCACGTACAAAATGTTGATATTGTTGAAGTGAAACTACAGACGTCACAACAAGAACTGCGAGTAGAGGAATTATCGAAAAATATTGAGTCGTCGCAATAACAGACCACCAATGAAGTATCAAAGATAGAAACTCAATTAACGACAGTAGCTACACAGGTAGATGAATTATCCATGAAAGTGACGGAACTGAGTAGCGGGCTAGATACGAGGTCAGATGACACTCAGCCGATACCGATCGCGGATACCGAAGAATTTCAGTCTCTGCAACGTTTTAAACAAGGACAGATGACAATTAAGCAGCAAAACAAACGTGACGTGAAAAATATACAGGAACAGCTTGCCAGCATCGAAGAAAAGATCGATCGCAGCAATGACACTGGTAGATCCGATAATTACCAAATTGATAACGACAATGAGCGTGTTAATTACGGAAATGCTGACAACTTTTCTCGTGAATATGACACGTTTGGGGGACGTAATGAAGGAAACGTAAGTCATGCTGTAAAACAAAACTCATCCGCTAAGAAAAATGATGAGTTTGGCTATAAGCATTTTCTCACAGTTAGGAAATTTAAAATTTTTTGGAATGCTAGTCACGAAATCCACCCTCGAGAGTGTTTACGGCAATTTGACTATTCTTTACCACCAACATGGCCAATTGGCCACAAACTGGAATTCATTTCTTGAAGGGGAGCCTGCAACAAGAATGCGCTCAATAGTACGTGAATGTCACACATATGGTGATTTTCATCACGCATTCTTATCTGCTTACTGGTCAGAGACTACACAAGATCGTGTAAAGCATTACATCATAATGATGCAAAGTTATGAGCAGTCGAAATTTTCAACTCCAGTGCAATATTTTGAAAACATGACGCCCATGAACAGATATTTAACGAATCTACCAGACGAACTTGTAAATAAACTCATTTGGTACAGACATCTCAGTTATGCCCACTTTGGTGTGAAGAAATGTTTTCAAAAATTATGAGACACATGTTATTTTTACAATATGGAAAAGAGAATCCGTAAAGTCCTGGCAATATGCAAGCTATGTCAGAAAGCAAAACCACCAACAGTGACACACAGAACACCACCGTTTCCAATCATCCCAGTCAAATTAACCTGTAACATGATGTTGCATGTCAGATACCCGGCTAAATCTTTGAAGCCCCATTATTACCAGATTGTCATGAGTACATCATTGTTGGTTTCTATACCTTCAAGTCAGTTTGTTGCAAGTCGAACTGAAGTGCGGTACTCAACAAAGCGGTGAGTTGTTTGATTTTACACGTGATTTTTTAAAGTTACTGGGTATTTTTAACCCAACCTCACCAGTTGCGGAACTTTTTTGCGAATATTCTCATATTCTATTTTATAGGTAGTATGGCATCTAGCAGGTTTCCTGTGATAACTAATAACCCTGGATGCACTTCTCATCAAAGCCGTGAGTTTATCTGATTCATTATTACTAGAAACTCTGCTTATTGATAACCACATTAGTTACCCAGAGATTTTCTTGTTTTCCGATTTTCAGCTGACATGCCATCTACAAGGTGGTCTATGAAACCTAGTGATCCTGGATTTGGTGACCGTGCGAGATCTATACTGGATGAGTCAGAGTGAATGTAGTGGGGATGAAAATGATATAAAACAAGGTTTTGAGAGTGCCCATGAAACCGAATCAGAGCAAGAAGTATGTGAAGCAGAGAATGAAATGCATGATATACCTAATGCTACACTTCCTGGATCATCACCAAGTTCACTACAACCACCACATTCCTTTGAAACAGACACATCGTCATCAGATGAAAATGAACGCCTTTCAAAAAGGCAGAATCGTCAATACGAGCGAAAGAAGTATTGTGGGAAGAACCGTTTCATATGGTCCAAAAAACCTCCAGCTTCAAATGTTCACACAAGGAAACATAATATCGTTTCACATTTACCGGGAATAATTGGCCCTGCTAAAGCCCTTGGTCAGATTTGTAGACCCCAGACTGCTTGGACGCTACTTTTTAGTGAGAGAATACTGAATGAAATAATTCTGCAAACCAATAAAAAATTGGCCCTCATGAGGGAAAAGTTATCTGATGATACAAGAACTGACTACAAAGACTTGGATCTGACCGAGTTCAAGGCTTTTTTGGGGATTCTCATGTTCATAGCCATCTTCAAATCTAATAATGAAGATCTTCAAGTTATGTTTGCAACCGACAGTACTGGTCGTGATATTTTTTGTTGTACAATGTCACTGAAGAGGGTCTTGGTGTTACTGCTCAGTATACGCTTTGATGACGCCTCAGACAGAGATGTGAGGAAAAAATGCGATGCAACGGCTCGTATAAAATGGGTTTCTCAAGAGTTTATGAAAAACTGTATGGCTAGCTACTCAACTGGAATGTATGCTTGCACTGACGAAAGTTGGTGGGCTTTCGTGGTCGATGCTGCTTTAAAATGTATATCCCCAGCAAACCTAGAAAATATAGACTCAAAATAGTAGCTTGGGCAGATGCAAAAACCTACTTGCTAAACGCCTACATTTACTTCGTAAAGGATAGTGATGGCAGAACACTCACTGATGAGGAGAAGAAATTTTCCAAGCCAACTCTAGCAGTGTTGCAAATGACTAAACCCATTATAGGAAGTAACCGCAATATCACAACAGATAATTGGTTTTCGTCCATTGTCTTCATACATGAACAACGGAAAAGGGGCTTGACATACGTAGGAACAGTGCGAAAAAATAAACAAGAAATATCGAAAGAATTTTTACCTGCCAAGGAAAGAGAAGTAGGAGAAAGGCAAAGCCATCCTACTTGTATCCTCAATGCACCATACCCAGTCAGCTGATCCAGAAACCCAAAAATCAGAAATCATTGCCTTTTATAACAACACAAAAGGTGGGGGTCGACGCCTTAGATAAGAAATGCACAGTATACTCAACATGTTGATGCACAAAGCGATGGCCATTAGCCATTAGGGGGGGGGGGGGGGGGGGGGGGGGACTCCACGCGCGTGTTCACATTATTCTATTGGAAGCCGTTGTAGTGGTCTGTTAACTATTTTGCTGTTTATGCTTGATTGTTAATACTGAGGTAATCATTTTGTTTAATCATATAAAATCGCCTTTGCTATGAGAAGTGCATAGAAATTTCAATTGGCTGGAACATGAAATGTATTAACGCTATTTATTTGAGATGTCTAGAGAATCAGATCTGACTTTCTGTGGAGTGGAAATGTTACAGCCTAACAAATGACAAAAGAATGAAAATTACATCAGAATGGTCGTATGAATAAAAACGAGAATATTCTCCAGAGTAAATATTCAGAGCCAAAGCACATTATCAGAGAAAGGTACCATTTTCTTATGAATAAAAACTATGAAGCATAATCTCTGACCCGACAGTACTTTCTCACTACCTCCCCTCCTTATTGCGTAAGTTCTCAGCAAAGAGATTAAAATCCAACATCTTTGTCTCTCAGTTTGTTTCATTTGAGTTTGTTTGTGTTACCAAAAGTTTTTCTTACGTTATTTCTGTGCCAAAATGGAAGATTCTGAATTAGCCCTCATGAAAATATCATAAAAGGTTATCCAGCTATCATCAGCAAATCACAAACTCCGGCCGCAAGAAGGGAGAGGGCAGATAGCATTAAGGAAATACAACACTGTTACAAGGTTAGTTTTGGAAAAGAAATTTCAGATGGGCAGATTATGAAAACACTGCACAATATGAAATCATGCATCAAGTCTAAGACGGATGTCAATAAGATGGGCAACATTAAGATCTTACAAAAAAATTGGGAACAGATATTTTTGAAGTTTTTAGACGGAGGTCATTGCAACCCAACTATCCTCATAATTCCTGGCAAATCCCATACTTTTATACTTTTAAGGTTTTTTTTTATGTACTTAATGTTTCAAAATTGGGAATCACTAAAATTTTTATATTTAACGTGTGAAAATGAAACAATGTTTGGTAAAATTCGTACAATATTTGGCCAATTTTCCATAAAATTATCAGTGTGCTATGCATGAAATTGGACAAACCTCTCCCACATTTCTGCGTAAACCTGCTTGCTATTTGTACTGAATCTTGACACACGCTACTATTACTTTTTTTTCTTTTTTTTTTTTTAATCATCTCTTCCCCAGGGAGTAGTTCAGAGGTAACCGATACCGATTACACATTCTTCGAACCACAATCAGTTCCGCAGCAACTGCAAATTGTTGCAGCACACAATACAGATCTGATGGGTCCAGAAATCGTTATACCTGCTCTATCACCTGTTTTGGGGCATGAGGGAGTGTCGAAATGGCGGAGACTGAGAATGGGAACATTAGATGAGACAATGAATTTGTCCAATTCAGAGCTGCAGAGGCTAATGTTATTGTACCAATTAGATATACTGAAGAGAAAGCAGCAGAAATTGATGCATCAAGAACATAATAAACAATAGAATACATATTAATCTTCCTGCATAAATTCTGTTCTCCTTGCCACGTAACAACTATGGTGTTCTGTAACTTACATAAAAAAATTTCCATTACATAGTAAATATTCCACTCTATCTGTTTACTTTCTGTATAACATTTAAGTCGTATCACATTTATATTGCCACTATAAACATGCTCCTGAAGCAAGCAAAATTTACTTACATATAATATCTGTACTAGTAATATTTGTACTGTAATACAGTGTATCTCATGCCGAAGATCATGATGTAGTAAAGTGTAATATTAATCATATCCATATTCTTTGTAAGAACATCCAGTGTTTACTTTCTGTGAATTAGTGTAAAACAAAGTGCGGATAAATACTGTGTATATAGGGCGTGTAAAAAAATATATACTCACTTTGAACTGCCATAGACAGTTCATTTCCCGTTCTACAAGGTTAAATATCTGTGAGAAAGCAATGTTATGTTTCTGCAGCAGTGGCAAGGAAGTAACTACAACATGGCGGATGTGCATTTGAGCTTTGAAGCGCGGAAGCAGATAATTAAGTAGTACTGGAAGTATGAGAATGTAGCTGTGGTTTGAAGACAGTATGATACAGAACCACCTTCAAGGTTAACAATTACACGTCTATGACACAAATTCGAAATTCATGGAACAGTGTGTGATGTGCATAAAGGTCGATCAGGGCGACCTCGTACAGCTACAAGTGATGATTCCACAACTGCGGTCTTGGAACTGTTTCAGCGTTCAACTCAAAAATCTTCAAGGCAAGCGGCACGTGAGAGTCATGTAAGTGCTAGTAGTGTGCTACACATTCTGAAGAAATGCAAGTTTTGTGTGTACATTCCAAGGCTGATGCAACAGCTAAGTGACGACGATCCAGATCGAAGGTTAGAATTTTGTGAATGGGTTCAGGAGACGGTGAGACGTGAACCGGGATTTATGGGTAGCATAATTTGGTCAGATGAAGCCCAATTCAAACTCAATGGAACTGCCAATAGGCACAATTGTGTGTACTCGGCTGAAGATAATCCTCACATTACAGTTGAAAAGGCTGTGAATTTGCCTGGTGTAAATGTGTGGTGTGGTTTGTCTACAAGGGGACTCATTGGGCCTTTCCGCTTTGAAGGTACTGTTACTGGAGAAACGTACCTAACAATGCTTGCTGACTCCATATTCCCTGCGATTCGTGCATTATACAGTAATGATGAGTTTTATTTCCAACAAGATGGTGCCCCGCTGCACTATCATAGGGACATACGAGCATACCTGGATCACAATGTGCCAGGCCAGTGGATAGGACGAAGGGGACCAATCGAGTTTCCTGCACGCTCTCCAGATCTCACGCTGCTGGATTTCTTCTTATGGGGAACAGTAAAAGAGTGTACAAATGTAAACCACGTAACCTGGACACACTTTAGAATGAGATTCGGGCGGTGTGCACAGAAATCTCATTGGACACTTTGGTACAATGTACGGAATCAGTGGTGACTCGTACTCAGAAATGTATTGATGCTGAAGGCCACTAGTTTTAACATTAATCACATTTGCAAAGAACATTTATTTTTCCAATTGGACTTTAAGCTTTCCATTTCCAGAAATTTAACATTGTAGAACGGGAAACAAATTTTCTATTACGCTTCAAAGTGTGTACACATTTTTTTGATGCACCTAGTATTTGTGTGCATAGTTCGATAACGTACAATATAGGAACAGATTTAATAAGAATATCCCATGACAACACAACAATTTTCAGTTTCATGAACATTTTGTCACTGATTAGCAAATTTTCATCATTTCTGCCAGTGGCATCTGCACAATATAATGTTCTTGTAACATCTCTCTCTGATGATAAGCCTGCAGTGGCTCAACATGTTCATCATAGAATAAATCTTACCAAAAAACAAAAATGTAACTGGTTGCATATTTATTTCCAGATACACTGCCAATCAATAAAGAAGTTTTAGCAATCCTGACACAGGATTTTTTATCCACATGTTTAAACAGTAGGAAGTGTTCCATGGCAAGACTATGATCTGAACTGTGTTCATAAACAAAATATATTCAAAAATAGTAAATGAAGGCATTACAAACCAAAACATCTTCTGTAACTCAAATCCCACTTACGCACTATGTTCCACAGATCCAGCCACGGCCTGGATTGTCCACAGAGGTTATTTTTCAACAATCCTTGCAAAAGCAATTGAAAGGAATGAAGCACCAGGAGCCCCCTTGGTCCAATTACAGGGCAGTACAAAAAGACTGACACAATTTTAGCTGGCTATATTTCCTGGACTATACAATGAAACTGAATTCTGTCAAGCAAATTTGAAATAGGATGTTGTCAAGTTTCTAATACTACTGCTAGAGCACTCCATCACTGCATTGCCTGTAGTGTATGCCTTGTCACTTTTAAGTGTGATGGCTACTATTCAACAGAAGATTTTTTTGCATCTATGAGTTCAGTAAAAGGGAATCTGTGACTGTGGTGTAGCATGCATTTTGGCTTAAGTTTAACATTGAACCTCCAATGAGAAAGTACACTGACCACTCGGACAAATTATTTGACGAAACTGGCTCTCTGTTGCAATGGTAAAATTCCAGTGCAATCACCTCTATTGCAGGAGCATGTGGAGCACACTCATGTGAGTTCTGAATGTAGCCCAATGAAATGGAACCATAGAGTGAGTGTGAACTTTGACTACCACAAACAGCTGTTTGGCACATACTGCAGTACCAGTTGGTATACACACCAAACCACCTATAACTTACACAGTTCTTCGTCCAAACGACAAGGTGAAGGGTGTAGAATGTTGTGCCCATATGCTGTGAAACACATAAGAAGAAAATGAAGAAGAAGAAGATCTGTTTCAGTTCTTTAATCTTTAGTGATGAAGCTAAATGAGAAAGTCAACAAGCATAACATTCAGATATGGGACTACAAAATCAACATGTAACACGGGAACATGAGTGAGACAGCCCCACGGTTAACGTGTTTTGCACCGAACTGTTGACAAAAGATTTATGGATCTTTCTTTTTTTTAATGACAATACAATTTGGGGTCCTCCCATGCCAAATCATTCAGCCAAAAGTAGACATAAAACCCGAGGTTTTTGGATTTGTTCCAAAATTTATATGTGAAATGTATGCATAAAGATAAGAAAATATCAAAAGTTTCATCCAGTTCTATCAAGCAGTTTCTGAGTTATCACCATTTAAAGTTTTAGGCTAATTGTACTTCCAAGGGTAATTAAGACGTAACTACAGTGTGCATGCTTTTACAGAATTTGAAGCAAAATCTGTTAGTTTTGAAGCTAGAGCTTTGAAATTTTCACTGTTTTGTTCTAATACAAAAACTGAAACTGATAGATCTACAAAATTTTGATTTATAATGTTCAATCATATTGAAAAACTGTACTGAAACTCAAAATACTGTTAATTTCCAAATTGCGACGTAGGTGTAGAAAGTTATGAATAGCTAAAATCTCTCTCTAACTAATCCAATACAACCATATATTGTTGAAAACAGCATAAAATTACCTTTCAAATGGCGCAAAAAAATTGGTGGGGTTTCGAGTTTTAACAGTTTTATCTTATAGTGAAGTCAAAATAAGTTTTACCCATTCCAGACGTGTTGAGAATGGCTGTTAGTTACAGTAGAGGTTATATAGAAGTAAAAGGTTTTAGAACTATGATTTGGAAAATCAGCTACTTAAAACAGTAATTTATTAGCACATTTTTTGTTGTGTATTTTTAAATTGGGACAAAGATTTTACTGTAGTTGTGATTTTATTTATCTTTTTTGTTTTATTTAGCTGAAGTTAAAGTCAAGGAACATACAACATTTTTGGAGCCATGAGCAGTGTGTTGAAGTTCAGATAAGGCAGTACTACTACGCAAGTATGCACATGAAAAATTCACCAGTCAGCAATCTGCCTGCAGTTTTCCGTCAAGACGTGAAATTCAAGTCCGGACATGAAATGGTCCGTCCCTCCCTCCCCCCCCCCCCCCCCCCCTCCCCCCAGCCTGCCTGTACTGCAAGTCTATCAGTGTGCATTTGGCTCTGTTCAAGTTAACTGACTACTGTTTTGTGCTTCGTGACATTTTAAATAATTGCTATATAAACATAGTTATAATTTATATCTAAAAACAAAGATTCTATAACTTACCAAACGAAAGCGTTGGTACGTTGATAGAAACAATAACAAACACAGCCACACACACACAAATTTCAAGCTTTCGCAACCCACGGTTGCTTCATCAGGAAAGAGGGAAGGAGAGGGAAAGGCGAAAGGTTGTGGGTTTTAAGGGAGAGGGTACGGAGTCATTCCAATCCCGGGAGCAGAAAGACTTACCTTTGGGGGAAAAAGGGACAGTTATACACTTGCTCACACACATATTGGAAAGGCTCCGTACCCTCTCCCTTAAAGCCCACAACCTTTCGCCTTTCCCTCTCCTTCCCTCTTTCCTGATGAAGCAACCGTGGGTTGCGAAAGCTTGAAATTTGTGTGTGTGTTTGTGTTTGTTATTGTTTCTATCAACGTACCAATGCTTTCATTTGGTAAGTTACAGAATCTTTGTTTTTAGATATATTTTTCCCAAGTGGAATGTTTCCCTCTATTATATTCATAGTCATAATTTTAATTTTAAAACTATTGTTTTGTATGTGTGTGTTTCTTACCATGGAGATGAGAGCAAGTTCAAGTGAAGATTATACTAATTTTAAGTGTTCAGTAGGTTCATTGCTAAATTTTTCATGTGAAAATACTTCACTGACAAAATGTAAAGACATTTATTTAATTTCAGAAAAGTTGTCTAAAGAAGAAGTAGAAATTTTAGTTATGCAGACTAATAAGCAGTACAGTGAAACAGATGATATTTGTTCCAATCATTTGTGTTATTTTTTAAAGTATTTTCAAAAGAACCAAAAATCCTATTGTGATCCACTTAAGAAATATTCTGTACCTTTAACAAAGAAGAAAGATTTGAGGATAATTACTCTGGAAAAAGCAAAATATGTTAAGGAAAATAAGAACATTATTTTAGTGCCAGGAAAGCTGTTGTGCAGTACATGTAGAAAACTGTTGAAAGAGGCAACATCTACTTTAGATAATTGAGATATTGCTCTACCTGAAAGTGATGAAGCAAATGAGAGTGACTTAAAATGCAAAAAGAGTAGTAGAATGAGAAAAGTTGAATGAAACTCTTTTAGGGTTGGATGTGACACCACTTAAACTTCAGTCATTATCTACCCAATTGAAGAAAAAATATGCTAAAAAGAAGTTTAAAAAGGCAAAAGACCAGGTTATAAAAAGTTGTCATTTGTTTTGAAAGTACAAGAATCTAATGATTCAAGTGAATCTGGCAGTACAACTCAAGGTAATAAATTGAAGACAAAATCTGAGGATCTTGATCATTTTGTGGATGCTATGAAGGACAAACTTAACCAAACGGGAAAAAAATCAGGATATTAACAATCACTCCAAAGTTTTGGTCTTGCAGAAAAGCAGCAGAAAAATATAATGTATCAGAATATTTAGTGTGAAAAGCCAGAGCGCTTGCAAACGAAAAAGGTATTTTGGCTCTGACAGAACTCAAACATAGCAGAACTGTTTCCCAAGAAACAACAGACACCGTCCAACTGTTTTATGAAGATGCTGAATTTTCTTACATGTTGTCAGGTGCTAAAGGCAAAGTTAGCATAAAAAAACACTTAAAAGCAGAAAAGAATTCTTTTATGCAACTTAGAGGGACTGTTTATTTTGTATTTCTTTAAACATTCATATATTAAAATTAGATTTTCCAAATTTTGCTGTGTCTGCTTGTACCACCAAAACGTTGAGCTTTCAGCAAATGCTCTGAACCAGCATGATAAAGAATCAATACACACTATGATGGACAAATTGGTTTGTGATAGACAAAACAGGGACTGTATGTTAAGACATTGTGATGTGTGCCCAAAAACAAGTGAATCACTGCAGCTACATCTAAGAGAAATACTAGAAGACTACGGTGAAGATGAAGACATTAAATTTTTGCAGTGGATTTCAAGTGATGGCAGAACGACTTTACAAACAATGCTACTACCTTGCAAGGAGTTTATTGATTTTACTATAAAAACAAATTGAGTCTCTGATATCTCATTCTTACATCACTAAAACAAAAAACTCTTGCATGAAACAGAGAAAAGAAAATTTGGCATTTAATGAGGTTTCAGTTCTTAAGGATTTTGCAGAAAACTATAACTTCATTCTGCAAAACGAAGTGCAACTGGGCCTACTTCAGCTGCTCAGTTCATCTAGTAGTGATTTTTTTTCTAAAAATGAAGAGTCCACCATAAAAGAAACATCATTGTGTGTCATTTCAAATGATTAAGACATGATGTACCATTTGTTTATTCATACAAGAAAAAACCATAGATTTCATAAAACAAAACTTTCCTGAAGTCGACCAAATTGAGTATTTTACAAATGGTTGCAGTGCTCAGTACAAAAACTTCAAAAGTATGATAAATTTAGGTTTTCACTGTAAATATTTTAAATTAAATGCAAGCTGGTCATTTCGCACTACGAGTCATGGTAAAACAACATGCGATGTGATTGGGGCCAGAGTCAAGAGAACTTTTACCAAAAAAAAACTTGCAGAGCAGTAGGCAAAGTGAGCAGATAATAAACGCTGAACAAAGCTACAATTTTTGCAAAAGTTTATTCTCAAAACTATATTTTTAACGGAAGAAGAAATTGAAACTAAAAGAACAATGCTTAAAACTAGATTTCAAATGGATCAAACAATACCGGGTACAAGAAGTTTCCATTATTTTAAGCCAGCTTCTTGCGAAGAAATTACAGCCAAACGAGTGAGTTCAGACTAGGAAATTTTGTTGAAACAAAATATTTTTATGATGATCCTGACTATTACACCTAACCTACATTCTTTTGTTGCTTGAATTTATGAGCAAAACTGGTGGATAGGAATGGTTCTGGGTTTTAATGAAGAAGAAGGGGACTATGACATTCTTTTTATGCACCCTCACGGGCCAGCGGAAACTCTCTTTTGGCCTCAAAAAGAAGACATATGTCCTGTTCCACCAGCCCATCTTGTATGTGTAACAGCTCCTCCAGAGGTAGCATCTCAGTTTGGCAGATCATATGAGATTGATGCTAATTCCTGAAAGGAAATCATCAAAACATGGAACAATTTAAATGCTTTATTGTAAAAAAACCTTAATGGACATTTAAATGTAATTATTGTACATACTGCTTCATATAAACTTAGTATAATACTTCAGCTGAATAATTATTAAACATTGAAGTCATCAAAAACTCTTTGTACAAAGGATTTGTTTGAAAACGAATAATCGCCAAATCATGTATTCAAATATAAGCAAACCTATTTTGTAAAATTCTCACTCATAGTTTTATTGACTTCAGATATTTAATTATTATATCAAACATGTATTTTACAAAGTAAATTACAGAATTTGACTTCACTTTGTTATAAAATTATTACAACTCAGCACCCAACCAATTTTTTTTGCACCATTTGGAAGGTAATTTTATGCTGTTTTCAAACATATATGGTTGTATTGAGTTATTTGGAGAGAGATCTTAGCTACTCATAATTTTCTACACCTAAGTCACAATTTTGAAATTAACAATATTTTGAGTTTCAGTACAGTTTTTCCAATATGAATGAACATTATAAATCGGAATTTCATAGGTCTATCAGTTTCAGTGTTTAATTCAGAACAAAACAGTAAAAATTCCAAGACTCTAGCTTCAAAACTAACGATTTTGCTTCAAATTCTGTAAAAGCATGCATGCTTTAGTTACGTCTTAATAGCCCTCCAAATTACAATCAACCTAAAACTTTAAATGGTGATAACTCAGAAGCTTCTTGTTAGAACTGGATGAAGCTTTGGATATTTTCTTATCTTTATGCATACAATTTGTGACAGGTGGATGTAGGATCCTGGATGACGTAGTATGGAATGACCCTTACTAGAGTAACATACCTCACAGAGCAGCAAAACTGGGTTTTTGCTCAAATGATTGAAGATACAGGAAATTTCATTTTCCAACAGGACAGAGCTCCACACCACTGGCATTTGAATGTTCAGCATTTCCTCAATGAACTGATCAATGAGGGGATCGCATTGTTGAAAGCCGAAGTATACAGACATCGGTTACTTAATACAGGACCCTACTTCGACTGCACGAGGCTGAATTACACCTACATGCTGGTCAAGGGGCCTGAAGATTGTGTAGTGAAACTGTTCACATGAATAAACTAAATCCAAAATTAGATTTGTTTTTCTGAATTTATATTTACCTCAATGATGGGCAGGTTGCATGGGGAATGAAGCCTTAGCACATAACTTCTGGCCAACAAGGTCTCTTAATCTTACACCATGAAATTTTCCTTGTGAGTGGTTCATGAAAGACATAGATTATGTACCACCTCTTCCCACTGATTTCAATGAGCTAGGGAAAACATATCATACCAGGCACAAATGTTGATGGCTCAGAAGAAATGAAACTGTTTGAAATTGGCAAAAAACTGTTTTAAAAATGTAAGAACACTGCCAACAAACTATAGCACTAATAACAAAGGATTGATGACATCAGAATTTTTGAAGAAGCAACTGTACAGCCCTGATGCAAGAACAAGAACCCACAACAGGAAAATTGTCGTTTGTGGATTGCTGCCATGCACATCCAAAAAAATACAAATCTACGTAACATTCAGTTAGAAGTTTCAGCCACCAAACTGCACACCCACATTGTAGCTGTTCGATTTGGGTATTACCTATGCCTTCAAACCTTACTACAGTAAAGCCATTGTGCAAAATGCATTAATTGTGATAGAAGCTGGGAGAGATCCAGCTTTCTTTAAAGTATCTATTTTAGATGCTTAGCACGATATTGCAATGGCATGGACAGAGGTTACGAGTCCCAACATGTTCGACTGCTTTTGAAATGTGGTATTCATTCAAGCAGATGGAGGAAATGAATCTGACACACCAAATCTGGGTAATAATGATGAAAATGAAAGTCTACTTGCTTCTATGTGGAAGAAACTGCAGTTTAAGAATCCTGTGCAAGATTTCTCGCATGTTGTCGATCATGTTGTCACTGCTGCTGACTATTTGTTGACAATGTGACTGACTTTCATATACAGGAAAATGGTGACAGCACAGCAAGTGATAGTGAGTTATGATGACATTGAATTTCCTTCCTCCTATTGCAGCTGTAAATTCAACAGAGAATACAATAAAAACATATTTCTGCTGTAGATGTAGATGTCAAAGCTTTTCATTGTGTTCATGAACTGAAAAACAACACTGAAAAAATTTGCCAAGAAAATTGAAACAAGAAGCACTAACTACTGTTCCCAGCCATTCATTAGGTCACCTATTAATGATTTATATGGCGTGCTCAAAATGCTAAAGTATGAAACGGTACTCCCCTTCCCCCCACCCGAGCCCCCACCCCAACCAGCAATCTTTGTTGTGTTCATGGACTGATCTGTACTGTAGCCTGAAACCTAGTTTGATTTGAGAGTGACAATTTGATTGCAAGTTGGCGAGGCCAGTGAATGTGAAAACATGCAGTTAAAGTTTATAAATGTGGTGTCTTTCTTTTGGACATGCAAGAAAGAACAGACACTATTTTGATTCTGCATCCTTTATCAGGCTAGATGCAAAGGAATTATGGCATTTAGCTGGTAATAGGCATACATTTACATCAATGGGAGAAACTGAAAATTTGTGCCAGACCAGGGTTCAAAGCCAAGTCTCCTGCTTACTAGGCAGATGCTCTAGCCACTGAGTACACAATGTTCATCACAACTACTTGGACTACCCTAGCATTCCTCCCACCAGACCCAAATTCCCAATTCATTTGCCCACTACTGACACAGTGTTCTTGACCATTATCCTCATTAATTGCAGCATTTTGCCAGTTCCTGTAATATTTCAAGCATGGTAAACATTGCACTGAAGGGATCATTGGCCAGTCTTGCTTCATTATATATGTGGTCTCTATTCTTTCAGACGTGTCAGAAAGGAAAGACATCATGGATACAATGTCTTGAATAAATTTGGCAACAATGAGGAGTGGGGCGACACCGTGTTGCTCTACTATTCTTGAGCCATATATTTAACAAACTTATTATTCATTGGTAACTTACATAAATTAGAATGTTGAAGGACGTACACTTCATTCACCATTCAGTGCTTGTATTTCATATTTCTAATGCCAGCATTCTGGTATTCGGTAATATAATAATTCAGGCCCTGTTAATAATTTCTATGGGTTGCCTAATTTATTTGACGCTGTTTACAGTTTGTCTCACAGTGATCTGTGAGAGGAGCTTGGTGCTAGCAATTTTCTTTACTTATGGGTGAGGGCAGCAGTCTTCCTAGCAGCCATGATGGCTTCCCACTTCCCATCCTTTTTCCGATCGCCAGGGTAGCACGTGGTGTCGTTTGAATGCTCAGTAATGGCCAAAGTTTCTCGTGTTCTCAGTTCCCCAACCTGACTTACCAACCTTGTAACTGCTATTTCTGCTCGATTTTAACGTCACGAGGTCACCTCCCTGTGGGATTCCGGCCCTCTGATTGGCCAGTTCGGGTGCGCGCCCATTTTTCACGGGTGGGCGCCAACCACCCTCCGCGGGTGGATAGTGGACAAAATGGGCAGTGGGCAGTTCTAGTGTGACCGTGCCTGGTGCTGCTTCCAGAAGATGAAGTTTCAGTAACCGTGAGTGCCGACGTGCATGTAGCTTTGCACCCTGCGGCCCAGAGGGAACCTTACAGGTCATTTTACTGATGTGCGTTCCTTAAATTACGGTTTACGCAATTTTTTTCAGGTTATAAGACTATAGGTTTTCCGTGTACAGTTGGGCATAATGTGCGCGATGTGTTGGTTAGTCACAGTAGCTTGCAGTTCGGCACTAAAGTGTATACTTTCATGCTCACTTTTCCTCTTCGTCTGGCAGTAGCTCTTTCAGTTCTCCCGTGCAAAATTTGACTCATAATTTAGATCTGCCTAGCTTGAAAACTTGTGCCCTTGGTTCTACGCCACGTGGTGAGTGTCTGGCGCCCCTTCATGTTCCGTTAATGTAGTCGGACCGCGAGCCAAAGTGATCTAGTATTGCCTGTACGAATAGTTTCGCGTTAGTACAGGAGGCTACCTAGCGATTCACCCCCAGTAGCATCTTTCTTAGTCTTTGGCTGATTCATGGTGGTGGTCGTTGCGTGCCTGCAACCCCTTCCTTTAGTAAATTGAACTCCATTTGATAATACGGCGATCGTTCCTAAAATTCCTATTCTCCTGCCATCGTGGTTTATTATGAACATACGTTGGGGCAGACTGCTGAACTCAATTCTTTCTTCCCCCACCCCCACTTGATTGCATAATTGTTCAATATTCAACTGTTAAATAAATGAGTTCTTTAATCTTTACATTCTCCCTTTCATGACGTGAAATCACCCTTAGTGTCACAGTAGAATAATGCAGAACTATTCTCATGATAACGGTTGCTATAAGGTCGTGCAGGTCTCACGCCTTTAATGATAGGATAAAGATTCAATAGATAAAGTTTCAATATCGCGCGCCTGGCACGACCCTTCCATGCATGGTACTGATAATAGTAATAATAATTTTCAATTATCCCCCACTGATACTGGTAAGTGTTCACGGGTCAGTGTGAGTATGTGAGCACTAAATCCCCTTGATGAGGTGGAAGTAGTGGCCTCTGTTTTACCTTGCTGGTTTAGAGAAAATATCAAAATTACAGCCCCTACAGCAAGGGATAGTAACCTGTAAAAAAAACAAGCCACCGCTTTTAATGTTATGAGCCGCAACAGACTAGTTACAGCAATGGCGCGATAAATTGGCTGCCGGCCTCAAGCACTAATCACTGAAAGTCGACAGCATTTAGAAACCTTCATGTCTACTGTTCTCTGTTTCTGACTGCTGCCACCCTCAGCAACCTCAAAGTTGTACCACTGTAACTGCCTGTCAAAGTGTTATTTGATTGTCTGTGTGAGCAGATGATTAACTGATTAATAGCAGTATGTCTGTTTATATCTTAGAAAATATTCTGTTCTCAACCATAATGAGGTATTTATATATAAAAACAAAGATGAGGTGACTTACCGAACAAAATCGCTGGCAGGTCGATAGACACACAAACAAACACAAACATACACACAAAATTCAAGCTTTCGCAACAAACTGTTGCCTCATCAGGAAAGAGGGAAGGAGAGGGGAAGACGAAAGGAAGTGGGTTTTAAGGGAGAGGGTAAGGAGTCATTCCAATCCCGGGAGCGGAAAGACTTACCTTAGGGGGAAAAAAGGACAGGTATACACTCGCACACACGCACATATCCATCCACACATACAGACACAAGCAGACATATTTAAAGACAAAGAGTTTGGGCAGAGATGTCAGTCGGGGCAGAAGTGTAGAGGCAAAGAAGTTGTTGAAAGACAGGTGAGGTATGAGTGGGTTGGTGTTGGTGGGAAGTATCCAGATAACCCGGACGGTGTAACACTGTGCCAAGATGTGCTGGCTGTGCACCAAGGCATGTTTAGCCACAGGGTGATCCTCATTACCAACAAACACTGTCTGCCTGTGTCCATTCATGCGAATGGACAGTTTGTTGCTGGAGTTCCCACATAGAATGCATCACAGTGTAGGCAGGTCAGTTGGTAAATCACGTGGGTGCTTTCACACGTGGCTCTGCCTCTGATCGTGTACACCTCCCGGGTTACAGGACTGGAGTAGGTGGTGGTGGGAGGGTGCATGGGACAGGTTTTGCATCGGGGGCGGTTACAAGGATAGGAGCCAGAGGGTAGGGAAGGTGGTTTGGGGATTTCATAGGGATGAACTAACAGGTTACGAAGGTTAGGTGGACGGCGGAAAGACACTCTTGGCGGAGTGGGGAGGATTTCATGAAGGATGGATCTCATTTCAGGGCAGGATTTGAGGAAGTCGTATCCCTGCTGGAGAGCCACATTCAGAGTCTGGTCCAGTCCCGGAAAGTATCCCGTCACAAGTGGGGTACTTTTGTGGTCACATAGAATGCATCACAGTGTAGGCAGGTCAGTTGGTAAATCACGTGGGTGCTTTCACACGTGGCTCTGCCTCTGATGGACACAAGCAGACAGTGTTTGTTGGTAATGAGGATCACCCTGTGGCTAAACATGCCTTGGTGCACAGCCAGCACATCTTGGCACAGTGTTACACCGTCCGGGTTATCTGGATACTTCCCACCAACACCAACCCATCCGAACTCCGGAGATGGGAACTTGCCCTTCAGTATATCCTCTCTTCTCGTCATCCGCCAGGCCTCAATCTCTGCTAATTTCAAGTTGCCGCCACTCATACCTCACCTGTCTTTCAACAACTTCTTTGCCTCTACACTTCTGCCCCGACTGACATCTCTGCCCAAACTCTTTGTCTTTAAATATGTCTGCTTGTGTCTGTATGTGTGGATGGATATGTGCGTGTGTGCGAGTGTATACCTGTCCTTTTTTCCCCCCAAGGTAAGTCTTTCCGCTCCCGGGATTGGAATGACTCCTTACCCTCTCCCTTAAAACCCACTTCCTTTCGTCTTCCCCTCTCCTTCCCTCTTTCCTGATGAGGCAACAGTTTGTTGCGAAAGCTTGAATTTTGTGTGTATGTTTGTGTTTGTTTGTGTGTCTATCGACCTGCCAGCGATTTTGTTCGGTAAGTCACCTCATCTTTGTTTTTATATATAATTTTTCCCACGTGGAATGTTTCCTTCCATTATATTGATATCATAATGAGGTATTTCAAACAGAAGGACCTCCTAAATACCTACGAGCACGGATTCCAAAAACATCGCTCTTGTAAAACCGAACTTACACTTTTCTCACTGAAAGTTCTGTATCAAGACAATCAGGTACACACAGTATTTCTTGATTTCTGAACAGCACATTTGACTCAGTACCACATCTATGCTTACTGTCAAGAGTTCGATCCTATTTGTGGCTGCACTGAGGACTTTTTGGTAAGGAGGACACAGCATGTTATCTCAGATGGAGAGTCATCGGCAGATGACACCTTCAGGTGTGTCCCAGGAAAGAGTGTTGGGACTCTAATTGTTCATGTTGTGTATTAATGACCTAGGGAACAATATTAATACTAATATCAGGCTTTTTGCAGATGATGGAGTTATCTATAATGAAGTACTGTCTGAAAGAACTGCCTAAATATTTCATCAGATCTTAATAAGATTTCAAAGTGGTGCACAGAGGGACTGACAACTTGCTTTACATGTTAAAAACTGTAAAACTGTGGACTTCACGAAATGAAAAAGCAGTTTCCTATGACTACAGTATCAATGAGTCACAGCTAGAATTGGCTAATTCTTGCAATTACCTGTGTGTAACAGTTTGTAGGGATATAAAATGGAATGATGGCATAGGCACGGTCATGGGTAAAGCAGATGGCAGACTTTGGTTTATTGGTAGAATACTGGGGAAGTGCAATCAGAAGGAGATAGCTTACAAATTACTTGTGCAACTGGTTTTAGAATATTGCTCAAGTGTCGGACCTGTACCAAATAAGACTAACAGGGGATATTGAACATATACAGTGGAGGGCAGTACAAATGGCCAAAGGTTTGTTTGTTCTGTGGGAGTATCAGAGATACTGAAGGAAATGAACTGAGAGACTCTTTAAGATAGATGTAAACTATCCTGAGCAAGTATAGTAATAAAGTGTCAATGAACCGGCTTTAAATGATGATTCTAGGAAATATATTACAACCCCCTACGTATTGCTCACATATGGATAAAAAATGTAAGATTAGAATAATTACTGCGAACTCAGAGGCATTCAAAGGATCATTTCTTCCCACGCTCCATACGCGAGTTTAATGGGAAGAAACCCTAGCAACTGGTACAGTGTGATGTACTGTCTAACATGTACGTCATGGTGGGTTGCAGAGTATAGATGCAGTCCAGTCCACCTATGAAGAAGCAGTCTTCAATTAGCAGCAACTCTGAAGCTGCAAAAAAGAAAATCAACTGAGTATATCTGCCCCAAGGGAATGTGAAAACATTTTTGAAGGTCAAAATTCCACTCCACAAACTGGACAATGAAGATTTTTGGCATTTTACGAACGAATGCATTGAAGGTTAGCACCATCTGACTAACAGTAAAAGTATAGTTTGTCCTTCACACTATCAAAAGCTGAAACCTGGGTCTTTCAACACATAAGAAAGAAGACAAAAGAAAAAATATTTCAAAACATTCATAGAAACATTACAACATATGGCTCACATGTGACTCAATGGTACAACAGGTAAATCCCAGTTAGTGAAAAGATTAATGGCAACTGAGATGGACTTTTGGAGTTGGTCTGCAGGGATATCCAGTTGAGAAAGGGTCAGAAATGAAGCCACCAGAGAGAAAACAGGTGTCAAGTATGGTTATTGATTCTGTGGAAGGAAAATCAAACAGGCAACACAAAGCAAGCACATGGCACTCAAGAATGAACTAAGACTGGACAACAGCTGGCCCCTACCACTCGACTCGCTGAAATGTCTTGTCACAAAGTAATTTTAATCCAAATACAAAAATGGGAGTAATAAAAAAAGGGCCTTTGTCTGTTCACCATGCCACTCATCGTAAGCATAGGATACGGCACACTCTGGCTTTTAGTTTTAAATTTTAAAGCATTATTGGCGTACCACTGAAATACGTTATAGGGCTACATACATTTACGGATGGAATTGTTTTGTTTGTTTTAAATTTAAAATCTAATGCTGCACAACTGTTAACTAAATATTATGTGACTAATGGACACTTTCTTGTTGAAAACTGTGAACATAGGTTTTTCAGTTAGCCCTGTGCCATATTCTTTACATTTGCCTATACCACTTACTATTTAATGGACTGAAATGCAAACAACAGCGATATGTATATGTCAGATTTTTACTGCAGTTATAAGTTAAGAGCCTCAGAATGCAAAATGGAAGTAATATAAGAATTAATTTATGGTACCACAAAATACAACATAAACTTAATTTCAGGTGTGACAAAAAGATCCTGTGACAGGCTGAAAACCTGTCATGAAAACATGAAAAGAAGACTTCGAAAAGACCTTGCAGAAGAAAAGGTGGAAGTGTATAAAACAGGTGGGGGGAAGCCTACCCAAGAAACCAAGATCCATGATCGGGCTAAACTGTTAGAAATTGTTGGTTCCTCAATGAAACCGCAACATGGAGTGCAGTGCAGTGCAGTGACAACACGCCAGCTGCAGAGTGCACAGAACCTAGCACTTACCACACACCTGACGTAATACAAAATAAAGAGACATCAAAGAATGTTCTGGTGGATGTCACCCAGCTGCAGTCTGTTTTGCAGTCTCCTTATCCACCCAAAGAAAACATTTGCAACCGAAAAATACATGGCATTGCCGCAGGATACCTGCAAAACCAGGGCCATCAGGTTCGGGAACAGTAATCGAAAATAAGTGCAAGAAGAGAGTGGAACTACTGGAGGCCCAATTACACATGATGAAGGCAGAACATAAGAAGGAGCTGATGATTAAAAAATTAAAGATTCTGGCCCTGTAAGAAAAACTAAAATACTGGAAGAAGAAAAATGGCAGTAACATGTGATTTTTTTTCCGTTGCCAGTGAATATTTGTAATTTTTTTGTGCTGTGTTGTATTCTATCTAATGTATTAAAATTGCCTAACAGTTCAAATTGTTTCTCTGTGTCTGTCCTGTTAGTGATGACTGCTACTATTCTAGTTGTTGTCTGTCTAATATCTGCTTACAGGTTATTTGGTCAGGACTAAGTTTCATCCAAACACTTGAAATTAGAATTACTTCATATATAAATACAGGTTAGCCTACCGTTTACACAAGTAAGCTACATGTCAGTTGCAGGCCTGCAGCCATAACGATTCCGATGCACAGTTTAGTAGATTGTGGATGTTGTCAACATAGAGTGCAGTGCAGTGCAGTGAGAATACGCCACCTGCAGAGTGCACAGAACCTAGCACTTACCACACACCTGACGTAATACAAAGTAAGGAGACATCAAAGAATGCTCTGGCGGATGTCACCCAGCTGCAGTCTGTTTTGCAGTCTCCTGATCCACCCAATTAAAACATTTGCACACCGAAAAATACATGGCATTGTCGCAGGATACCTGCAAAACCAGGGCCATCAGGTTCGGGAACAGAAATCGAAAATAAGTGCAAGAAGAGAGTGGAACTACTGGAGGCCCAATTACACATGATGAAGGCAGAACATAAGAAGGAAGTGATAGTTAAAAATTTAAAGATTCTAGCCCTGAAAGAAAAACTAAAAAACTGGAAGAAGAAAAATGCCAGTAACATATTGATTTTTATTTCCTGTGCCAGTGACCTTGTGTAATTTTTTAGTGCTGTGTTGTATTCTATCTAATGTATTAAAATTGCCTAACAGTTCAAATTGTTTCTCTGTGCTTGTCCTGTTAGTGATGACTGCTACTATTCTAGTTGTTGTCTGTCTAATATCTGCTTACACCTTATTTGGTCTGGACTAAGTTTCATCCAAACACTTGGAATATAATTACGTCATATATAAAAACAGGTTAGCACCATTGCAGTTTACACAAGTAAGCTACATGTCAGTTGCAGGCCTGCAGCCATAACGATTCTGATGCACAGTTTAGTATGATTGTGGATGTTGTCAACATAGACTGCAGTGCAGTGAAGTGAGAACACGCCAGCTGCAGAGTGCACAGAACCTAGCACTTACCACACACCTGACGTAACACAAAGTAAAGAGACATCAAAGAATGCTCTCGTGGATGTCACCCAGCTGCAGTCTGTTTTGCAGTCTCCTGATCCACCCAATGAAAACATTTGCACACCGAAAAATACATGGCATTGCCGCAGGATACCTGCAAAACCATGGCCATCAGGTTCGGGAACAGTAATCGAAAATAAGTGCAAGAAGAGACTGGAACTACTGGAGGCCCAATTACACATGATGAAGGCAGAACATAAGGAGCTGAGGATCAAAAATTTAAAGATTCTGGCCCTGAAAGAAAAACTAAAATACTGGAAGAAGAAAAATGCCAGTAACATGTGATTTTTTTTTCCTGTGCCAGTGAATTTTTGTACATTTTTTTGTGCTGTGTTGTATTCTATCTAATGTATTAAAATTGCCTAACAGTTCAAATTGTTTCTCTGTGTTTGTCCTGTTAGTGATGACTGCTACTATTCTAGTTGTTGTCTGTCTAATATCTGCTTACAGGTTATTTGGTCAGGACTAAGTTTCATCCAAACACTTGAAATTAGAATTACTTCATATATAAAAACAGGTTAGCCTACCGTTTACACAAGTAAGCTACATGTCAGTTGCAGGCCTGCAGCCATAACGATTCCGATGCACAGTTTAGTAGATTGTGGATGTTGTCAACATAGAGTGCAGTGCAGTGCAGTGAGAATACGCCACCTGCAGAGTGCACAGAACCTAGCACTTACCACACACCTGACGTAACACAAAGTAAAGAGACATCAAAGAATGCTCTGGCGGATGTCACCCAGCTGCAGTCTGTTTCGCAGTCTCCTGATCCACCCAATGAAAACATTTGCACACCGAAAAATACATGGCATTGTCGCAAGATACCTGCAAAACCAGGGCCATCAGGTTCGGGAACAGAAATCGAAAATAAGTGCAAGAAGAGAGTGGAACTACTGGAGGCCCAATTACACATGATGAAGGCAGGACATAAGGAGCTGAGGATCAAAAATTTAAAGATTCTGGCCCTGAAAGAAAAACTAAAATACTGGAAGAAGAAAAATGCCAGTAACATGTGATTTTTTTTTCCTGTGCCAGTGAATTTTTGTACATTTTTTTGTGCTGTGTTGTATTCTATCTAATGTATTAAAATTGTCTAACAGTTCAAATTGTTTCTCTGTGTTTGTCCTGTTAGTGATGACTGCTACTATTCTAGTTGTTGTCTGTCTAATATCTGCTTACACCTTATTTGGTCTGGACTAAGTTTCATCCAAACACTTGGAATATAATTACGTCATATATAAAAACAGGTTAGCAACATTGCAGTTTACACAAGTAAGCTACATGTCAGTTGCAGGCCTGCAGCCATAACGATTCTGATGCACAGTTTAGTATGATTGTGGATGTTGTCAACATAGTCTGCAGTGCAGTGAAGTGAGAACACGCCAGCTGCAGAGTGCGCAGAACCTAGCACTTACCACACACCTGACGAAACACAAAGTAAAGAGACATCAAAGAATGCTCTCGTGGATGTCACCCAGCTGCAGTCTGTTTTGCAGTCTCCTGATCCACGCAATGAAAACATTTGCACACCGAAAAATACATGGCATTGCCGCAGGATACCTGCAAAACCATGGCCATCAGGTTCGGGAACAGTAATCGAAAATAAGTGCAAGAAGAGAGTGGAACTACTGGAGGCCCAATTACACATCATGAAGGCAGAACAGAAGGAGCTGAGGAATAAAAATTTAAAGATTCTGGCCCTGAAAGAAAAACTAAAATACTGGAAGAAGAAAAATGCCAGTAACATGTGATTTGTTTTTTCCTGTGCCAGTGAATTTTTGTAATTTTTTTGTGCTGTGTTGTATTCTATCTAATGTATTAAAATTGTCTAACAGTTCAAATTGTTTCTCTGTGTTTGTCCTGTTAGTGATGACTGCTACTATTCTAGTTGTTGTCTGTCTAATATCTGCTTACAGGTTATTTGGTCAAGACTAAGTTTCATCCAAACACTTGAAATTAGAACTACCTCATATATAAATACAGGTTAGCCTACCGTTTACACAAGTAAGCTACATGTCAGTTGCAGGCCTGCAGCCATAACGATTCCGATGCACAGTTTAGTAGATTGTGGATGTTGTCAACATAGAGTGCAGTGCAGTGCAGTGAGAATACGCCACCTGCAGAGTGCACAGAACCTAGCACTTACCACACACCTGACGTAATACAAAGTAAGGAGACATCAAAGAATGCTCTGGCGGATGTCACCCAGCTGCAGTCTGTTTTGCAGTCTCCTGATCCACCCAATTAAAACATTTGCACACCGAAAAATACATGGCATTGTCGCAGGATACCTGCAAAACCAGGGCCATCAGGTTCGGGAACAGAAATCGAAAATAAGTGCAAGAAGAGAGTGGAACTACTGGAGGCCCAATTACACATGATGAAGGCAGAACATAAGAAGGAAGTGATAGTTAAAAATTTAAAGATTCTAGCCCTGAAAGAAAAACTAAAAAACTGGAAGAAGAAAAATGCCAGTAACATATTGATTTTTATTTCCTGTGCCAGTGACCTTGTGTAATTTTTTAGTGCTGTGTTGTATTCTATCTAATGTATTAAAATTGCCTAACAGTTCAAATTGTTTCTCTGTGCTTGTCCTGTTAGTGATGACTGCTACTATTCTAGTTGTTGTCTGTCTAATATCTGCTTACACCTTATTTGGTCTGGACTAAGTTTCATCCAAACACTTGGAATATAATTACGTCATATATAAAAACAGGTTAACAACATTGCAGTTTACACAAGTAAGCTACATGTCAGTTGCAGGCCTGCAGCCATAACGATTCTGATGCACAGTTTAGTATGATTGTGGATGTTGTCAACATAGACTGCAGTGCAGTGAAGTGAGAACACGCCAGCTGCAGAGTGCACAGAACCTAGCACTTACCACACACCTGACGTAACACAAAGTAAAGAGACATCCAAGAATGCTCTCGTGGATGTCACCCAGCTGTAGTCTGTTTTGCAGTCTCCTGATCCACCCAATGAAAACATTTGCACACCGAAAAATACATGGCATTGCCGCAGGATACCTGCAAAACCATGGCCATCAGGTTCGGGAACAGTAATCGAAAATAAGTGCAAGAAGAGAGTGGAACTACTGGAGGCCCAATTACACATGATGAAGGCAGAACAGAAGGAGCTGAGGAATAAAAATTTAAAGATTCTGGCCCTGAAAGAAAAACTAAAATACTGGAAGAAGAAAAATGCCAGTAACATGTGATTTTTTTTTTCCTGTGCCAGTGAATTTTTGTAATTTTTTTGTGCTGTGTTGTATTCTATCTAATGTATTAAAATTGTCTAACAGTTCAAATTGTTTCTCTGTGTTTGTCCTGTTAGTGATGACTGCTACTATTCTAGTTGTTGTCTGTCTAATATCTGCTTACAGGTTATTTGGTCAGGACTAAGTTTCATCCAAACACTTGAAATTAGAATTACCTCATATATAAAAACAGGTTAGCCTACCGTTTACACAAGTAAGCTACATGTCAGTTGCAGGCCTGCAGCCATAACGATTCCGATGCACAGTTTAGTAGATTGTGGATGTTGTCAACATAGAGTGCAGTGCAGTGCAGTGAGAATACGCCACCTGCAGAGTGCACAGAACCTAGCACTTACCACACACCTGACGTAATACAAAGTAAGGAGACATCAAAGAATGCTCTGGCGGATGTCACCCAGCTGCAGTCTGTTTTGCAGTCTCCTGATCCACCCAATTAAAACATTTGCACACCTCTGACAACCATGCCTCCATCCTTGCTACCCTCCCTGTTTACCTTTCCCTGTTGCTTCATAACCTGGGTTGTGAGTAACTGAATCCACTTTCCCTTCTTCCCTTTTTTTCCCCTCTCTCCTCCCTGATGAACAAAGTTCCGAAAGCTAGGAATGTAAATTTTCAGTTCTGTTTTATGTGTATCTATCGGCTGTACTGAGCTGAGGTAAGTACTGGCCAGCCCCTCTATCTCTTTGTTAGTATTTGTTTCACATCTTATATGAGATTTTTCATTAATCATTTTTAATAAAGTAAATAGACAACTATTGTGGGAAATTTTAATAACAAAAGGTATACCAATACATGTTGTACACGTAGTTCGAAAGATCTACGCTAATACAAGAATCCAAAGAATTGGGAATAATGAAAAAACAACAAAGGTTATTAATTTAGGAGTTCCACAACATTGTAACCTCTCTCCACTGCTTTTTAGTATATACACTGATGACATTATACAGCAATGGAGAATGAAACTGAAGAATTATGCATATAACTTCAACCAGAAAGATTACATTATGACTCTGTTATTTGCAGATGACCAGGCGTTAATTTCGAATAATGAAGATTGACAGCAGAGATCTGCCTACAGACTATACCAAACACGCTAGATATATAATATGTCAATATCAATACAAAAAACAAAAGCCATGGCTTTCTGTGGAAAAAACCAGTAACAACAAAAGTATTATAGACAACAAGATTACAGTGCAAGTAGATAGATTCAAATTTCTAGGGACCATGTTGTCGTACAGGGGAGACCTAGAAAAAAAAAGACAAAATTGAGAAATTTAACTACTTAAATGTAAAGTAAGAACCAAAACATATCTAAAATTTTATAAAGTTATGTCGATACCAATAATACTATATGAAAGTGGATCTTGGGTAATGAAAAAGAAAGATAAAATAAGATTCCAAGCCAATGAAATGAAATTCCTCAGGACAAAGCAGGACACACCAAGCTAGACTACAAAAGAAATACAGATATCATGAAGGAATGAAATATTTTCGATATAAACAGTAAGGCTGACGAATACCGACAAAAATGGATACCCCACCTGTCAGGAATGGACAAATCAAGATGAATACTACATTTTGGGTGATATACTCCACAAGGTAAAAGATGCATTGGAAGACCTGCAAAATGGTGGAAGGACCAGGTGTAGATAGAACAGGCTGAAAGAATTTTTTCTTGAGGGACCACATGAAGAGTCTCGCTTATGTGACCCTTGTGCATTTGGAGGAAGATAAGGTTGCACAGATCATGGCTGCAGCATGTTGAACAGAGTTTATGCAAAGTTACTTTGCAATACACTGTGTGCACCGAACTTGGCAGTCGTCATATTTAACAGATGTTTCAGTATCACACTATGAAATCTGTACTACTACTTTTCCTTGTACCACACAAACAAACTGTTTCTGGACATGGGTTCTTATGTAAAACCTTATCTGCTAAGTCCCCTGTACAACTTCTAGAAGTGTGTAACATGAATTGTTAAACACCCAGATAGGAAACACAATGCATGACAATTTTAAAAGATTGGTCACCTAGTGTGATATTTCAGCAATCGATGAAAAAAAAAAAGTTTTGTGTGTGTGTGTGTGTGTGTGTGTGTGTGTGTGTGTGTGTGTGAGCAACGTAGAGCAACATTACTTCTCTAATGTTATTAATACAATTAAGTAATTGATTCCTATACTTCACAGAAACACATCATTAGATTCAAACAATGGAAAATCCAGGATGGAATGAAAAAATATTATGAGAAGGAAAGTTGCTACACAATATACAGCGGAGATGCTGAGTCGCACATAGGCACAACAAAAAGACTGTCACAAATACAGCTTCCAGCCAGTAAGGCCTTCATCAAAAATATGGCCAACAGAAATGAATTACCAACAGCACCACACAGTGAAAGTTCCGCCAACACCATAAGTGCACTTTAACCTAGGTTTTCAATTATGTGGTACATTCTGTCACTACTAACAAGATTATAATGGATTAACTTGATGCTCGTGTTCACAAGTCTGAGTTTGGTACAATACCCGAGGTACTCTCTAGCTGCTTGCTGAACGTAAGAGTAAAACTCTTCTGTCCAGCTGATGCCTGTCTCTCATATGAGGGGGATCTTAAGCAAGCACAGGTCAGGCTTCGGAGCTGCAACCTGCTAGGTTGTCAAGTGATGGTAGGAGAAGCTGTAGTGTTGAAACCATCTGCAACAAATTAATCATGCCGCACACAGTTAATATAAGCGCAATATTAAGGTAATGTTAATTCATACATTTACATATGCAACAACATACTTCAGGCAACACTAATAATATTTTACTTGACACAGGTATTCTACAAAAGAGACGAAAAGCCAACCCATGTTGTATGCCACTATATCACAATTTGAGGAAGTGCCCATTATACTTATACTTTAAAGGATTAATTATATTATATATCCTGCAATATCTCTTACTTCTGGTTTAGAAAGATGAGTCAGACCTGCTCACTGTATCTATGGCATGAAAATGTCAATAGAGAAGATGTTTAGTACATTTTTGTGGTATTAATTATTGAGTAGTCTGAGTTGAACAACACTACTTAATATAGTCCGAAATGCTTTCAAATGCATTGTGTCACTCTTGCATCGGTTTCACAAAAAATATGCATTCCCTATTATTATAGTATGTTGAGGTCATTTATAAACAAGTTTCGCTAAAATGAAATTAAAAAGATGCAGGATTGTGTTGAGTGAGCTCCAGTGAGGGGAGTCGTTATTGGGAATACTGTTAATAATACTAGTCACATCGAAACTTATAAATTTATCAATCCAGCGTTCAATATGTATAAACCACTCTATGAAGATGTTGAAGAAACAAATGACTCGTCCACATTCTTTGGCTTTGTATTTCTGGGTGCTTCAACGAAACAGTATGTAGCAGATTCTGTGAACAATGAACGTGACACAGGCCATACTATCTAATTTTAAGGAAGAGGAAACGAAAAGGATCCACTTTGTAACATCTGTTATCTCGCACCCCACCATATGAAGGTGAACTTTTATTCACATAACTCGTTTTTGCATCCATTACGTTGCAGACTGTATGATACTGTACACAAACAATATTCCTTCAAAAACATTCTATCACTCATTTCAACGTGCTAGCCACACATTTCAAATGGAAATGTTAGGACTTGCAGTTAAACGGCATACAATATTTATGGTCTACGAATAACAAGTAGATTAACAAATAAAAAGTCCTACAGCAACGAAATACAAGTGTATTGCAACACGAATTTTCTACTAAACAGCCATTTGGCACTTACGCTTTTTTTTATTTTATTAATCTTTCCACACCAAGTTCAGACGACCTGAATTGCAATGAATATCTGAATTACCATGTTTTGCATTCAGTAACAAAACAGGTAATTAAAACATAATAGAGCACACTATATGAAAACAACTGTAGATCTTGAGACGAGATATTAGGATGCAGACACATGAAGCAAATAATCAAAATTTGAAAATTACGCGCTATTCCCACGTGATACTTAAAACAAAGTGATACTAAAATTATTTGACGCTGTGCTGCGAACTAAAAAAAAAAAAAAAAAAATTATGCCAAAGCTGTGCTTAGAAAATTACCTTAACTACCAAAAAACAAGAATTCTACCGCATGTTATCCCTAGATAGTAACATCTTTACAGATCCGTCCACACGCAACTACCTGTCTATACGAATGTCTCAGCACCTCACATTTGCAAAAAACAAACACGTTCTTTTGTTTGTAAATATTTTTTTGTATGTATACATCACGGGGGGAACTGTGGCTGCGCTCCTTTCAAAGATATATTTTGGCTGAAGGACACTCCCCCTGGATGAGACCATATTAGATTTCGTCAAGCTCGCAATTTGCGTTTTTTACATTATAGCCAACTTGTAATATAGATCTTGTAAATAAATGCTGTTCTAAAATAGCAGCACATTGAGGATCTCTCGAAAAGGTACAATTTATTGACGCTGAATGTCAAATAATGAGTTATTCAGCGTTTAAGGGTTTCGGTAGCTGTATACGATTGCCAGGAAGGTGGCGCGCGTACTGAAATGGGACACTGGGATAGGATAAACTAAACTTGTATGTGTGGAATTTTTGGTTTGTGTTCTGCCATTCGCAAAAATGTTAATATTCATCTTCGCATTTCTGACAGCTTCTGTGACTTGTCGTTGGCAATCATTTATAAATTACGCATGAAATACGGAAGTGAGAGTGAATATTTAAAACACGTTGATTATATGGTAAAAACGAAATATCACTCATCATCAGAATAAAAAAACATAAACAAGACTGATATATGTAAGAAGGAATTAAAAAGTGACTTAGTCTCACTGTCAGCCGCCTATAATGTATAAAAAATTTACGAACTAGTTATTTTTGGAGGCTACTGTTTCAAAGAAGATCATCTTCAAATTAAGCACATATGTGTACGAAATATATTCTAATAATGGTTCAGGCATATTTCTGCTGGTTTTCTTTCTAGTTGTTTCAGTTACTTTCAAGAGGACAGGAAGAAGTTTACTTTCCTGGCAGTGAACCGAAATTTTTTGCGCATATGAGAACATTTTTCACACAACCAGTACATCTATTTAACAATGGGGGAGCTTATCCTTAAGTATTTTTTGTAATTCATAACACTACATAAATGATTAATATGTAGTTGACAGGTTCTCACTTTCAAAGAAAGAAGATACAGCAATACTTGAAATTAGAACATACTTCACACAACCAGCACACTTATTTACCGTTGGGGGAGCTTCTTATGTGCTATTCGTACTACATACTGCTAAGTACATAATGAGTATGAAGTGAGCAGAAGGTTACTTTCAAAGAAAAAAAGACAGCAACAGATCCCTGATTTGTAATGAATGAACCAGCAGATAGTCAGCGTATAAAGACTTTCTGTTTTAATTCTACTGATAGATTGGCAGCCGCAGTCATGACGATAACACAGTCTAATATATACAGTCGCGACACTTACTGCTGTGAAAGTTGTTACCATCTGACAGTTCAAGTGACCCTAGCGGCCAGAAAGCTCGCCTTCCTCTGACGGCAGATGCGGCGTAAAAATAATGTTCGTTTTTAATTTTTTTTACGTAATTTACAAAATAGTTAATATATTTTTGCGTCGCAAGTGTTAGGAGGACAGCGAGAGACATAAATGACCATGAAACATAAGTAAACAGAGCACGAACTATTGAATGAAGTGACATAAGCTGCAACATATTCTTGAAGAAATAATTAAGAAGTATCAGACAATCGCACTTATTCCACTGAAAGTAAGAGAATACACACTGTATAACCCACATATGAAGTATATAGATGATCTACCTTGTGTAAAAATGAAGCGACACATCACTTTTCATTACATTCTGCTTTGCAGGAAGCCTGCTTCCAAAAACACAATTTCCGTCTTATTCTTTTTAGTATCAGGTTATCTCAATAAAAAGTATGACTGTTTTAAAACTTTATTATATCCCATTGATACAGTTAACGAAAATTAAATTAAATGAATGAGTCAGTCCTAATACTTTAGCAACCCAAATGAGGCAGCTTCATCACTTTTTTATTTTTTCTCTTGCTCCTACAGACTAAGTCTTGATTCCTGAATTTAATAATGTAAAAGAACCTCACTTTCACAAACAGTCTGATTAACAGCAGCTTGGTTTCAGCACAGCACCCAGGTGGAAAATTGGGGATGTCCATCAACATGTTCACAAAGAAAGCACCACAATTACTTATGTGAGCATATTCATCAAAAGTAGAAGTCATCTTAGTCTCACAAAGAGTTAAAAATTCTTTGACATCTTTTGTATAAATAAATAGGCTTCCAAAGTTGCCTTCATAAGTTTTAAAATGACAATAAACTTGGTCATTTGTATCTAAGTCTTGGCTGCCATCTACAATTACTGTCCTACATTTATAAGTCATGAATTGTAAGCAGTTTCTTTAATACATAACCAAACACGTATCTCATGCTGTTTGCATCTCCAAGGTTTGTTTGTACTTCCACATTTGGTAGTCTGATCACTGAACTCGTGTCACTGATGTCCAACAGTGGTGAAACAAGTAATTTGGGCACTGCTTTCATATCCACTATTGTCTGACCCCAGTTGATTCCCTCGCAATTGGAGGTAACTACACTGTGTGTGTGTTCATTACTTTGCTTAAAACACAATTATTGAATGCAGCACAGAACTGTCGTGGTAATGGGTTGCTACAAAAACCACCTTTATGCCTTATCACTGACAAAATTTTTTCCAGTGGATCTTGATTAATTTTGCGTGTTAATAAATATAACTTGGTTCCATCCGAAACATCATCAACAAACATGTTCAAAGCGCTTATGTTACCCAGAAGTCCTTTAACACACTTAATCCTAGATGAAAAAACTTTCCCATCAACATCTACAAATTTCCATGACTGTATACATATCTTCAGTGTCTTTAATATTTCCAAATGTGTTGAGGCACTTGTAATGCAGTTCCGTAAGGATGCAGGCCCTCTAACACTATATGCATTAAGTATGTCAAAAATATCTTTTACTTTTTGGCAAAAATCTGCAGTAGCAGTAGCAGATAATGATATGGTGCCACAAGTAACAAGTGCCTCAATGCCTGCTGCTACCGTATGACTCAACACACGAACTGCAGTGCTTACCTTCATTTTTGAAAATGCTGTCAGTTGGACAGCTCTTTTAGTGAGCTTGGGGGCCAACTTGTACTTCCTTTCGCAATCACTTGAATACAACTAACAAATGACCTTCCATGAAGCAGTGCCAATCCCTCCCTCATCTGTTGTGTGGATAATGTTATACCTGAATAAATTATTATGTATGCTTTTTATCAAGTGTGGGGTGTCATAAGAAAAGTAGATCTTACTCCCTTCGTGTACTAAGCATGGATTAACTGGTGTGATACCCAGTCTGTTCCTCCACTCCACAAAATTCGAGCCTTGGTCAGTCACACATGTTTTTACAACCAAACCAATCTCTGTGAGTTTTTTGACAAGTTCAAAAATATGCACGTCAGATGGGTGGCCCCTACTGGTCCTTTGGAGAAATAATATACTAATGGCTGTTTAAAATTTGAGAAGATGCCGTTAATCATTATAACTAATGCAGTATTGGCAACCACACATGTACATATCAAACCCATGTCTTCAAATCCAATAACAGGATCCCTAGAGCTGTCATATATCAAATTTTCCATTAGAAACATCTCATCCATAGACAAATCAACAATTATATCAGTTTCTGGTAACTGCTGCACTTTCTGCCTTAAAAGATGAATTATGTTTTTATTTATCCCACAATTTGTCTATCTTCCACATACCTTTGTAAGGTATGTACTGATGGAAGGCTAAAACAGTGTGATAAAAAAAACTGCATGCCTGAGTACTATAATACAACAAATTAGGTGCAAATAATTTAATTTCATCTTTCCATCTCGCACCACGTTTTTCATTCAATGGTATACTGATTTGGCTTATCAATAAATGGAGAGCATCTTTTTTCAAGTACTTGGAACCAATACTTTTTAAAATGAGCTTGTCCTTTTTTATTTGTGTCCTGTGACGTTGTGGTTGCAGTTTATTCTTACGATGGGCACTTTCCTTGTCACATGATAATTTTGTACGAAGTCTAATGATTTGCACATTTTTACATTTCACACGATTTTGCAACACGCGAATAATTTCACGTAATCTAAGCATTTCATCTTCAAAAGATGTCTGTGTTGCAGACTCCGTTGTTAGTGATTTTATATGTGTCTCTCGTGTAGTAACACTTGTGGTAGCTGTTTCTTCTGTGTCAGGAGACAGTTTTATTGTTTTTGCAGTAACACTTTCACGTTTATATGGCAATTTTCTCTTCATCGTCACTAGTTGTGGGTTATTCGGTACGTCAAATAACGTAGGAACTGCATTCCATACCAATGTCTTCTTTTCCGCGCTCATGAACTGGTTTGACTCGAAATGTAATGCACAAAACTTCACGTTATTGAGCAAATAAAGGACATCTTTTTGCAGTAGGTCCTGTCTTCTACTATTATTAACCATTTCTTGCTCCTAAAAAAGAAGAACAAATTCAGTAATTCAATACAGTTTAGAAAAAAATCGTAAGTAAAGAGCGCTCTAATGTGATGTTTCATACCTCTCAGGGTCCTTAGGAAACCTAAAGAATGACAAATGTGGTGTCTTCTTCCTATTATTACTGCAATTGATTGCGCTACAAACGCTGCCTTTCGTAAAAACCATCTTAAAAATGAATATAAACGACACTGTTTACATTAATACTGTGACGATAACTTGACAACAGAGACCTCTACCCATGCCTTCGAGAAAATCAAAGTATATCTTTGCAATGAGCGCAGCCGTAGTACCTCTCGTTATGTATTTATAAATAAAGGCTGGTTGCGCAGACGGATCGTTGTGTGTGAACATAGAGTGGAAAAATGTCAACATACATAACTTGACAACAGAGACCTCTATCCATACCTTCAAGAAAACCAAAGTATATCTTTGCAATGAGCGCAGCCGCAGTACCTCTCGTTATGTTGTCAGGTTCAGCTAAACTGGTGGCTCTCCGACCTTTGCTTAACGTGATTCAGAAGAATAAAGACCATCAGTTCAGCAACAATAACTTTATTGCGAGCGCCTATCTGACGACGCCCGGCATGCATGGACTGATCGGAGTTATAAAATTTGCTTCCGGCCTCTACAGAAGGATCCTTAATCCTGGGAAAACTTCCGTAGTTATTGGAGAGAAGACAGTACTCGTCCACACAAGCCAGGAGGCACGGAACTACCAATTAAGGAATAATAATAATAAACAGAACGTATATAAAAGCTAGAAAACACAGCACCTCTAGAGGTTGGGCGCGGAACTACACAGACGTCGTGTACAGTAATTACGACCGCACAGCACTGCGCGCGCACACACACACACACACACCGGCGAGCTTGAATTAGTGCGCTGCAGCGTCGCTACATCAGCCCCCTGGGCGGAAGCGGAGCGTCGGCGTCGAGATACCGCGTCGGAAAGTGCACCCGACGTCCAGAACGGGTCGTCCGCGTCGGAGGAAGAGGAACAGCATCAGGAGGCGGATGTTGTGCTGCGTTGGGCGGCGGATGCTGACGAGCCGGCGCCGGACATGTGGCGTCAGTGTCTGGAACAGCGGTAGGTGGATGCCTACGACGAGGTGCCGCCAGTGGGGTGTCAGGAAAAACATACGCAGGTTTAACCCGATTCAACAGAACAGTCGTGGTTTTGTCGTTCACTAGGATATCCATCGTGTGGGCACTGCGCCGTAGCACTTCATGTGGACCAGAATAAAGAGCTTGTAGAGGCGGTATAATGCCCTTGGTGCGGAGCATGACGTGACGACATTGTTCCAGGTCCTGGTGCCCGAAAGTGGGCGGCTTGCCATGACGTGTGGCTTTCGGAGGGCGAATCTTTGATACATGGTCCCTCAAGCATCGCAAGAAATCCGGCTGGCCAGTAGCAACTGTCTCTATGGCATCAGCGTCTACAAAGTCACCAGGAAGGCGCAGTGTTTCTCCATAAACCAATTCTGCCGCTGACGACCCCAGGTCTGGTTTGAAAGTCGTCCGTAAGCCTAACAAGACCACTGGTAGTGCAGTTGTCCAGATTTCTTCGTAGCACATCAGCTCGGCCTTCAAACGTCGGTGCCAGCGTTCGATTATTCCGTTGCTTGCTGGGTGATAACTTGTGGTCTTATGGTGGGTGTAACCACAGAACTCGGCCAGCTGTGAGAACAGGTCTGGTTCAAATTGCCATCCGCAGTCAGTGGGCACTCAAATCTTGCCAACCAAGTCATTGCAAAAACGGAAGCTAATGTGTCTGCTGTGATATTATCCACTGGCACTGCCTCCGGCCAACGTGTAAAACGGTCGATCATTGTAAACAGATATCTTTGTGCGTTCGAAGGTGCAAGTGGTCCGACTACATCCAAGTGAACGTGGGCAAAGCGGGCGGTGGTATCAGGAAAATCGCCGATCGGTGCGTGTACATGGCGGCTAATCTTGCAGCGTTGGCACTGAAGACAAGATCGGACCCACTCGCGGCAGTCTTTTTGTATGCCCGGCCACACGAAACGTTGCGATACTAGGCGGAATGTCGGGCGTATCCCTGGATGGCACAATCCATGTACTGTATCAAAGGCTTGTCTTCTAAAAGTCGGCGTCAGAAAGGGACGAGGTCGGCCGCGAGAAACGTCGCAGTATAGCTGTGTATCTTACCCTGGAACGTCAACTAGTTTCAGTTGCAATGCGGAAGCCGTATCTTTAACATAGGCAAGGAGTTCTTCGTCGTCTCTCTGTGCCTGTGCCAGTGCAGGAAAGTCTATGGTACTGGAAACACTGCTGATCCGTGATAGGCAATCCGCAACAATGTAGTCGATCCCAGAAATATGTCTAATGTCGGTAGTAAACTGGGCCACGAACTCAAGGTGATGAAACTGACGGGGAGAGCAGTGGACACTGTTCCGACGGAAGGTGAACGTGAGTGGCTTGTGGTCTGTATATATCGTGAAAGTTCGCGCTTCCACTTGGGGGCGGAAATATTTCACTGCTTGGTATACCGCCAGGAGCTCACAGTCATATGTGCTCCATTTTCTCTGTGCAGGCGAAAGCTTGTGGGAATAATAAGCCAGTGGCTGCCATGTGTCGTCTGACCATTGTTGTAACGCGGCTCCGATCGCCGACTGGCTCGCGTCTACGACAATTGCTAATGGCGCGTCGAGCCGTGGTTGTGCGAGAAGCGCCGCGTCGGCCATGCTCTTCTTTGTTGCCTCTAACGCAGAACACGTCCTCTGCCCACTGTATCAGAGACATGCTATTTACTTTAGGGCCTGATAATGCCGCCGTCAAAGGTTCCTGCAGCTCTGGAACGTGGGAAAGGTGTCGTCGATAAAAATTGAGCATCCCCAAAAAACGACGTAATTCTTTGGTCGTAGTTGGTCGGGGAGCTGCAAGATAGCGTTCACCTTCTCGGACAGAGGAAGAGACCCTTCAGTAGAAATCTTATGGCCAAGAAATGTCACCTCTGACTGCCCAAAAACACACTTGTCCACATTCAAGACGACACCGTAACGCTCCAATCGCTCGAAAATCTCTCGCAGATGTTGTCGGTGTTGTTCATGGTCACCAGAGAACACTAACACATCGTCCAGGTAGGCGAAACAAAACGGCAGCCCCTGGAGAACCGAGTCTATAAACCTTTTCCAGGTCTGAGCGGCATTGCGTAAACCGAGAGTCATAAATTTGCTTTCAAATAAACAGAAAGGCGTTATTATTGCAGTCTTTGGAATGTCGTCATTGGCCACCGGAATCTGTGTATACGCTTTAGCGCAGTCCAGAACTGTGAACACCGTGGCACCATGTAAAGCGTGATTATAATTCCTCAGTAACGGAACGGGATATCTGTCTGGCACTGTTCGCGCGTTAAGCACGCGGTAGTCACCGCATGGGCGCCAAGCTCCACCCTTCTTCGGAACAAGATGTAATGCGGAGGACCACGGGCTCTTAGATGGCCGCATTATGCCCTCGCGAATCATGGCGTCAAATTCTGCCTTCGCTATCGACTATCGGTCCGGAGCGTGACGCCTAGGTCGGCATGCTGCTGGGGGACCATCAGTCGTTTGAATGTGATGCACCGTGTCATGTGGTATGAACCTGGGAGCGCCGGACGGCCTGGTCAAGTTCGGATAGTTAAGCAGCAGTTCAGTGTACTCATCCTCTGTAGTATGGACCATCTTGGCACTGTGCGTTGCGGTGTTGCGACGGAAACCCGTGACTGCTAAACCAGGGACGCTGTCTACCAAGCGTGCGTTCGCGACGTCCGGCAGCAGGTGGTAGTGCGCCAGGAGGTCAGCCCCGACGATCGCCTCCGTGACGTCAGCCACTGTAAAATTCCACTCGTACGGGCGACGTAGGCCGAGATTAGGCCGGTATTACACTATCAAATTTCTTTGTCAAAGATTTGATCAAAGATGTGATCCAATATTCCGTCCAATATATTTGACAAAGATGTTTGACGTAGCGCTACAAGGGGTATTACACTGTCATCAAATTTTTCGTCAAAGTTCAAGATGGCTGACAACAACTTGTTATTTAACCGCAGCAGTTCTACGTACTCCAATTGCATTGTGTGCACATGCGGAAAAGAAGTGGGGGGAAAAATGGAACCATACATACGAGGTTGACAGTCTTAAAAAGTCCTGGGGTTACAACTTGATAATAAATTCAGTTGGGAGGAGCACACCACAGAACTGCAGAAAGGCCTTAACAAATCTGTATTTGCAATTCGAGTGTTAGCAGACATAGGCAACATAAAAATGAAAAAGCTTGCATACTTTCATTCCATAATGTCATATGGGATAATATTTTGGGGGTAAATCTTGAAGTCAAACAAACGTTTTCAAGGTCCAAAAGCGTGTAATACGTATTATTTGTGGAGTAAATTCACGGACCTCCTGCAGAAACCTCTTCAAAGAACTGGGTATACTAACTACTGCCTCTCAGTATATTTACTTCTTAATGAAATTTGTCGTAAATAATATATCTCTTTTTCCAACAAACAACTCAGTTCATACATACAATACCAGGAACAAAAATGATCTGCACAAGGACTTAAAAGCACTTACTTTAGTTCAAAAAGGGATCCGCTACTCAGGAACACTCATCTTCAATAATTTGCCAGCAAACATAAAAAATTTAGTTAGAAATAAAGATCAGTTTAAAAGGAGCCTGAAAGACTTACTACTGGCCAACTCCTTTTACTCCATTAGCGAAATTTTTAATAGAAACAAATGATATATTGTATTTATTCATACTATTAGTATTGCTATTTCAGCTTAAAAAAATCGACATGTTCCACATCCACGAGGATCTCCTCAGCACGGATCTATGGAACGAAAAAACTAATCTAATCTGGGTGAAGCCGTGGGTTTTACGACGACACGATGAAAGCATTCAACAAAACTTGTTACGTGAGCTTACAGTGGAAGACGTCAAGTCGTACATCAATTACTTAAGAATGGATGAGCATACATTTCTGTATGTGCTCAATGAAGTGAATCCTCATATCACAAAGCACAATATTCACTTAAGAACTGCTACACCTTCTTAATCTATTTTTGTATTCAGGGTGCCTCACGTTGTAAAGCGCCTCATCAGTTTCAGACATCTCTATTAATTTTGTAGTTGTCGGCACACACCAATTGTATTTACCGGCAATGGTTATAAAAACACTACAGACGACAGAACGCTGCAGCGATGCTAGCGCTCCATGTGGTAACATGTCACATTGCAGTGAACAGAAGACAAGCGGTTTCTTTGATCAAATATACAGCGAGGCCCTAGATTTGATCAAATATTGGACGACATTTGACAAAGTCCCTATTACACTATCAAATATCTTTGACAAAGTTATTGGACAAAGATATTGGACAAAGAAATTTGATAGTGTAATACCGGCCTTAAGCTCCATCCTCTGTGTGCCATATGTTGCGATGGAAGAATTGTTGGCAGCCTTCAGACGGCAGGAAGTTGGCGGCCGGCAACGATGTATGGCTGTTTGTGGTATGATACTCAGGTCCGGCCCAGTGTCAATTAAAAACTTTACGCCGGAACTCCTATCGGTAACGAACAGGCGCTTGGAGGATAGCTGGCAGTCGGTTGCGCCTATTGTCGACCGCCGGTGGTGTTTGGGTGCAAGCATGGCGATGTGCACTTCCTTGCCTGATCGCCGAATCGTCGCTGGTACCAGCACAACGGTACCTCGCCTTGCGGAGTGGTATTACCGCCGGAAGATCTGCTTCTCGAACGCCGCCGTCTGTATCGGCTTCTTCTATTGCTGTCGTCGTCGTCACGTGCCAGCAGCGCACGGACCTGGGCGCACAAAAGCTCAACCTTGGCCGCGAGTGAATCGTGGTCGGCCCGTGCTACAGACGCGGTACTGTTTGCACTATTGTCCAACGCCGCGACTGCGCTGACCTGCGCCGGTGTTATCGCGTCCTGAATCCGGTCTGCTAGCTGCGCCACGTCATCCAGAGGCATGTCCGTTTGCGAGACGATTATGGCTTTTATTTGCGGCGGCAACCTACTGCTCCACAGCGCTCTGAGCAGACTCTCTGGCACAGTAACGGTGTCAACTTCGCTGCGTAGATGTCTCAGGTATTGAGAAGGCTTCCTGTCGCCAATTTCTTCCTGTGTCAGAACCTGACGTATCCGGTCCTCTTGTGATGCGGCCACCCGTCGTATCAACTCTGATTTTAGCCTGGCATAACCTCCAGTCTCGGGCGGTGCTGTGATAATCTCCTGCACCTTGGCTGCGTAGGTTGGTCGAGCTGGCTCACAATCAGCGCAAATTTAGTTGCTTCGACCGTTATTCCAGCGCAGCCAAAACTTGCCTCTGCTTGCGCAAACCAGAGTACCGGGTTGTCGGGCCAGAACGGCGGCAAACGGACTGCAATCCTGGAGACGGCCTGCTGTTCGGTCATTGTGTGCTCGTTACTTACGTAGTTCACGCCTGCTTCTTCTTGATCACGTCGGTTTCTGCTTGAATCACGTCGGGGTCACCACTTGTTGGGTTCAGCTAAACTGGTGGCTGTCCGACCTTTGCTTAACGTGATTCAGAAGAATAAGGACCTTCAGTCCAGCAACAATAACTTTATTGCGAGCGCGTATCTGACGACGCCCGGCATGCATGGACCGATCGGAGTTACAAAATTTGCTTCCGGCCTCTACAGAAGGCTCCTTAATCCTGGGAAAACTTCTGTAGTTATTGGAGAGAAAACAGTACTCGTCCACACAAGCCAGGAGGCACATAACTACCAATTAACTCAATAAACAAGGAATAATAATAATAATAATAAACAGAACTTATATAAAAGCTAGAAAACACAGCGCCTCTAGAGGTTGGGCGCGGAACTACACAGATGTCTTGTACAGTAATTACGACCGCTCAGCACTGCACTGACACACGCGCACACCACACACACACACACACACACACACACACACACCGGCGAGCTTGAATTAGCGCACGGCATCGTCGCTACAATGTATTTACAAATAAAGACAGGTTTCGCAGACGGATCGTTGTGTGTGAGCATAGAGTGGAAAAATGCCAACATACAGACACCCGGGTCACGTGACCTTGGGACGTCGTCGGTTTGTCGGTAAAGCGCCTTGCACATTTAGAATGTCATTACATCACTAGGATAAGCAGATTCTCTTCGTGGGTGCCATAGATTTGGTATGGACCCTTCATAAACATCATAACAATTTGCATCCGATAAATGCATTCATTTTTTGATTTCTAGGACAGCCACCACTCTTTTGGTTTTATACGGAATTTTATTGTACTGATGAGTCCATTGTGGTAAAATTTTGCTGCAATAGCGTTGCAAAACGGCTTATTAGCAAGTCAGTGCCTTTAAAAGTGTCCCAAAAAAATCTGAATTTGCCGCACATAAGAGATTAAACACCTTCTTCTTCATCGTTTTTTATCCAGTTTTTGTATATTTATTTCCCTCTTTCCTGTAAGTTAGAGCACAATTTTGCTTAGTGGTAGCATTTTGACATATTTATTTAACGCATTTAATGTACATACGCTGTATTACAGACTAAGCACAACTGGGAGAAAACGAAAAATTTGGTTTCTTGTTGAATATACCACAAAGCCAAAATTATCCTAATTAATATATATATATATATATATATATATATATATATATACATATATATATATATATATGACACATTTCATATTTTATGCTTGTTAATCAAATGTTGAAGTCAAAAACGTGAAGGTAATTCAAAAAGGCAGCTGAATTTTTACTTTGATTCCAGATGCGTGTGTATCTGATTTTTGTTCCCCATTATCCTGGCTCACATTCAGTCTGTTGTTGATTTCTTATTGAATTACTTGCAAAGCAGAATATGCAACTGCACACACACACACACACACACACACACACACACACACACACACACACACACACACACACACGCACACACACAGTTATATAGTTTTTCTTTTCTATTCTGTGAAATATCCTATCCAACTGAGAGTGCAATATTTCATGAACATTTTGATTTTGAATAAAACACGAAATTGTTTCTTCATGTTTTGTAATACTTTATATAAAGTATGTATAAGATTAAAATAAAAAAAACTGGCCATAAATTACACAGGTGCGAGTTATGGGAAATGTTGAAAAAGGAAAGAAGCCTAACTTCTACCAGTCTTTTTGCGATTCACCATCTTCAAAAGAAAATGCCATTTTTTCGAGCAGGGAGGTTCTTGACTTTTATTTGTACAAATATCAAGAAATTACTGCTGCAGATGAACAAAGACTTTTTCAACAATCCTACACATTTTACACCCATAATAAAACATTGAAAACATTTTTTCAGAATGCAACCAAAACTGCACAGTATGGTATTGGTACCTAACATTACATTAATACTTGTTTCATATATCAAGCCTACAACATTTTGTAATGGTGTGGAACATGTTAATTTAACATAACTTTATTTTTCTTACGGTTACTACTTCATTTTTAAAAATTCATCTATTGAGTTGTCATTCAGAAAGTCTTTGAATTTATTTTTATATGTTAGCTGGCTATCTGTCAGAATTTTAATGCTATTTGGCAAACAATTAATGTTCTTTGTGGCAGCATATTACACCCCTTCCTGTGCCAAAGTGAGATTTAATCTAGAATAGCGAAGATCATCCTTTCTTTTAGTGTTGTAGCTATGCACTTTGCTATTACTTTTCAACTGGGATGGGTTATTAATAACAAATTTCATAAGTGAATATATGTATTGCGAAGGTACTGTGAGTGTGGTGCAAGACTTGACATCTGAGGATTTCGGAAAAACAGTTTGCTATTGTAATTGCCTGTTAACACCAATTGCTAATGGTTACTTGGACCCCTTGCTTTACTTAATGTTGGGTGAGGCCTGGTTTCATTGGTCAGATTATGTTAACTCCAAAAATTGTAGATACTGGGGGCAGGACAATCCACATACTCTGCATGAGGAACCTCTCCACCCAGAGGAGACAGGTGTTTCATTTATGTTGTCCGACATATGCATTATTGGCCCCATATTTTTCAATTACACCTTAAACAGTGACAGACATCTTTAGAGCTTTGGCTCTTTCTAAGCACACTTAACAGATGCAGAGAAGCTGTGTGCTGTATTCCAGTAAGATGGAGCAACCACTTATACATCCAAGAAAAGCAACCAAAGCTCACATATATACCCAATATGTTCCCTAAAGAAAAGACTTTCCACGGGTGTCTCTGGGCCCCAGGTCTCCACACTTATCATTGTGTGATTTTTACTGATGGGGCCCACTAAAAAGCAAAATGTGTGATTAAAATCCTCATACAATAGACGATCTTAAGCGAAAAATTAATGGAGAAATTAACATCTCACCTACAGAATTACAGTGTGTTGGTAGTATCATCACACAAAGTCAGTGATGCTTGGATACCCATGGTAACCGCTTTCAGCATCTATTATAAACAGGTAACTATATGGTTTTTAATGTTACTATTATCTATTTTTTGTTAGATCATTGTTACTTGAAACTCTGGTGTGAGATGTACCAGTTTTATATGGGACAACCTGTATTATCTATAACTTGTCAGAGCTTAGGTATAGTACTTTACTTGCCTTCACAAAATCATCCTTAAGGGCAGTGTAAATATCTCTGCTTGTGTGTGTTTTGATCCTTGTTTTGGAACTGAAGTAGAAAATTCTAGATCCTTTTAGCTCTTTCCTGTTGCCATGAATCTTAGTGTCAACATCAGCAGCACTTGTGGAGAACTTGCTCTTCTCATATAAGTATTTTTCTGCATGGTACGAAGCATTATGAGCATCAAAAGATAATTAATGTTTCCAAATCCATCTGTTAATAATTACACCAATCAGGTTCACCCTGAAACACATGTAGGAAATTTATGTGCAAAAACTACCTTTGCTTATCATTACTGTCTAGGTCCATTTGATTGGGCTTTCTGTTTCTCGAATTTTTTCCCAACGCTAGTCATGAACACAGATTATACTAGCATATCCTCCATTTCTGAATAAAAGAAACAAATCTGAGGTTATGACAGTGTAATCACATGTGCCACTGCGTACTGACAGATGACAGACGATCAGTAGACTGGAATTTGCGCTGGGTAGACACACCATATTTGCAGTGAGCTATTACATGCACAGACATTTGTGGTGATATCTGTGCAGACAGATCGCTATGTATAGATGGGCCTTACTATTTACAGCTCCTACCATTTGAAAGCTCTACCATAGGGATCCCTACCATGGGAATTTCTAGCAGATACAATATCTACAACAGATATGTCTACCATTTTCACGCATTATCAATCACAAGCCTACCATTAACATGTCTACCCAATCGAAAATCTGCCCAAATAAAATTTTACAGATAATTTTATACTCCCAAATATGTTTATCAACCTATCACACTACCTACTTCAAGGCAATTTTATGATTTTCTAACATTGTCGAAATACAGCTCTACCAGAGTTTAATCCTATCAGAAAAATCAAAATTTTCATAGTACACCTGTGTGTCATGTGATGAAAACAGCAGAAAATATTAATTACTATGCATCATAACATAGATGTCGCAAAGTTAAAAATTACCTGAAAAAAACTTAGTTAAAATAAGAATAAACAGCAAAATCAACAAATATTACCCGATATGGACTTGTCTGTAGATTTCAGCGTTGAAATTCCAGGTTTCACCTATTGAATGACAACAAAAGACATATTATGTCCAAAGAATATGACATTATGACACTACATGTCAAGCTGATAGTCAATTAAAGCAATGCAGCGCTGTGGTGAAAACTATAAAATATTCCTGATGACACAATTTTGTTTTTTGAACAAAAAATACACAGTCGTTTAATTATCAGGAGAAAATACCTAAAAATATCCTCTATTGCATTTTTTACATGCCATCACTTGATAACACTCTAAATTTAGCTATAAAAATGCTAATTGGCAGCATTGATACAAAGTTGCCAGATTGCATTTCACAGACTACCAGAGGCTCTTTTTTCTATTACATGTTCATAAATTATGGAAAACTAAATTAATATGGGGAACAACAAAACTGAAAAATTTGTAATGGTGGCAGAATTAAAATAATGAATAATGTCACTTTTGCGATGCATCCACACTATACCATTTTTTGTGTTCAGCTTTGCACATGTGCAGAAATGTCCAACAGCACAACTACGTATGTGCATTTGTGCTTGTGTTATTTCCTGGAAATGAAGACCTTGTATAAGGTGCATTACTATGTGCCATTAGTGGGAATCTATGCACATTTCAGCAGACGGCAGGCAACAGGAACTCACGTGTGTTTCCCTGTGCGATGTGTTGAGGTCATACTATGAAGAGATTTATGTGAAGTAACATCTGTTTGCTCCAATGGAAGCACACTAAAGTTTATAGATGATTACAGACGAAGTAAAAAGTCGTATAGAATGCCGCTTCTGAAGATTATGTGAACAAAAAATTGAGATATGTTGCTCTGAGTGTCAAGTATTATATTAAAGCTCTCTATTCATATTACTGTAAAAAATACGACTCTAAGTTTTGAAGCAGGGAAATAGATAAGACTAAGCCAGAACTTTATGAGCAGTATGTAAGAAAATTGTGGATGACTGTTCATACTCTGGTAACTTAAAAGTGCAACAATTGAGGAAACTGACATGTGAAGTGATGAGGTATGTGTAGCTCTGCAACAAACTACTAGAAATAGAAATTAAGAACATTGATGATGCCAAAAATACAAACTGGAAAACATTACCTCCATTCTATCCGATTTTGGCATCTATGAAATTTCCAAATTTGTCGAGTTTGAGGACGTTAATCTACACATAATCTTTCATGATTTTTGTATATATCACTGTTACACAAAATAAAATACAAATGATGTATTGAAAGTTAATTAATCTTCTCATAGCGACTAAGGACCTCCCTGAAGTATTTCACAGTATCAGCAGTAATCACTGAAATGTTTTGTTTTGAAATGTGAGGTAAACAGTTCAGACTGATAATAAGTCGTCTGTTACTAGCTAACAGAATGTTATTTCCAGCCTTAATCACAGCAGAAAATCTAAAATTTCCTGAAATTTGCAAACAGAACACTGTTGCCAGTTCGTATTTCTCATACCTTTGTTATTTAGATACTTCTTTACTCTAAGTCGCTTTTGCGATTTTCTTTTCTGTCTCCCTTTCATCGCAATAAACGCAGTACAAGCCCACAAGCAAAAGAGGGGATCCATAGCAGACCGCATGTGCAATAAGGCAATGTGTAGCCAAGAGGATGCTCATACGTACATGCGTTCTTTCCACAAATGTTCATGCATGCCCTTTTATTCCTGTGCATCTGTAATTGCATACAGGAAAAGAGGCTTTGTATTGACATACCTTTGTGGTGGTAATGATGATGGGACTGGTGTTTTAGGGCACTAAACGTCGAGGTGATCAGCGTCCACCCACAAATGTCTTAATGCACATCTCTCATTGTAACTATAGAGAAGTAGTATTGAAAGCATCTCGTATGTTTGCCCTGCTGGTTGAGATGCTTTTTTTCCAATAGTGCTTACTTAACCCTATTGTACAAGACATCTATGAGTTTCTGTTCTGACCACAACAAATTCGACCTTTTCATTCCACGAAATGGTAGATCCATTAGCAACCCAGTGATTTAGCAGATGCAAGTGTTGTTTTACAGATGTGGACAACATACGCAACTGCTTACTTCACACTAGCAATGTGAAAGACACTAAGAGTCCAAACTGGGGCTACGTTGCATTTCTGTAATCAGGTCTGCTCTGAACATGAACCAAAAACTCGCTTTCACCAAAGTTTAACGTAATTCAGAACAGCTCTTTCCATTGTCATGTTTTTGGTGATGGAAGCGAATGTAGTAAGGGAGTATAAAAGTTGATTCACATATGTAATAACAAAAATAATGGAAAAATCTGAAGAAAAGAACTGCATGGCCTTAATTACTGGCTGTACCATTACATTTCCGGTATGTCCTGTTCCTGTAGGTTAATATATTTTAATTTTGACGATGACTGAACTCTGAAGTGGAGCCTTCCTTGTAGTTGTAAGTGTACCAGACTTCCTATTTTCAGCAAATTATTTCTATAACTGTATGTCGTTATTTCTTGTATATCTGCAAGTTCGGCTAATTTGAGGAAGAATAAGGTTAAAAAAAAGAAGAGTCTTTCCGGTAATCACTTTCAAAAATCAGAATTCAATTACTGATCTGCTACGTTGCCCAGAGACTGGTGCTATTGATTCACTAACAAACACTCAAAAAAAAAAAAAAAAAAAAAAAAAAAAAAAAAAAAAAAAAAAAAAAAAAAAAGTTGTCTCGTTTTCTTCTGAACTGGCAAATAACATTTTTCACATTAATATCCTCTGGGATTAATCCCCAGATAACTGGACTATGTAAGTTTGATTAACGTAAAGTTTATAGCTACTTCCTATCCTTGACACACCAAAATAATAATTTCGTTAATTCACGTTATCGAAATATTATCAGGACAAATAATTAGCATTTGTTTTTACTTTTAGCACTTCTCGAAATTAAATGATTTTTTCGTGTTCATTTGACCAAATAATTAAAACTCCATAATAAATGCAAGTGAAATTATCTTCCTCTTTGTTACGCAAGGTAGTGACATTAAATGGATGTTTGAAAAATGTAATCGTCTTAGAGGAGAAGTTTTGTTTGGACAGAGAGCAACATATATGTACAACTAGTTCTGGCAATTGAAACTGCCATCTTTAGATCATCTCCATAAATCAACTATTGTGCCACTTCATGTGTAACCTATTTGCTCTTCCCTCTCGTATTTTTAAGTGAATTTGTATCGTTGCATTTCTCATCTCATCAAATTAAAACACACTGATATGCAACAAGAGGAAATAACGACAGCAGAAAAAAAATGGTTCAAATGGCTCTGAGCACTATGGGACTTAACTTCTGTGGTTATCAGTCCCCTAGAACTTAGAACTACTTAAATCTAACTAACCTAAGAACATCGCACACATTCATGCCCAAGGCAGGATTCGAACACAGCGGTACCAGACCGTAGCGCCTAGAACCGCTCGGCCAACCGGGGCGGCCGACAGCAGAAACTCTTAACTAGCAATGTATAATATGTCGACTTCTCTGGTCTAACAGAGCTGCGTGCATCAAGTGTTTAGTGGACCTACCTTCGTGTTTCTGCAAATTTGAAGTCCAAATGTACCATCCGCACTTCTCAAACTTACCTGACTTACCCACAGGACAGCTAACTGCACGTTGTCCACAAGCCTGTGAATTCGGAGTACGGGGGTACTGCAAAAATAATCTCTGAAGAAGTGGTTACACTCGAATATAAATCACAGACACAGCTGGTAAAATCTTGATATATTGTTGGCATACAGTGTCCTCCAATTTCGTAGATTCGTTGTATCGTTGCAGCACTGGCAGAAGTGCAAGCCACAGAACAAGAAAAAAGATAAACGCAACTCCCGTGTTAAAAGTGGGAAACACAGACTGACAGCAGCGCCTCAAGTGGTATGGAGATGAACTAAAACATTAAAACATTGCGGGTTGTGTCCCCCCCCAATCCCTAGTTTACTTACGTTGTAGGTTTTTCTTTTTCTTTTAATTGTATTACCTTATTTTTCTGGGCGTGCAATGTAATAATTTTGGCTGGCATCATAATAAATAAATGAAACACAGCTATAGCACACTGTACTTCAGCAGAGAGAAACCTATTCAGTAAAATTTTCAGTCTATTTTTGACGTTTGCCTCTAACAGACAAGAAACGTGATAGGAGCGGCGACTGTCAGGCGCAAACGTTAAAAATATACTTTTAAATTGACATGCTTATATTGTCATCTATCGACATTAAAAGCTCCAGCACGTTTTATGGCTCATAAGAACTAGATGCAACACCTGAAACTGAGAGTAAGACGAAACAAGCTTGTGGCGTAAATAATTGAAGCAAAAGAAAAACAACATTGTAGCAGCTAAACTGGACTACAAATATTCCTGAATAATGTCATAATTTTTACGTCATACAAGCTGAGGAGAAAAAAAGCCTATTATTAAGAGAATAAGCAGCACTTAAAGAGGTTCAATTAAGAAATATTTATCACAGTATTAATTAATGAAGAATTCTAAAATTTGTTACAACTGTGTTTCAGGACTGTACGTTCTGAGTAACTGCCCAGCAAACTTGCACTACTGACCATTAATTTCGTAAAAAAGGTTCCTACATCTTACTATTGTAAATGCTTCAGCACAAAAAAGAAAACATCAATACCAAGTACCAAAAGCAGGAAAGGTGGATAAAAACAGTGAAATGAAAACAGTGAAATGAAAACAAAACTTACTTTTTATTTCTCAAGCACACAAGAAAAATTTTATTTTAACTGTTATAAAGCTTTAAACCGTTTACTGAATTTGTCCTTAACAATATCAAGTCTTTTATTACTGATGGTGTGTTTCCGATCTTTCACATACCTGTAAATCAATAGAGGTACACATTGTCTTAAAATATACTGTTCAGAAAAATGGGCCTTGCAAAATGTTGTTTCCTCTGGAAACTTAAACAGTGAATAGAATGTATTCTCCAATTGTTCCTGGTGTTCACATTTATCTAAGAATGCATACAACTGACTATGAACATTTGCTACAAAGGACATTAAGCTGTCACTAACAACGATAATTTTGGGTCTAAAGCATTGTATTCTTTGAAACTTGTAAATAAATGATGCTCTGTGGGTGTTGGTGAGAACAGAGTTGTTTTACAGTCAATACAGTTGGTTTCAGGTGTTACACCCATCTTTCGTAGAATGTAACGAGCTACATATGCTAGTGCTTGTCTGTCATTTCTTACATCAGCCCCACCACTACCAGCAGCAGCTTCATTATCAGCAAGGGCACAATATAAAGCACTTTGATCCATAATGGAATGGAGTCAAGAAAGTTGTCATCACTAGCTCCCAAAAATTGCCTTAAATTGCTTAATGGCATGCATCTATCGTCCTCACAATTACCTAGTGACTTTGTAGGTAAGGACATGTTATTGACTATAACTGTTTTCAATGCTGCTTTGAACTGAAAGCAAGGTGGGTTGGTGTTTGCAACACCATGCTGCCTCACACAACAAAATACGTTCTCCACTGGGTCTTGATTGAAAGCCCCCATGCTTAAAAAATTAAAGCCATTTTTTTTAAATATCTGTTCCAAATGAACATCAGTGACCTTATTGTAGTTTGCCACCCACTTACGAAACTGAACATATTTGTCTCATCTCTTCCTGTGCCTAGCTCCAACACTTCCCAATTTTCAATTTCCTCTAACAGACTGTACCACATTTCAATATGTGGGGACTCTGCAGAGAGGGCACACTTATAAGACTTGCCATCTTGTGGATAACAATAGGAACTGTTCAGTGAATCAAATAAACAATCCATCTTTTCAACAAATTCTGCAGTGTATATTGCGTCAGCAGGTAAGCTATTAAATGCCACATAAGTTTCAATAACTGCAGCAACTGTATGACTAAGCTGGGCTGCAGCTACCTTGACTTTCATTTTAGTAAAAGAATCCTTTAATTCAAAATGATTCCTATGTAGTTTTGGCAATGTCTTAAACATCTTCTGCTGATCCAGAAGAAAAGCTCTGTGAATATATTCAAAAGTGGCCTCTTTTTTAAACCCAAACTGTATTTTATTTCCTAGCAGAGCATTTCTAGTATTTTTTAATAGAATTGGGACATCATAAATGACTGCAGTAGGTTCATCTCTGACTACAAAATGAAATGGACTGGACTCAGCAGATTTCTCACAGCAGAGTTCCTTCAGTGCTCTCTGGTTGGTTGCACCCTGGTCACAAACTGTAAAAACAACCTTTAGCCCAATTTCTTGCAATTGCCTTATGGCATAGGCAATAAGACTTTTTAAAGTGATACTTGAAACTGAGTTGTGAGTGAAATAATAAGCAACAACCTGCTTCCAGCTTTTATGTATGCCTCTAACCATGCATGATTTGCATGAACATTTGATCTCCCTAAATGCCGTAAATCTTGAAACCCTGAAATTTCTGTTTACTTGCATTATAATACAATCCTCTTTCTAAAGACATTTCATCAAACAACAAAGCACAATATTTGTCACTGTTGTTCATTACTCCAACTTCTGCTTTCATTACATTCATGACCGAAGTATTCAATCCTGGTTCAAAAGGTATAGAAGACAACAGACATTTCAGATACCTCACAGAAGGAAGATAAAAATGAACTGACAAATATTTGTATAGGCAGGGACTCCGTTTGTATAAGGATAAAGCAAATACTTTGTCCTCGGATGTCCATTGCCTTGCATTTGCTGATCGATGAGCATTTCGTAATTGGCTGTTTATGAAATCTTTGGCAACAGAGTTTAAATTAGATTATATGACAGAGAAAGTATTGCTGTCATATAAATCTTTAAGTGCTTTCAGTTCTGATTTTTCATGATGTAGCTTTCCTCATTACAAAATGTTTCAGATAAGAATGTGTACTCACTATCTGCAGATTCATTTTGAGGGAAGATAAAAAATTTAAGAGGTGCATCACTCAATGAATTACTCTGCTCAGCACAACTAGTGCTCTAACACCAGTTTCACCTCTGGTATTATCACCTGTATAATAAAGATTTTCCATGATACCACTAGTGCTTGGTAAGTCTAATTCACTATTAACACCAGTTTCACCTGATCCACTTCTGGTACAAACACCTACATGAGAACTACTTGCCACAGCACAACTAAGGCTTTGTAGCTCATTAACACCAGTTTCACTTCTGGTATTAGCAGCTGTAAAATGAACAGTTGCCATAGCAACACTAGTACTTGGTAGGCCCAATTCACTGTTAACAACAGTGTCACCTGATTCACTACTGATTTTGGCAATTTCACAAGGAACACCTGTCACATGTTTTGGAAACACACCTCTTCTTCGAAAAAATGATCTTCACAAACAAAATAAGAAGCACAGTTCACATCTGGTTACAGTGTACAAACACTCTTCCACTTTAGAAGCAACTCTTGAGATTGTTTTGGAAACCTGTAGAAATGCTTGTTGCAAATTTCCTCCATTGAACCCACATAATAGCCAGATGAACAGCCGGGGAACTTGCAGGAGTATTTCAACGTCAATCTGTTGTGTTGAATATCCTGAAAAAAAAAACGTAAACGTCTTCATTAAATAAAACTACTACAGACATATCAAAGTTATTTAAATAAACAAATGGAAACCACACTGCTTAATTCACAATAGAAGAGAATGCATTTCATTTATAAGCTCCGAGATTATTTAATGAAAAATTAAATGTCTTACCTTGCAATTAATTGTGGACATTTTTCAGCAGGAAATTTCTTCAATTCCACGGTGAGCTTTATGAATTTAAAGTAACAAACCTGTTTATAATGAAAATGAGTAGTATGTAAATATGAAACAAATACAAAGACGACTGTAACCGAGGATCACAGACTTCAGTGCAGAGCGAGACGATAGAATATATCAAAACAATCACCATTGGACTTTAGACAGCTCTCATTGCTCAATTCATGCTTCGTTTGACCCCTAGGGCTTCTAGTGGTCTGGAATGGAACTACGTGGCTTGTTACCTCTTTGCCCATATAGCTTTCACTCCCATGGTACAAGCTGCGCCGATCAGAATTCACAGTGGACTCGTGGAGATAACTTTCGCCTCTCAAACCAAAACTGCCAATATGCAAAAATGGTTCAAATGGCTCTGAGCACTATGGGACTTAACGTCTAAGATCATCAGTCCCCTAGAACTTAGAACTACTTAAACCTAACTAACCTAAGGACATCATACACATCCGTGCCAGAGGCAGGATTCGAACCTGCGACCGTAGCAGCAGCAAGGTTCCAGACTGTAGCGTCTAGAACCGCTTGGCCACACCGGCTGGCTGCCAATATGCAAGGCAAGTTAATTGCACCAGTAGGCACAATAAAAATTGTCCGCCATTCTGTTGCTTTTGAAACTGTACCTGCAATGTACGTCTTGATACAACACACAGCCAGGATAGTTTTAGAAATGCTGGCACATTCACAATGAACACAAAGTGACTGCATTCCTTATTTGTCGCAACCAAATGGTCATCAGCGATTACACTTGAAACAGCGCAAAGACGAAAAGTAAAGACACTCACTCACTTGTATCGTAGCAATATCGTTGCGAATGGCAAAAGTTGTAAGTCGTCGAGAATGTTAAGAATACTAACAAACACCAAAAAATTCACTTCCTACGTGACTTGACCCTCGACAACATTATTTATGTACTGTGCTCAAAAACAACTTCTTTGATAGCCGCTGGATCGTTTCCCTTGCTCCTGACCCCAATCGCATTCTACTAAACAATGGTGTGTTCTATCTCTTGCCCCATCAGGGCAATGAAGATATCATGCTGACCCAATGCTCGCAAAATGCGCTGTTGTCGGCCATATTTATCCACCTAGCAATCAACATCCGTATCCAAAAAAGTTAACTAACATTGAGGCCTTATTAACAGCGCAACTTTGCTGTTCTGCAACAAACAAAAATACTTGCAGAAACAGTAATATTTTAAGATGAACTTAATTTCAATTGACGTTGGTGAATTCAGTTTTCAGCTATGTAAAGTTTACCGCTTACCTCGGGAGCAAAGGGGCAATTAGAATGGGCACTGTGGGATTAGAAAATTTATTTATTTACTTTACGTATCCAGGGCTTAGATATGCAGTATAATTAAAATGCAACATAATAAATAAAAGTACAGTACAGAATACAAAATACTAAAAATAATAAGATAGTAAAGCAAGATCATATGGTTTTCAATTAAACGGACCACAAGCTCCAGAATGCTGCGGTTCCTGAGGTTCACCTTGCATATTGACACTCCTGTCCTCAATTTAGAGCCTTATCTGTCTCACACGGCAGATGAAAGCCCACAGAAGTTCCTCTTTGATGTTCTTCTTATCCCTCTAGTTAATGAATCTTACCACAGCTCTGTTCGAAGAATTCCAGGTGCTGACAGAAGAAGTGACATTGCCAATTATTTATTGTTTGTCTTACGGTGCTGACAACTCATATGCACGCGTACTTCATATTGATCAGCTGCTATGGTATAAATTTCAAACAGAAGTAACATGTTTGTGAATGCTCATTATAGTGATGGTCCTCTTCAAATGAGGACATATTTGTAGCAATGACTATCAAAGTAATTTAAGGTTGTTGTAATGCAACACAATGAGATGAAGAAAAATGATATTCAAAACACTTAGTAAATATTTGTGATTGTGTCCCATATTGCGTAATGTATTTAACTGTTCTGATTGGTGGCAACTTTTAACAACCAGTACTTGAATTTTGGGGAGTGTCAGTCAACTTACTATCTCCTTGCTATAGCTGGCCTATTGACAGTTCAAAACATATTAATAGGAACATCGGTAAATATGCAGCCTGCAGAGACACCTCAGAATGTCAGTATTGACTCTCGGGCAAAAAAGTTTGATAACCACAGTGCTGACACCTTTAATTATTTTGAATGTTTTTGCTACTGTAATACCTCCTGTCGATATCTTCAAGAAAAGACCTCCTAACTATAAGAATCCATAACATTAGGAGGCTCTGCTTTGTCTCTGACTTTTTATGTTACTGTGAACGTATCCAACTATTCAGAAAGATGGGGTGTCTTTTGCTGCAAACTGTGCAGTATTTTTGGTTTAGGACACATTTTGTATCCATCCACCAGAATTTGAACTATCCAGAACCAGTGGCTGCTCCAATGTACCAATGACTTTTGTTTCAGCCAAAACCACCCCACATGATGGCACTGTTGGAGGCCACCCACTTCGAGCACCCGTGAACTACGATCGACCAGCCAAATTATAATGTAAATATCTTGTGAGCTGTTAAATGCACCAAATTGCAGGTTGCACCTACTTTAGTATAATAAAATTATCTCTGCAACTGTGTATGCCATTACTTGCTCATGCTGTCTTTAATTATTTTAATTACACAGTTGTGGACAAGAAGGAGCACTGACAATGGACACTAAATTACTGCCATGTCTCACCCACTCCCATTGATTTTAAAACTATTGTGAATTTTCACCTACATCTACATCTATACTCTGCAAACCACTGTGATGTGCATGGCAGAGGGTACATCCCATTGCACCAGTTATTAGGCATTCTTCCTGTTCCATTCATCGAAGGAGTGTGGGAAGAATGATAGTTTGAATGCCTCTGTGCTTGCAGTAATTATTCTAATCTTCTTCTCATGATCCCTATGTGAGCAATACATAGCAGGTTGTAACATATTCCCACAGTAATCATTAAAAGCTGGTTCTTGAAATTTTGTTAATAGACTTTCTTGGGATAGTTTACGTCTACCTTCAAGAGTCTTCCAGTTCAGTTCCTTCAGCATATCTCTGACACTCTCCCATGGGCTAAACAAACCTGTGACCATTTGTGCTGCACTGCTCTGTATACGTTCAAAATCCCCTGTTAGTCCTATCTGGTACGGGTCCCACACTCTTGAGCAGTATTCTAGAATCAGTCACACGAGTGATTTGTAAACAATCTCCTCTGTACACTGATTGGACTTCCCCAATATTCTATCAATAAACTGAAGTCTACCACCAGTTTAACCCACAGCTTAAACTATATGATCATTAAATTTCATATCTCTAGAAAGAGTTACACCCAGGTATTTGTACAAGTTGCCCGATTCCAACAGTGACTCATTGATATTGTAGTCACAGGATACTACATTTTTTTGTTTTGTGAAATGCAGCATTTTACATTTCTGAACATTTATAACAAGTTACCAATCTTTGCACCATGTTTAAATCTAATTGAGATCTGATTGAATATTTATGCAAGTTATTTCAGATGAAATACCGTTTTTGGAAAATAAGCTGTACACAGTGTCCCTAATTAAAATATCTAAACGTTCACAATTACTCTAACTGCTGATTTTATTTACATTTGTTTCATGTTTTGAATTACTATTTGATGTTTTACATTCATTTTTGTTCCTAATTTACCATTTCACATACATGTATTTTGTTAACTGAAAATAATAGCTAACAAATTATTATGATAGAAAATCATTTACAATAATGATAGTCTGTAAATAAGTGCTTAAAACGTAATATTTTGTTACGCCATCCACATAAAATGAATGAAATTTCTTCACATAATACACATGACAGGGAACAGAACATTAAACAAAATTCAGCAGGATTTCTTACTGTCATGGGTGATTCTCTAAATATCCTGGTTTGTATCATGCATGTTTCAGTGCATTGTTAAGCCTTGGAAAAAAGAATTCAGTATATATGTTTCTCAATTGGAGACTGACTTCAAAATCATTCAGCAGAACTAGATCTGAAAATCTTCTCACAAAGTTTTTCCAACCAGATGAACAAGTTCCTTGTTCTCAGGTATGGTGCACTATGTGGTTCTTCCATGATGACAGCCTCAAGAATATAATAATAATAATACAGATTTTTCCTTCTCACTAGGAAAGAAAACACCTTTCATATACCTTTTGACCTTGTCAGATGTTTGCTTATCAGATTTTGATACTGTCACAAGGACATTTGGTGCTTCACAAACATATTCTCAAATTCTTGGTTTGGTCTCCCTATTAGTTTATTTTATAACTATGAAAAGGAACTTGTTCTCATGCTGATCACAAAAGGCTTATGGCACAGGTACAATTGTGAGATGTATATGGCTTTCAGTGTTGGAAGAATTTTGTGAGAAGATTTTCAGATCTAGCTCTATTGAATGATTATGATGTCAGTCTCCACTTGAGAACAATATATTCAAGCTGCAGTCACTAAGACATAATTAATTCTTTTGTCCAAGGCTTACCAGTGTGCTGAGATATGCCTGATACAAATCAGCATATTTAGGGGATCACCCATGACAATATGAAAGCCTCCAGAATTTTGTTTTATGTTGTGTTCTCTGTCATGTGTATTATATGAAGAAATTTTGTTCTTTTTATTTACATGATGTAAGAAAAAGGTATGTTTTAAACATTTATTTACAGATTATCATTATTGTAATGATTTTCTATCATAATAAAGAGTTAGTTATTATTTTCAGTTAATAAAATACATGTATATGAAATGGTAAACTAAAAAAGAAAAAAAAAGTAAAACATAAAATAACGATTTGTGACAGGAAACAAATGTAAATAAAATCACCATCTAGACTAATAATGAATGTTTCAATATTTTAACTAGGCACATTGAAAATACTCTGAAAGCACATTGTGTACAGCTAATTTTTCAAAGATGGAATCTCTGAAGCCAGCTTTATTATACATGGCTATATGTAGTTGGAAAGCTGTTTTCATTTATGCTGTAACAAAAGTTTTCATTTTTAAAAATTAATTAGTAATGGTTGGGTGTTTTGTAAAATTTCAAATTATTACAAAATTCAGTTATACAGTTTTCAAGAACATTAATTACATATCAACTTTTACATGAGAAACATTTTTTATACATCATAGTTTCAAAGATATTTCCTCCAAATCTAATATGCCAAATTACATTTTGGAGTATGTTTTACCTCTTAAAAGTGAAATTAAGCACAAATAAAAAAGCATGTAGTGCTTTATTTTGTACAGTCTACACACATGCTGAGTTTCACCAAGATTGTTTACAGACACTTGGGAATGTTACCTTGTGTCTGGTTTTTTAATCTACCTAACTACATACCATAGAAAATAACAACCCATTTCAAAATTTACCTTTAACTAAATAAATTAAAAATGTTGACCCCAAATAATCAGGTTGACAGTGAGTCCAGGAGTGAGCAAAAGCATGTGTTCTATGACAGCATCCTTGAATTACATGAGTGTGGTGTGTTGCTTTGGACACCTGCTCTGTAGCTCCACAAATTTTCAGATTTGACACCAGAAACACAACCCTGTCTACTTCATTTGGCAACACTGAAAAATATTCCTTTGAAACCGTGGAAAAGTATGAACCACTGTCCAAACCTCCTATTACTACTTTTACAGTAGGGTTTACATCAGCTGAAATGCATACTGGCTCTTTCTTATCACACACATCATTAATTAGGGCTTTGATTTTAAACTATGACAGTACTATCAAATTCTCTTTCTTTACTCTTCCTGGTGATAGATATTTACACTCTCTAATCATTCTGTCACGAAGTAAAAGGTCACAAATTTGCTGGGCTTCATGCCACTCAGTCTTGCAGTACAATAGCTCTGCAGAATACTTAGCCAGCCATAAGGGCAGGTTATACTCAGAATTTCCTTCGAATCTGAATTTATAAATAACATTACTTTTCTCCCAAGGCACCCTTGTGCTTGTTAGTGCCACTGCTTGTTTGAGTTCTCTCACTCGCATTTCAGAGGAATGTGAAATATCATTTATTTAATAGGCTTTTTTGCCATCAACAGTTCTCCTACTATCTTGTTCAGTAAACTGTTATCTGTTACTCTTGCTGTTATGATGATTCAGGTTCTTCAAACAGTTGCACAATACCACTGTTGTGTATTGTGCTTCTATCATCAAGCAGATCACAGTTACTGTAACTCATATTTCTACCCAAATGAGGCTATATGGTTCCAGAGATCTTTTGAAATCTCAAACGTCTGTTATGTATATATAAACACTGAACTGACAGATGACAATTTGTACCAAGACCAGAATTTGTACCCAGGTCTCCTGCTCACTGGGCAGATGTGCCAACCACTATGCCATCCTGACACAGTGGCTGTGTGCAGCTGCCCGGACTACACTAGCGGCATCCCTTCTTGCCCCAAATTCCCATTCATGCCTCAGCCCACTTGATGATCACCCTAAACAGAGGCTCTCCAAGTGTACTACAAAGCACAGCAGCATTGAAAAAAATGGAGGATCCTGTCTGAAAATCAGGTATAAGTGCTTTTAATCAAATGAGACTATACAATTCCAGAGATGTTTTCAAATCTCAAATACCTATGATGTATATATGCAGACCGAAGCAACAGATGAAAATGAAGCATGCTATGGTAGTCCATGCAGTTTTGCAAAGCCACTGTGCCTGGGTGACATAGCAGCTATAGCACCTGCCTAGTGAGCAAGAGTCCTGGGTTCAAATCACGACCTGCATACAAATTTTCATCTGATGCTTCAGTCTGCATATGTACATCACAGATATTTGAGATTTGAAAATGTCTCTGGAATCACATAGTCTCACCTACACCCGGGTTTCAGGCTGGATTCCCCATTTTCTTTTATGCTCACGTGCTATTCCAATACAGTTGGAGAGCCTCTGCAATGCGGTTCAAGTTTAGGGAGAATTTGAAGAGGACTGAGGCATGAATAGGAATTGGATTGAGAAGAGAGACATGCTTGAAGAGGACTGAGGCATGAATAGGAATTGGATTGAGAAGAGAGACATGCTAGGGTAATCTGTGAAGTTGTGCAAAGCCACTGTGCCAGGGTGGCATAGTGGTTAGCATATCTGTGTAGTGAGCAAGAGACCTAGATTTGTATCTTGCCTTGGTACAAATTTTCATCCACCTCTTTGGTCTGCATTTATACATTCTGTTTCTATGGTCATGCCTTTTTGCCTGTGCTTTTTGCGAGTCACTCCCTTGCCTGCCAAGGTCACTAGACACTCTGTCCGATGCTTGGCCAGGCTAGGCAGTGAGCCTATGCCTCCCATGACTCATTCCTCTGCACTATCGAGGTCACTGTTGCCTGCTGTCATCAGCCCCTTGCTTGCACACTCTCTGTTACTGTCACTTGCCAGTTTTTGCCTAACAATTGGAATCTGGGACCTCTTCTTCTCTGGCAGACCCCAAAGCAAGACATGACTTAGTTTAATAGGTCCCATAAGAAAGGGTCATACCCTATTCCCCATTGTTATTCCTACAGCTTTTCCTCTGACATTGGTTGTGTTGTTTTATGCTGCGGCCACCTCTGCATGTCACCTGCACCGCACTAGCATTTGCCTGCAGAACCACTGACATAAACTGGCAAGACACGTATTCCACAATCTGTTTTGGTCATATCATACTTCCGTCATTCGGGTCTAATTACCCACCAATGTGGTTCATGCACACAAAGTGCATCTTTCAACAACACACAGTGTACACCAATGAAGACAAGTAATTCACCATTGCATATTCAGAAGGAGCAATGCTACATGAAACAGAAAACATTCTACTGCAACACTGCCACACAAGTAAAGGAGGCACTTATGTATTGCTACAAATTGTTACTGGAGCTTCTGCTACATAAAACTTTTAATGACTAGCAGCAAGATGATAGATCCTCATCACAAATTTTGTGAACTTAAGCTGGTTTCTATATGTTGCCCAAACAGTCACTTATGTGTGCTATGGATTTCTAAGTTACCAACTGTTATTCTCGCAGTCATGGCAACACATCAAGATTTGTCACTGCAGGTGTTGGCATAGGAGGCTGACATTGAAACGTATGGTGAATAGAGAATGATATTGGATTTGGGTCTTCAATATGAGCCTACTTGGACATTTATTATCGCCAATGTCACCAACCATATACTCGATGCAGAGTTTTACTCTCATTTTCATCTGTCACCAGATACAGTGAACTGTTATTTAATTACAGTGAGCTACAGTGGCAATCTATCAACCATATCATCCCTATTGATAAATGAAGAGTCGATTGTACCAATACAACAGTGTGAAAACTACACATTATGCTGTCCGAGGGTCAGAATGTGTTTTGGCCAATGGAAATCATTTCTACAGTAAATGACAGCAATCTTTTTGTCTACATACTGCAACAATTTCCAGTGCTCACTCTTCCAGTCATTACTGACAGGAAGTGTCACAACTAAGCAGTGCACTATGTTTGCATATTAGCTGGACAACCTGTTGCAGCTCGGCGAAAGAGGCACCAGACAAGCTACTGGCAGGACAAACAGAGTTTGAGGACTGTTGAAAGCAGGTATTGCAGCTAAATCACGTAGTTATTGGGCATACCTACTACACAGCAGGCACAAGAAAGATGGCTCCTGATAATTATGTGGGAATTACAGGGCACTCAATGTTAACACAGTTCTTGATCAGTACCCTGTGACTAATGTGACTGACTTTGTCAGTGCTATTGCTCGTGCTCAGATGTTTAGTATTATCAGTTGTGTGACACTTTTGCAAATTCCATTGGTGCCAGAGGATGTACAGAAAACCTTTGTAATAATGCATTTTGGGCTTTTCCTGTAAAAATTCATGCCTTCTGGATTGAGAAACACCACATAGATATGGCAGTGTTCTATGTGTGAAGTGTTGCATGGGCTGTCATTCCTATTGTTACTTGGATGATGTAATCAATTTTCACCTGCAGTTCAGGAGCTTGTGAGCCCTTGCGGCAGTTTTTTCAGCACCTCTAGGAGTACAGCATAGTCATAAATAATTAAAAGACTGTTTTCAGCAAACAAGAAGTGCAATTTTTGAAATATGTAGTCTCATCAGTCGGTCTTTCACCATTTTCCAGATGTGTGGCAACAGTGCAAGATATGCCCCTGCCAACAACATACAGAGGACTACACAGATTTTTGGAATGCTAAATTACTATAGGCACCTTCTTCCAGGTCTGGCAAGTCACCAGGAACCAATTTTTCTAGGCAAGCATATAACCAGTAGTTGGAAGATACCTTGGACTCTAATAACTGAAGTGGCATTTCATAAAATCAAGCAATATTTAACACAAGTGGTATGGCTGGCTTTCTTATGCGTTAGTGCTCCATTACATTGCAGGGTGGACGTGAGCCATAATGCAAGTGACACAGCAACATAACAAAAAGTGGATGGTAGGTGGCAAGTGCTTGCCTTTTGCTCACAGAAACTTACACCACAGCAGAAGAAATGGAGTGCTATTCATTGTGAATTGCTGAGATTCTAAGCAGCCCATAAACTTTTTTGATAGTTTGTGGAACGAGGATGTTTTACAGTTTTTACTGACCACAAGCCACTAACTTGTTTTTTTTTCTGTTGCACAATGGATCATGGCTCACCACAGCAGTGTAGACAAGCAGAATATATAGCCCAGTTTATGACTGAAATGCATCACATTTCAGGTAGAAACAGCGTTGTTGTATAGTGCCTATAGTCGAAATTGTGCCAGCCTATAATCAATGTCGTGGGTTGAGGTAGTGGCCAAGCAACAAGAGGACAGAGTTTACATGACTAGTTCCAAAGTGAAGAAACAACCCTGAAGCTGCAGTGTATTTCTGTCCCAGATTGTGCCACAAGTACTGCCATGTAACCATGGTGGATTAGTGAATGTGGGTTACTCCATGTATGATATGTCAGTTTTCAGATGCATCTTAACTTTTACCTTATAAAATGTCTTTGGTCACTATTCTTGGATTTGTTGATTGTAGTGGACCTTCTGACATTCTCTTCTCATTTAACTCCTGGAAATATTATTATTAATGATTATTTCTCCAAACTAAGCATGACGTTAAAGTAACCTCTGGCGTGCCACAGGGGAGTGTTATGGGACCATTGCTTTTCACAATATATATAAATGACTTAGTAGATAGTGTCGGAAGTTCCATGCGGCTTTTCGCGGATGATGCTGTAGTATACAGAGAAGTTGCTGCATTAGAAAATTGTAGTGAAATACAGGAAGATCTGCAGCGGATAGGCACTTGGTGCAGGGAGTGGCAACTGACCCTTAACATAGACAAATGTAATGTACTGCGAATACATAGAAAGAAGGATCCTTTATTGTATGATTATATGATAGCGGAACAAACACTGGTAGCAGTTACTTCTGTAAAATATCTGGGAGTATGCGTACGGAACGATTTGAAGTGGAATGATCATATAAAACTAATTGTTGGTAAGGCGGGTACCAGGTTGAGATTCATTGGGAGAGTGCTTAGAAAATGTAGTCCATCAACAAAGGAGGTGGCTTACAAAACACTCGTTCGACCTATACTTGAGTATTGCTCATCAGTGTGGGATCCGTACCAGGTCGGGTTGACGGAGGAGATAGAGAAGATCCAAAGAAGAGCGGCGCGTTTCGTCACTGGGTTATTTGGTAACCGTGATAGCGTTACGGAGATGTTTAATAAACTCAAGTGGCAGACTCTGCAAGAGAGGCGCTCTGCATCGCGGTGTAGCTTGCTCGCCAGGTTTCGAGAGGGTGCGTTTCTGGATGAGGTATCGAATATATTGCTTCCCCCTACTTATACTTCCCGAGGAGATCACGAATGTAAAATTAGAGAGATTAGAGCGCGCACGGAGGCTTTCAGACAGTCGTTCTTCCCGCGAACCATACGCGACTGGAACAGGAAAGGGAGGTAATGACAGTGGCACGTAAAGTGCCCTCCGCCACACACCGTTGGGTGGCTTGCGGAGTATCAATGTAGATGTAGATGTAGATGTAGAACTAAGTTTTCATCAAAGTGAAAGCTGTGGAATGCATGAAAATAGGAGACAGTCAGTAAAAAGTATTTTACACTTATTTCTTGTTGAATATTGTAGGTGTTTCTTTCTGTTGGCACAGTCTTCATAGGTTCACAGCTGCTTCAAGCTAATGCTGCATGTAGATATCCAGAATCAGTTTATTTATACAAAAGCAACACCATGTAGTAGGAATGTTTGTTCTCTTCAAACTTACTTTACTGCATCTTTTGCAGTTTTCATGAATTAACACACTTATTGACATGAACTAGTAACTACCATCAAATGAACATAATCATGGTTAACTTCCAACTACAGGGTGTTACAAAATGGTACGGCCAAACTTTCGGGAAACATTCCTCACACACAAAGACAGAAAATATGTTATGTGGACATGTGTCTGGAAACGCTTACTTTTCATGTTAGTGCTCATTTTATTACTTCTCTTCAAATCACATTAATCATGGAATGGAAACACACAGCAACAGAACGTACCAGCGTGACTTCAAACACTTTGTTACAGGAAATGTTCAAAATGTCCTCCGTTAGTGAGGATACATGCATCCACCCTCCGTCGCATGGAATCCCTGATGCACTGATACAGCCCTGGAGAGTGGCATATTGTATCACAGCCGTCCACAATACGAGCACGAAAAGTCTCTACATTTGGTACCGGGGTTGTGTAGACAAGAGCTTTCAAATGCTCCCATAAATGAAAGTCAAGAGGGTTGAGGTCAGGAGAGCATGGAGGCCATGGAATTGGTCCGCCTCTGCCAATCTGTCAGTCACCGAATCTGTTGTTGAGAAGCATACGAACACTTTGACTGAAATGTGCAGGAGCTCCATAGTGCATGAACCACATGTTGTGTCGTACTTGTAAAGGCACATGTTCTAGCAGCACAGGTAGAGTATCCTGTATGAAATCATGATAACGTGCTCCATACTGACGAAACTAAAATGAGCTCTAACATGGAAATTAAGCGTTTCCGGACACATGTCCACATAACATCTTTACTTTATTTGTGTGTGAGGAATGTTTCCTGAAGGTTTCGCCGTACCTCTTTGTAACACCCTGTATATCACACCAAATCAGTAACACACCCTCCAAGTTAAGAAGAACAGAGACTACACACATTTAATTACAAAGATATGTTTAGACATTCAATATAATTGTTGTCTTTGACCAAAAAATAACTACTGATTAATATTTCATAAAAACACAAAATATAATATGTTTTACTGATTTTATCTATTTGAACAGTTATGGAAATAATAAATACTACATTAACAATATATCATGAGAGTCAAATATTATGTTATATTATGTACTTCAATACTTCACAAAAAAATGAGGTGTCTGTGGAACAGTTTCATTACAATAGCTCACCAAGAAATTTGTAAACATGCACACATGAACAAAAATCTGACACAAAATAATTCTGCTGCCTAAAGCTGAAATTTTGAAAATAAAATTTAAGCAATATGAGTGTGGTATCAGAAATGCTGTGTAAGTAACATGATCAATGTAAATTCGAATTGGCATAATAAATAAAATGAGTATATTTCAAAAGTATATATTATATCTCCATGTTGACAAAATTTTAGACTCAGCGACAAAAGGATTTACAAGTAGAACGTAAATGAGACGTTAAGTTGTCTTAGCAATTAACATAAACAAAATTCAAATACATATAACAGTTTCCATGCCTCTTAAAAAGTGATAGACTATTATAATTAGCACACCATATTCATTAGATGAAACTGCATAAATGAGAAGTTTCTGCACAAAAAAATAGTGTCTACATAATCTCTGAAGTTGAAAGAATAAAACAAAATACTTTAACTAATTAGCTGTGTATTTATTGTAGAAAGTAAGTGCTTGAAAATTAACTCACTATAACTATACAACATATTACAGTACAATAATGCTAAACTAGTAAAAATGATTATTTTACAAAAACAAAAGCATAATTTATAAAAGATAAAATTATCATTATTTTTCATTTCAATTTGGAAATAAGATTTCTCTCATAAGTACTATGCATACGGGCCTATGGTTGTATTGTCACATCCTGGATCCTTGCCCCTTTTCCAGGATGTTCCATGTCTTCTGTTATGATGACAGGATAGTTCCCTTTTTTTACCCTATTCTTTGGCACTGATGTATTTATAGCCATCACATTATCCATACACTTGTTGGCTGCATTTGTAAACAAATATTTATGACTGTGCATTGTTCCTTATCTGATCTACTGAATATCTTTGATTGTTACCTCAGTTACCAACATGATAAAAATTAGCTTATATTTTTCTTGCAAAGGGGTTGGGAAAATATTTCCTCTCCATGATATTATTGCCCCAGTTCTCTCCCTGGACATTCTCATTAAGCCCTTTATTCAAGCTGTCTAACCCTTAAATCCAGGGAAACATATCACTGACAATTGTCCATCATCTATATCAGTTTTTGTTCATCACATAACGAGGTAATCTTCATACTGGCTACGAAGTCTTTCACGATGTATTTCTTGAGTAAAATCTCTCGGTATACATGCCGCGTCAATTCAGGATAAAACTCCAAGCTTTCGACCACTACCTCCATGGTCGTCATCAGGGCTAAAACTGACTGTCGTGAACTAGCCAGGTTCCCACTTTAATATGCAAAGGACGGCTTCTGGTTGGCTGGAATACGTCATAGCAACAGCAACAGCGACATGGCGCGTAGTGAACTGTGCCCTCTACTTCCATAGATGTAGTTGCTATCCCGCGTTGCTTGCAGCGCCATCCCTTGAATAAGGAGGTAAAGTGCGGGAAGTTTTTCTCTGCGATTTTTCTTTATCCAGTGCACTCTTCCAAGTGTTGCTAAGTGCATAGCCGTTGTCTCTGTTAACGTTATTATTGCTAAGTCTAATTTCGACTGCTTCCCGGATCACAGAGTCCCAGTAATTCGATGCGTGGGCTATTACTCTGGTTTCTTCAAATAAAATCTTATGCTTGTTAAGCAGGCTATGTTCAGCCACCGCTGATTTTTCCAAATACCTGTATTCCAGGTGGCGTTGGTGCTCGATGCAGCGCTCAGCAACAGTTCTTGCAGACTGGCCCACGTAATTCTTGCCGCATTCGCAAGGAATAGTATAAATTCCCGGCACTCTTAAGCCGAGACTATCTTTGACTGGTCTCAACATTTCCTTAATTTTCCTAGGTGGTTAGAAAACTGGTGTTATTCCTTGCCTCTTCAGGACTCTGGCTATCTTGCTCATTGTAGCACCACAAAAAGGAAGCCGCACTATGTGTTGGTCCTCTTCTTGTATGTGGCCGGTATCGTGTCTTACTTTCTTGGGCAATACTGATTTAATTTCACCAGCAGAATAACCATTCCTCTTGAAAACAGTCGTCAAATGGTTAATCTCAGGACCGAGGTGGTCCTTGTCGGAAATAGCCCTGGCTCTGTGTACTAAAGTATTCAGCATAGCTCTCTTCTGAGACGGATGATGGAAGCTATGGCTATGCAGGTATAAGTCTGTTTGGGTTGGCCTCCTGTACACAGAATGGCCCAGTCATCCATCTGGCTTTTGCTCCACCAACACATCTAAAAAAGGTAACTTCCCTTCCTTCTCTACCTCCAATGTAAATTTTATGTTTGGATGTACACCATTCAAATGTTCGACAAACTGCTGCAGCGTGTCGCTGCCGTGTGGCAAGATTAAAAAAGTATCATCGACGTATCTGTAGAAGCATGATGGGCAGAGGTGAGCACTGCTCAGCGCTCGTTCTTCAAAGTCCTCCATGAAAAAATTCGCTATTGCTGGTGACAGTGGCGAACTCATGGCTGTTCCATCCGTCATTTCATAATAATTTCCACTGTATAAAAAGTAAGTGGTCGTCAAGGTATGCTGGAACAACTTCAAAATTTCTGAGGAGAAATGAGCAGCCAACAGTTGTAATGTGTCATCCACAGGTACTTTGGTGAACAGAGAAACCACGTCGAGGCTGACCATGATAACACTTGGGCCTTTCTTTATCTGTTTTATGATATCAACAAACATTTTTGAATTCTTAATATGATGTGGGCAGTGACCAACTATACGCACCAACAATTTAGTTAAGTGCTTTGCAAGCTTGTATGTAGGAGAGCCAATAGCGCTAACAATCGGTCTCAACAGGACGCTCTCTTTATGAACCTTTGGCAAACCGTACAGTCTTGGTGGCCTAGGTGCTCTCGGCCGTAAGTTCTTCACCAGTTCGTCGGAGAGGCCAGAGTTTTGTAGTAGCTCCCTTGTCTTCCTGCTGAGCGCCGATGTGGGATCCCATCTGAGAATCCGGTATGTGCTGTCCTCCAGTAATAATCCAACTTTCTTGTGGTAATATGTAGCATTGAGGATTACCGTGGCGTTCCCCTTGTCAGCAGGTAAAACAACTAGATCTTCATCCTTCTGCAACAACTTCAGTCCTTGTCTCTCCTCTCTGCTGATGTTTGACTTAGGCGGCTTGGATGTCGCTAAAATCCGGCTAGTAGCAAGCCTTACGTCATCCGCTGCTTCTTGAGGAAGATAATGAACTGCTTGTTCCACTCCACTAATGATCTCAACCACCAGTAACTTACGTGGAGCTGGGGCAAAGTTCAATCCTTTACTGAGAGCCGAGATGGTAGCTTCATCAAGTTGCTTGTCAGAGAAGTTGATAACAGTGCGGTGAATGCCATTGGACCCAGTAGTTCCTTGATCACGGTTAAGCTGCTCAAATTTATCGGCCTGTTTCGCCAAAGTCCTGCTTAAATTGGCTCGTTGGTGTGCCGTCAAAGTCATATCCACCCATTTCCAGTCCAATGGTGAGAGGACTCCGGCCAGAAATAAATGGCAACTAAATAACAGGCGAGCGTTCATGTCTAGTTCATACCTGGTATGATGTATCCTCTCTTTCACAATAGCATGGCTGGTCTTTCGTAAAATTCTGTTTACTGCAGCGCTTCTGATGTGGTATTTGACAACTGAAAACTTCAGTACTACCTCCTTGTCATGACAACGTTGTAAAAATTCAGATTGCTCAGCAACTGAGACTGTTTCAGGCGCAGCTTTTTCCAAAATCAGCAGTGGCTGAACATAGCCTGCTTAACAAGCATAAGATTTTATTTGAAGAAACCAGAGTAATAGCCCACGCATCAAATTACTGGGACTGTGATCCGGGAAGCAGTCGAAATTAGACTTAGTGATAATAAAGTTAACAGAGACAACGGCTATGCATTTAGCAACACTTGGAAGAGTGCACTGGAGAAAGAAAAATCGCAGCGAAAAACTTCTCGCACCTTACCTCCTGATTCAAGGGATGGCGCTGCAAGCAACGCGGGATAGAAACTATATCTATGGAAGTAGAGGGCACCACTTCACTACGCGCCATATCGCTGTTGCTATGACGTATTCCAGCCAATCAGAAGCTGTCCTTTGCATATAAAAGTGGGAACCTGGCTAGTTCACGACAGTCAGTTTTACCCCTGATGACAACCATGGAGGTAGTGGTCGAAAGCTTAGAGTTTTATCCTGAATTGACGCGGCATGTACACCGAGAGATTTTTAATCTTCATACTAATATCTTCAAAATGGAAAATTCTTCTATTGGGTTATCTAATTATTAGGTAGTTAAAAGCTATTCAAAGTATTTCTTATAACTATCCCAAGAATTATTAAAATATTCTGGAGGCAATGGTTTATTCTATTCTAGAGGAGCACTATTTCATTTCGAATTTTCCTGAAAACTTTCGCTGAATCTAAAATCTTCTGAAAGGGCCATACTATGTTCTGCTGCATCCCGTACCAAATAGTACAGTGCAAAGCCAAGTTTCTTATCTTCTTCCCACTTCTTAGGTAATCACCTATAAAACACTTGCAAAAAATATGTTGGATGTACTTCTCCATAAGGTTTAAATTTTGGAAAATATTTAGATAAATTCATCATACTTCCAAACTGAAGCTCCTCTACTACCTCTCCTGATAACCTAGTATTGCTGACAGCCATTTACTTATTAAGCTCTTTCTTGATATTTTCTAATATTTCTCATAATTTCTGAATTTCCTTCTGATGTTATACAGTATCGCTGAAAGAATTAGTCGCAGCACTGGTGGATACAACTTTCTTTTATAAACTCTTGTTCAATGAACTTTTGATGACGTTCCTCAAAACTAGTCAGTGTTTGGGGCACCAATTATTTCACCAAAATCTCTACTCTGTTCTAATGCTTGCACTTGGACTTGCTTATCTGAGAATTGACTGAGCATCTCTTCAAATTGAAGATAGACAGTTTCTCTGTTTCATCTTATCCCATATCTCTAACTGTTTTTGACCTCCTTTCTGACTAAATCACAATGTTCTCCTAAAACTTTTTTAATTCTTTTTCTTCGATTTTTATTTCTTTCATTTGTTTTTAATCCCTCTACATGAGTGTTAAAGTTTGAAATACTGTTCAACAACTCTTCCTTTTTGCCTTTAATACTGTTTGCTAATTTTCCAATTTTTTAAATAATTCCAGTAATTTGCTGTCCATCCTGTGAGTAGTAACCGGCATACAGTAGAAACATATATTCTCTTAAGAACACTTAAGCACTGTTACTCTGTTTTGGACACTGCTGCACACTGCCAGTGAAATGTTTTTCTATAACTCATCATAGAATGACTTACTAAAAGAATTGTACTACGTATGTACTCCCTTCTGTATCATAACAAGATTTCCATTGTATGTTTACTTTTACAACAGTGAGTGAAGCAGACCATTTATAAATTGTAATTTATAATGTATCACTTCAGGTATATCTCATCCATTGACATTCACTCTTCAAGGCAGAATTGACCATTTCCCAGAATGATCTTCAACTGTTTTGTTGTTTACTTTCTCGACATCACTCCCTCTCTCTGAGAGGTCCAAGGCACTGCCAAAGCATGCGAGAAGTCCACAGCAGGTGGAGACATGCAATAAGCATTATGTCTTGCCCATGTCTGGGGCTGGTGGCACTCATGCCTCATCTGTACATACGTTAAACCAGTGCACACTGCAGAATATTCCACACTTATGCTTCAGTTATGATGAATATCTTTTATTGGCTTAAGAAAATAAAGGCACAACATGCTATTCCAGAAAATCCCTTGTTATACCACAGTATCTGGTGTGACATGCCCTAGGGCAAAGAATGCCCATACATTCCCACAAAATTTTTGCACATAATTTTCTGAGCTGTGTGTAAACTGTCTCATTGATGTATCCAGACAACAGCAAACTTAATAAGTGAGGTAGTGCGATGAGGAATCCAGAGGGACTGCTAAGCTTGGGCATGCTGCTGGCTCAGTTACCAGCACAGCAAAGTCAACCAGCATCCCTTTAGACTGGCTGGGTATTTGACAGAGCCAAAAACAAGATGTCCATATGGACATAGTAGAGCTGTTACCTTATTCTGCTGGTCACTGCTACCTAATAACTGTAGTGGATTGTTTCATGAGATGGCATGAAACTACTCTCATACCAGACACCTCTGCAGAGACGATCACAAAGGTGTTGTTGCTTACATGCTTCTTGAGATTTGGCCTTCCTGAAAACATTACTGTTCATCATTGATGACATTTACTCACAGCTGTTTAATAAGGTCCTTGAACCAGCAGCTGCAACAGTCTTTGCACCACTAGCTATCCCACATTTTACTACTGCTTGCAAATATTTTGCATCTCTTTATTTGCAGTTTCAATTTCTTTATTTACACAGGACCATTCTATCAAGTCGTATGACAGTAGAAACCATTGTAGTAATACTGAAAGACCACTAAGGACCTGGATTAGTTAATCCCATGTTGCACAGAGTACATATACGTCCCTGAGGGAACTACTGTTACAATTTTTCTAATTCACATTCCTGGATTTCACTTATTTCCAATCCATTAGTTAGCCCTAGTTGTATCATACCACATTTCAGTATTTTTGTCACATATTGTCTAAATAACATCTACACTTCCTTTTATTTGTATTTTTCACAACTTTGCTTCACAACAACACTAACAACACATGTACTTTCCCACAATCCAACTTTAAAGTTTGTCAAAACATCCCTAAACCAAAGTTTTCGACATAATTTAGGCAACACCACATTGTGTGCCTGCTTATGTATTCTCAGTTGTTGACTCATGTTGCTCTTGGGAACATTGTATCTTCACTTGTTTTTGTCAAATTCTTGGAGTTTCACAAATGCACACTCTTTTTTGCGCCACTAATTTGAGCCCTCCTTTTAAGTCCCCAGGTAATGTGGCTTATCTAGGCATGTGGGCAACAGCAAAGTTAGTGGGAAGCAAGGTGGTGTGCTCATTAATCCATAGGGGCTACCCAGATTGGGTGTGCTCCTGCCTCAATTGCCAGAGCTCCAAAGTCGACCAACATGCCTTCACACTGGTTGGGCATTTTACAATGCCAAAAGCAAAAATTTTAGATTATACAGGTGGACATAATAGAGCTGTTTTCTTAATCTGCTGTTCACTGCTAACTAAAAGGTGTTGTTGCCATATATGATGTTACTGGAAGCATCCTTGTGCTTCATTCAAATAATATATGAATCACTAGTAATAGTAAATATGCAAGTAAATATGCAAATATGCAAATTTTGCAACATAGATTGCAAAAGTTAAACTTTTGTTTCTATTTCATATTATTATTTTTTTAATGTACTGCAGAAATAATGGTGACTATTTTCACATTGACAGTTAAATTTATTTTCAATCTGACCACTATATTTACCATTACCATATACTATATACCAAATCCATATATGATGCTTCTGGAAGCATCTTTATGCTTTATCCAAATACTATATGAATCACTATTAATAGTAAATATGAAGGTCAGATTGAAAATAAATTTAATTGCCAATGTGAAAATAGTCACAACTATTTCTGCAGTACATGAAAAAATAATAATATGAAATAGAAACATAACTTTAACTTTTGTAATGTATGTTGATTGTCTAATTATGCTTGTTGTTAGGAGAAAAAGCTTATCAGAAGTACTGTCAGATCCAAGGGAATATTGTGTGACATTTGAGAACTGCAAGGTAATGTATTTCTTGAGTAAAAATGTATGGTCTTGTCATGAATAAAATATGACAATTACATGTAGAGCATTATTTGATTATGATGTTGTAAGGATGATGATTAGGGAGATATTTGATATTGTAATGGTGTTAGAAGGAGGCTACATGATACTGTGATGATGATGTTTACAGAGGCTATTGAGATGACATTTTTGGTGCACCAGGTGGCCCAGGCATGTCGTCCTCCTTCAATGTTTGTTAATTACAGATACCACAGATGCCAAAAAGCTAGCCTAAGCAGAACAGTAAAGGGGACTCTATACCAACAGAGAGGAGACCATGCTAAACAAAAGACCAGTGATTGAAAGCAAACACTATACAGCTACAAATGGTCTTATAGCTCATTGCTGGAAAACTTGCTTGCTATAGGAGGGGTGCGGGGTTTGATTCCTGAGCTTGAGAAAGGTGTCTGTGTAAAAGCATGGTTGTCCCTGACCGCAACAATATGCACAAGGGCCAAAGCATATTAATTATCCATTTCAAGGCGTAGCAATGTACGAGGGCAGTTCAATAAGTAATGCAACACATTTTTTTTCTGAAAAAGGGGTTGTTTTATTCAGCATTGAAATACACCAGGTTATTCCCCAATCTTTTAGCTACACAACACTATTTTTCAACGTAATCTCCATTCAAGGCTACGGCCTTACGCCACCTTGAAATGAGGGCCTGTATGCCTGCACGGTACCATTCCACTGGTCGATGTCGGAGCCAACGTCGTACTGCATCAATAACTTCTTCATCATCCGCGTAGTGCCTCCCACGAATTGCGTCCTTCATTGGGCCAAACATATGGAAATCCGACGGTGCGAGATCGGGGCTGTAGGGTGCATGAGGAAGAACAGTCCACTGAAGTTTTGTGAGCTCCTCTCGGGTGCGAAGACTTGTGTGAGGTCTTGCGTTGTCATGAAGAAGGAGAAGTTTGTTCAGATTTTTGTGCCTACGAACATGCTGAAGTCGTTTCTTCAATTTCTGAAGAGTAGCACAATACACTTCAGAGTTGATCGTTTGACCATGGGGAAGGACATCGAACAGAATAACCCCTTCAGCGTCCCAGAAGACTGTAACCATGACTTTACCGGCTGAGGGTATGGCTTTAAACTTTTTCTTGGTAGGGGAGTGGGTGTGGCGCCACTCCATTGATTGCCGTTTTGTTTCAGGTTCGAAGTGATGAACCCATGTTTCATCGCCTGTAACAATCTTTGACAAGAAATTGTCACCATCAGCCACATGACGAGCAAGCAATTCCGCACAGATGGTTCTCCTTCGCTCTTTATGGTGTTCGGTTAGACAACGAGGGACCCAGCGGGAACAAACCTTTGAATATCCCAACTGGTGAACAATTGTGACAGCACTACCAACAGAGATGTCAAGTTGAGCACTGAGTTGTTTGATGGTGATCCTTCAATCATCTCGAACGAGTGTGTTCGCACGCTCCGCCATTGCAGGAGTCACAGCTGTGCACGGCCGGCCCACACGCGGGAGATCAGACAGTCTTGCTTGACCTTGCGGCGATGATGACACACGCTTTGCCCAATGACTCACCGTGCTTTTGTCCACTGCCAGATCACCGTAGACATTCTGCAAGCGCCTATGAATATCTGAGATGCCCTGGTTTTCCGCCAAAAGAAACTCGATCACTGCCTGTTGTTTGCAACGCACATCCGTTACAGATGCCATTTTAACAGCTCCGTACAGCGCTGCCACCTGTCGGAAGTCAATGAAACTATACGAGACAAAGCGGGAATGTTTGAAAATATTCCACAAGAAATTTCCGGTTTTCTCAACCAAAATTGGCCGAGAAAAAAAATGTGTTGCATTACTTATTGAACTGCCCTCGTATATACTATGGACAATGCATAATGCACCAATTCATGCTTCACAACTGGCAGTATAACATAAATGCTATCATATCTTTGACTACACAAAAGAACAATGAATATAATAAGTTTCATAAATGATGTTCCTCTAACCCTGGGTTATAGAGTGACAGATCTTTATAATATATACAATACATTACATCTTTATAATACAGATGTTCAAATGCGTGTCTACCTTGTTGGATGCATTGATGTAAGTGCCTCTCAGTATTAGTGTGGACACCTCTTAACATTTCTGCAGACTCTGTAACGCAAGCATGACATTTTCATTCTTTTAACACATCTGGATTTTCCAGTTCCGCTTCATAAACCCTGGCTTTGATATAATCCCATAAGAAAAAACCAAGGGCAATAATTCAGGTGATCTCACTGGCCATCAAATGAAACCGCCACAACCTATCCACCGTTCATACAACAATGGGGTGATGCACCATCATGCTGAAACCATTGCCTCATAGCTAACTGAACTGCAATGTATTTTTTGAGATGCACAAGATTCAGCTCATTTAGTAGGAATTGCAAATACAGACACACAGTTGATCTCAAATCCAAATAAACTGGTCCAGTGATGTGCTCTCCTAGAATGCCCCACCATACATTACCACCTCAGTGCACTTGCATGTGATGTGGTCATAACCGGTGACGATTTTCAGAAGCTCAAAAATGTAGATTGTGCCTATTGATAGTGGTATCATTGTAAAAATATCATTCATCTTCCCATAAAATCTGCCTGATGAAATCCAGATTCATGCCTACTTTATTTACGAGATGTCTGCAGAATGATACCCAATTTTGGAAATGATTTCCGTATAGCTGTTTGTGGGGGTGCAGCTTAAAGAGATGCCATTTTAATTCCTCTAGAATCCTTTGTACCGAAGTTCTAGATATCCCCAGGTCTGCTGCAGCTCTTCATCCTGATTATGATGAGAAGTAGGTATTACTGCACAAGATTTCATAATATTAATATTAATAATAATAATGACCATATAATTATTATTATTACCTCCTCAAGGACTACCACCTTAATGTTGGTGGGGAGGTTTGTGTGCATCAGTGATCCACTGACTCATGCTGGTGGGAGCTGTGCTCCTGGTAGGGTCACTCATGCCAGACAGGTCAGTTGGTGAGATTACAAACAAACAGTAGTCCCCCCAGGGGGCTCCTGTCTTGGGAGTAGGTGGGTGGCAACCACATGGGCCCTTAGCTAAGTCTGACATTACTTCCACTTACTTGCATCAGGCTTCTTCTGTTTTCTTTCCTATCGGCCTCCCTTGGCCAACTCTTACTCTTTCAACCCCAGTGGTATTAGGTTTTGAGGCCTGAGGGTGTCTTTCATTTCTCTTTTCTATTCTCCAACAATCAAAGGTTGGCAAAGGACACCGCTCATGCTGCCGATACCTGTTTGGAGAAACAAAACTCTGGGAACTGTTCACTGAAATGTGAGAAATCAATCAGACCTCAAGGAATTCAATGCTGCTCTGCCAACAAACCCTACTCCCACATCCTAGAAGGCATGAGTTGTGAGACCCCTAGACAATATATGATGCACAGTGGATACAGGCTACAAAGCCAATGGGAGAGGATGAAAGGCAAACTTATTTCCAGTACCTTTAAATAACCAGAACATATTGACTAAGGGAAATAACCCCAAAAGAAAATCCTGGCCCTCCTAGAAGGGAGTTGAGGAGATGGCTGGTAATCAACTCTCAGAAAACACAGGCTACTCCGAGTACCCAAACAAGCCTCAGAAACATGATGGTCTCAAAGGTAAATGACAACGCTATGAAGAAAGACAAACAGAAATGGTTAAATGAACACATCAAAGTAGCAACCTGGAATGTGAGAGGAATTTCCCAAAAGGAGGTGGATCTAGTAAATATACTAAACAACATGAACATCAATGCTGTAGCACTCACAAAAACTAAAAAGAAATCAAGAGGAAATAAAATGTAGGGTATTACATTATGTTCTATAGTGGTGTTGAACAACATAAAAGAGCAAGCAAAGGTGTAGCATTACTCCTGTATAAAAAATGAGAAAAAGACATCTAAGATTGTACACACATAAGAGAAAGAATACTTACAGTAAGGCTGAAACTGATAAGGGGAAAGGCCACCTTTATATGTGTATATGCACTTGTAGAAGGGAAAAAAAGATGAGTCTGAAAACTTCTATGAAGAACTACAGCAGACTCTGAGTAAATACAGTGCTACTGATCAGATTATTATGATGGGTGATTTCAATGTCAGATAGAAAATATCACAGTAACAAACATTACAGGCCTGTTTGGAGAACCAATATGTAATGAAAATGGAAAATTACTAAGAGATTTTGCCATTTACAACAATTTAAAAATCACAAATTCACTTTTTAAGAAAAAGGATACACACAAGTATACTTGGGCCAGCAGAGGTCTTAGATCAATAATTGGCTACATCTTAGTAAATGATAAGCTAGCAGGCCAAGTAAGAGACACAGTTTATAATGGACAAGATATATGATCAGATCATTTTGTACTAATCTCCAGAATAGATCTTTTTGCAAAATGGAAGAAAATAACTAAACGAGTAACAAACCAACAACGCAAAAGTGTTTATAAAGTATACTTGCTTGAAGAGGTCACAATCAGATACCTGTACCAAAGGAGACTGAATGAAGAACTAGCAAACTTACAAATTAAAGACAATATAGAAGAAGAATGACAAACTCTCAAGAATACTGTATGCAGAGTAGCAGGAGAAGCTCTCGGTAAAAAGAAAATAATATGGAAAAGAAAAGGCCTAAAAATTTGGAATGAGGATATAATGAAAGCTTTTAAAGAAAAACAGGACGCATATATAAAACACTTAAGCAACTCCACTATTGAGAGCGCGACTGCTACGGTCGCAGGTTTGAATCCTGCCTCGGGCATGGATGTGTGTGATGTCCTTAGGTTAGTTAGGTTTAAGTAGTTCTAAGTTCTAGGGGACTGATGACGACAGTAGTTAAGTCCCATAGTGGTCAGAGCCATTTGAACCATCCACTATTGAGAACAAACAATGCTATAAGGAGAAAATAAATAGTGCTAAGTGCATAGTAAGGAAAGCACATCAGGAACACTGGGATATCCATGGAAGACAATGAATGGCATATAAGATTTTAAAAACCCTAAACACAACAGAAAGAGAGAAGATACAAATAAATAGTATTGAAGAAGAACAGTGGATAAATCATTACAGTTAGTTATGGATGATCAAATAGCACAAGAAACTGAAATTGAACAACTATACAAGAAAGGATTAGATGAAATACAGTCTGACAAATTAACATCTGCACTAACATCACTTAAGAACAGAAAAGCAACAGGAAAAGATGGCATTAATGCTGAATTATAAAAATATGGAGGAATGATGCTGCACCAACGACTCCTACATCTCTTCAATGAATGTTGGAAGAAGAAGAAGAGTATTCCCAAAGACTGAAAAACAGCTAGAGTGATATCAATTTTTAAAAACGGAGATAAAAGCTTATGCAGTAATTACAGAGGAATAAGTTTACTGGATTCAGAATACAAAGTGTATGCTAAGATTTTAAAAACAAAACTTAAAAACATAGCAGAAGCAGTACTGCATGAGGAACAAATGGGTTTTAGGAAAGGATGCTCCACAATGGATGCAGTTTTTATTCTAAGCAAATAACAGAAAAATGGACTTTCATTTACTTAAAAAAAGCTTTTGACAATGTCAATAGACAGAAACTTTGGGAAATAATGATGAATCGCGGGTATCCAAAGCATCTAGTAAATGTGATACAAAGTTTATATCAAGACACAAATATCAATCTAGATCTCAGTGGTAAAATAACTAATGAGATACTAACTAATAAAGGGGTACAACAAGGCTGATGCATCTCTCCAACTTTGTTCAACATTTACATTAATGAAATAATACATACATGGAAATCAGAATTTCAGAAAGACATCTACCAAAACAGGAGCATTCTTTTAATTAATTTGCTATATGCTGATGAAGCAGTGATCTTTGCACATAAAGAAGATGACCTTCAGAAAGGAATCTACTTGCTAAAACAAATAAGTGTAAAATTTAACATGGAAATTTCGAAAGAAAAAACTAAGACAATGGCCTTCATGGGGAAAGAAACAATCAGAACCAAAACAGTGATAGATCAGAAGATTTTAGAGCAAGTAAACCACTTCAATTGCCTCAGATGTGAAGTGACATATGTCTATAGCAGAAATATTGAAATTAAGCTTAGGAAATTCAGCCAGATATGTGGAACAATTAACAGAAACCAAAAAAACAAAATCATGGAAGACACTCGAGTTAAATTTTACAAAACTGTTGCAGTTCCCACACTGCTCTATGGAAGTGAGACCTGTGTGATTCCCAAGAAGCAAGAAAGCTGGATTCAGGCACAAGAAATGAAATTCCTTAGAGGCGTTAAAGGTTGCACAAGAGGAGACAGGCTAAGAAATCAAGATATTAGGGAACAACTGCAAATCTTTTGCCTCAATGATAAAATTTGAGATTACAGAAGAAAATGGAACGAACATCTACAAAGAATGGAAAATGAGAGCCTTCCCTTGTTGTTATTGTAGTTGATGTTGTTGTTGTCTTCAGTCATGAGACTGATTTGATGGAGCTCTCCATGATACTCTATGCTGTGCAAGCTGCTTCATCTCCCAGTACATACTGCAGTCTACATCCTTCTGAATCTGCTTAGTGTATTCATCTCTTGGGCTCCCTCTATGATTTTTATCCTCCACGCTGACCTCGAATACTAAATTGGTGATCCCTTGATGCCTTAGAACATGTCCTACCAACCAATCCCTTCTTCTAGTCAAGTTGTGCCACAACTACTCTTCTCCCCAATTCTATTCAAAACCTCCAAATTAGTTATGTGATCTACCCATCTAATCTTCAGCATTCTTCTGTAGCACCATATTTTGAAAGCTTCTATTCTCTTCTTGTCCAAACTACTTATTGTCCATGTTTCACTTCCATAAGGGCTACACTCCATACAAATACTTTCAGAAACGACTTCCTGACACTTAAATCTATACTCGAAGTTAACAAACTTCTCTTCTTCAGAAACGCTTTCCTTGCCATTGCCAGTCTACATTTTATATCCTCTCTACTTTGACCAACATCAGTTATTTTGCTCCCCAAATAGCAAAACTCCTTTAATACTTCAAGTGTCTCATTTCCTAATCTAATTCCCTCAACATTACCCGACTTAATTCGACTACATTCCATTATCCTCATTTTGTTTTTGTTGATGTTCATCTTATAATCTCCTTTCAAGACACTGTCCATTCTGTTTAACTGCGCTTCCAAGTCCTTTTCTGTCTCTGACAGAGTTACAATGTCAATGGCGAACCTTAAAGTTTTTATTTCTTCTCCTTGGATTTTAATACCCACACTGAATTGTTCTTTTGTTTCCTTTACTGCTTGCTCAATATACAGATTGAATAACATTGAGGAGAGGCTACAACCCTAGTGGAGAGGCTACAACCCTGTCTCACTCCCTTCCCAACTGCTACTTCCCTTTCATGTCCCTCGACTCTTATAAATGCCATCTGGTTTCTGTACAAATTGTAAATAGCCTTTCGCTCCCTGTAATTTTCACATCTGTCAACACCTGCTTTCTTTGGGATTGGAATTATTATATTCTTCTTGAAGTCTGAGGCTATTTCACCTGTCTCACACATTTTGCTCACCAGATGGTAGAGTTTTTTTCAGGACTGGCTCTCCCAAGGCTGTCAGTAGTTCTAATGGAATGTTGTCTACTCCCTGGGCCTTGTTTCGACTTAGGTCTTTCAGTGCTCTGTCAAACTCTTCATGCATTATCATATCTCCTATTTCATCTTCATCTACATCCTCTTCCATTTCCATACTACTGTCCTCAAGTACATAGTCCTTGTATAGACCCTCTGTATACTCCTTCCACCTTTCTGCTTTCCCTTCTTTATTTAGAACTGGTTTCCCATCTGAACTCTTGATATTCATACAAGTGGGTCTCTTTTCTCCAAAGGTCCCTTTAATTTTCCTGTAGGCAGTATCTATCTTACCTCTAGTGAGATAAGCCTCTACATCCTTACATTTGTCCTCTAGCCATCCCTGATTAGCCATTTTGCACTTCCTGTCGATCTCATTTTTGAGTCATTTTTATTCCTTTTTGCCTGCTTCATTTATTGCATTTCTGTATTTTCTCCTTTCCTCAATTAAATTCAATATTTCTTCAGTTACCCAAGGATTTCTACTAGCCCTCGTCTTTTTACCTACTTGATCCTCTGTCGCATTCACTACTTCATCCCTCAAAGCTACCCATTCTTCTTCTACTGTACTTCTTTCCCCCATTCCTGTCAATTGTTCCCTTATGTTCTCCCTGAAACTCTGTACAACCTCTGGTTGTTTCAGTTTATCCAGGTCTCGTCTCCGTAAATTCCCACCTTTTTGCAGTTTCTTCAGTTTTAATCTACATTTCATAACCAATAGATTGTGGTCAGAGTCCACATCTGCCCCTGGAAAAGTCTTACAATTTAACACCTGGTTCCTAAATCTCTGTCTTACCATTATATAATCTATCTGATACCTTCTAGTATCTCCAGGCTTCTTCCATGTATACAACCTCCTTTCATGATTCTTGAACCAAGTGTTGGCTATGATTAGGTTATGCTCTGTGCAAAATTCTACCAGGCGGCTTCCTATTTCATTTCATACCCCTTAAAGGCAAGAAATTATAAGTGCCATAGGAGAAGAAACAGATAAAGGCCCCGACAGAGATGGGTACCGTAACAGGCAATTCCTGCCTAATATCTGAAGAGAAGATGAAGATGATTATTATTATTTTCGATTATTCCCATTTAAAGAGAGCATTTGAACTTGAATTCCTTTATGATGATTGTTTATGTTGATGAAGATTATTATTATTATTTCTCTCCTTTCTCAGACGTTATGTCTGGTTAAAAATGGGAAGTGATGCAGACCTCGATCAAGCGTGACTTCCTTTTAACTGTACGGTATATGTTTCATTGCATTTAGGAACTTTCAGATAATTGTACATGTATCAATAATTACAGATTTCTGTAGTTGTATATATATATATGTTTGGATGTAGCTGTATTGTGTTGATGTACTGGTGGATATTGTGTGGTATGACTCCTGTAGTTGATAGTATAATTGGTATAATGTCAACTTTATCCTGATGCCACATGTCCTTGACTTCCTCAGCAAGTTGGATGTATTTTTCAATTTTTTCTCCTGTTTTCTTCTGTATATTTGTTGAATTGGGTATGGATATTTCGATTAGTTGTGTTAATTTCTTCTTTTTATTGGTGAGTATGATGTCAGGTTTGTTATGTGGTGTTGTTTTATCTGTTATAATGGTTCTGTTCCAGTATAATTTGTATTCATCATTCTCCAGTACATTTTGTGGTGCATACTTGTATGTGGGAACGTGTTGTTTTATAAGTTTATGTTGTAAGGCAAGCTGTTGATGTATTATTTTTGCTACATTGTCATGTCTTCTGGGGTATTCTGTATTTGCTAGTATTGTACATCCGCTTGTGATGTGATCTAGTGTTTCTATTTGTTGTTTGCAAAGTCTGCATTTATCTGTTGTGGTATTGGGATCTCTAATAACATGCTTGCTGTAATATCTGGTGTTTATTGTTTGATCCTGTATTGCAATCATGAATCCTTCCGTCTCACTGTATATATTGCCTTTTCTTAGCCACGTGTTGGATGCGTCTTGATAGATGTGTGGCTGTGTTAGATGATACGGGTGCTTGCCATGTAGTGTTTTCTTTTTCTAATTTACTTTCTTTGTATCTGTTGATGTTATGTGATCTAAAGGGTTATATAAGTGGTTATGAAATTGCAATGGTGTAGCCGATGTATTTATATGAGTGATTGCTTTGTGTATTTTGCTAGTTTCTGCTCATTCTAGAAAGAATTTTCTTAAATTGTCTACCTGTCCATAATGTAGGTTTTTTATGTCGATAAATCCCCTTCCTCCTTCCTTTCTGCTTAATGTGAATCTTTCTGTTGCTGAATGTATGTGATGTATTCTATATTTGTGGCATTGTGATCATGTAAGTGTATTGAGTGCTTCTAGGTCTGTGTTACTCCATTTCACTACTCCAAATGAGTAAGTCAATATTGGTATAGCATAAGTAATTATAGCTTTTGTCTTGTTTCTTGCTGCCAATTCTGTTATCAGTATTTTTGTTAGTCTTTGTCTATATTTTTTTTTAGTTCTTCTTTAATATTTCTATTATCTATTCCTATTTTTTGTCTGTATCCTAGGTATTTATAGGCATCTGTTTTTTCCATCGCTTCTATGCAGTCGCTGTGGTTATCCAATATGTAATCTTCTTGTTTAGTGTGTTTTCCCTTGACTATGCTATTTTTCTTACATTTGTCTGTTCCAAAGGCCATATTTATATCATTGCTGAATACTTCTGTTATCTTTAGTAATTAGTTGAGTTGTTGATTTGTTGCTGCCAGTAGTTTTAGATCATCCATGTATAGCAAATGTGTGATTTTGTGTTGGTATGTTCCAGTAATATTGTATCCATAATTTGTATTATTTAGCATGTTGGATAGTGGGTTCAGAGCAAGGCAGAACCAGAGAGGACTTAATGAGTCTCCTTGGTATATTCCACGCTTAATTTGTATTGGCTGTGATGTGATATTATTTGAATTTGTTTGTATATTAAGTGTGGTTTTCCAATTTTTCATTACTATGTTTAGGAACTGTATCAATTTAGGATCTGCTTTGTATATTTCCAATATTTGTAGTAACCATGAGTGGGGTACACTATCAAAAGCATTTTGGTAATCAATGTATGCGTAGTGTAGTGACCTTTGTTTAGTTTTAGCTTGATATGTCACCTCTGCATCTATTATCAGTTGCTCTTTACATCCTTGTGCTACTTTGCAACAGCCTTTTTGTTCTTCATTTATAATTTTGTTCTGTGTTGTATGTGTTATTAATTTCTGTGTAATGACTGAAGTTAATATTTTGTATATTGTTGGTAGGTATGTTATGGGGCGATATTTAGCTGGATTTGCTGTGTCTGCTTGATCTTTAGGTTTCAGATAAGTTATTCCATGTGTAAGTGTATCAGGGAATGTGTGTGGGTCTGCAATGTAACTGTTAAATAATTTAGTTACATGTGAATGTGTTGAGGTGAACTTCTTTAGCCAGAAATTTGCTATTTTATCTTTTCCAGGGGCTTTCAAATTGTGAGTAGAATTAATTGCTTGGGTGACTTCATGTTGCAAAATTATCACTTCAGGCATCCGCGGTATCATCTTGTATGTGTGTGTTTCTGCTTGTATACACCGTGCATGCCTGTTATGTTGTATCGGGTTTGACCATATGTTGCTCCAGAAGTGTTCTATGTCTGTTATGCTTGGTGGATTGTCTACTTTAATGTGTGTGTTATCTATTGTCTGGTAAAATTTCTTTTGGTTTGTGTTGAATTTTTGGTTTTTTTCCTTCCATTTTCACTTTTTTTGTATCTTCTAAGTCGTTTGGCCAATGCTTGTAATTTCTGCTTCTTTTCATCTAATTGCTCTATCGCTTCTTGTTGTGAGATTTTACCTAACCTTTTTCGTTTTTTTTCTGACATTTCATTTCTTATAAATTGTGTTAGCTGTCCGATGTCTTTTCTCAGTTTTTCTATTCTGATCTGCAGCCTGTGTTGCCATGCTGGTTTTGTGGGTTTCTTCTGTGTGTTGGTTGGTTCTGATCTCTGCATAGTATGTATATTTAGTGTAGTGAGTGCTCCTATATAAACCAGTAGTTGTAGCTCTTCCATAGTTGTGTTTTCATTTATTTTGTTGTGTATGATTGTGTTTATAGCTTTTATTGTTGTTTCAACTTGTGGGTTATTTGGTGGTCTATGCAAGAATGGTCTAATGTCTGTATTTGTGTCTTTGTATTCTATATATGTCAGCTGAAATTTCTCTTCTGTATCTAACATGTGTGTCACTTCGTGTTCTACTTGTGCTTGTTCTGGTGGCTGTCTTAAGATTTCGTTATCCTCTGATTGTTTAATTGATGCATGGTGTTCTTTGTTTGTTTGCTCTGGGATGTTTGAGTTCATTACTGTATTTTCTTCTTCTTCTGATTGCACATTATTTTGTTCCAGTATTTGTTATACTTGTTGTTTGATGTTTTCTAATTCTGACTGGAGTATCCTGTTATTTTTGATTATTACACAGATCTGATCGGCTAGTCGTTGTTCTATTAAAAATTTTAATTCTGGGTATCTGGTAATAAATGTTGTGTATACTTGTGATCTGTATCCAGTTGTGTTGGTTCCTAGGTTTGTTGCTTGGTAATAACAGAACATGAGGTGTTGATTAACTTCATCTGACCATCTCATCCTCTGTCTTTGTTTTCCTTCTAGGGTGGTTGCAGGTAGCATATCCTGCAAAACACCTCTATTTGGATTTAAATCATTTTCCAGTTGGCTAGCAGTGTTGTTACCATTGTGGGTGGGCATAGGGTTCAAGTGTCGTCCCCGAGCATGACGGCACTTCTTTAGTTCTGTCCTGAACCAAGTAATCACACTTGCCCTATTAGTGGTTTGTTCTTTTCATCGCCTTTTACGAATGGCAGAACATACCGGAGACCTATTCTTTTCCCGGGCCTCCATGGGGTTTATTATTATTATTATTATCTTCACTTTCTCAGACGTTAAGTCCGGTTAAAAATGGAGTGACGCGGACCTTGATCAAGCGTCACTTCCTTTTAACTGTACGGTATGTGTTATATTGCATTTAGGAACTTTCGGGTAATTGAACATGTATCAATAATTACGGATTTCTGTAGTTGTATATATATGTTTGGATGTAGCTGTATTGCATTGATGTACTGGTGGATATTGTGTGGTATGTCTCCTGTAGTTGATAGTATAATTGGTATGATGTCAACTTTATCCTGATGCCACATGTCTTTGACTTCCTCAGCCAGTTGGATGTATTTTTCAATTTTTTCTCCTGTTTTCTTTTGTATATTTGTTGTATTGGGTATGGATATTTCGATTAGTTGTGTTAATTTCTTCTTTTTATTGGTGAGTATGATGTCAGGTTTGTTATGTGGCGTTGTTTTATCTGTCATAATGGTTCTGTTCCAGTATAATTTGTATTCATCATTCTCCAGTATATTATTATTATTATTATTATTATTGTTATTATTATTTAGTTGCATCCTAAATGAAATAGAACTATATAACTTTTCTTTGTTGTACATTGTACATGCTCATTATTTTCATGTAAGCCATGCTTACATTGTGTGGGATGTGGTCCAAAATACTCAATAATGTTCCGGGCAACATTGGGTAAGACATGGATTGGGCTTTCCATGACAATTTGTACCTGGAAAACTCCATTGGTTCATAAATGCTTCTGTGTATGTCTAAAAACATGCATAGGAGGTAGATGTTGCATTATAAAATATTGTGAATCCAACCTTGGGGCCTCAGCTAAATTGCAGTGGTCTCCCCATAGTTCAGTGTAGTCTTCACTGGAGTACATTGCAGTTTTATGTGTTTGATTGTAAGATCTGACTTGAACTGCAAACAGACAGCCATACGACCTTATCACAGTGGAACAAGGAGGAAAATGCTTGCAGATGGTGGCACAGCTCGGTGGAGGTTTGCTTCTACGTACACTTCCCCTCTGGACAGCAGTGACGAGGCAACATGCAGGAAACAAAATTACAAAGGACGGCTTGCATGGGACACCTATTATAATGTTATGATGTTAGGGTCATTGACAATTCTAAGTTGAGAATGTGTTAAAAACATAATGATGACCTGCTACGTAATTTACGTTATTCTGGTTCAATATAGTATGCTGTATGTAATTATGAAAGATGTCATGAGTGAAATTAGTGTTCTTTACTGGAGTAAAACTTTGATTTGTATTTAACCTCATGAGTTTCTGAAGTAATTGATGGTGTGACATATTTGTGATATATATGTCTTGACCAGAAACATTACTGAATTCACATAGGAATGATTTGTATAAAATGACCAGAATGATAACATGAAGTAATGGTCATAATGATGTAGCCGACTATAAATAATTGATAACAAAACACATAAATCTGATGAACTGCCTGACTTTGTACTTATAACACTGGGCTTAAGTGAGAATAAGAAACAGTTTCTGGCTGTGAGGTCAACTTAAGAGAATTTTTAGTTTAGAACAAAACACTTTGGAATTCTGTACAATATATGTATCTGATACAGATTAGACACTGAAACTAATTGCTTAAAATTTGAGACTTAATGTTAATAATTATTTCTTTGAAAATCATCACTATTATTGAGAAACGTATATAACAGTTTTCTTGTCATCTGAATAAAGCTCCATGTACCATTTGTCAGAGTACTTGGATAACTACATGAGTAAATAATACAGAGGTATATTGAAAAATTAGAGAGAGGAAGATCTGAACCAGTGTCACAATTATTACTGTTTTTTTCAAAAGACCACCTTTCTCAGCTGTCAGAAGTGTGGTTGGTTACATGGTAAAAAGGATGAGAGAAAGTGAGCTATACCAATATTAACAGATTTTTCTCCGCTGTTTTTTCACGGGACCTCGTGACTTACTTGTTGATAGTCAGCTTGGTAGGGGTTGAAGAAGTAGTGAAATAGCAAATTGAGAGGAGGTATGGTAGATTGATTGCACTTATGTAATACTGCCCTTTCTTATGTTCTTCATGTGCACCCATTTAATTTAATCATACGTATTCTTAACCTGGGAGATTAAGTCATTATGTAGCTAAACCACTACAGGCTGCAATAACATGTGTCTAGTACTTAGATTTCTTGTCACCTGTACTTTGATTACTCTTATATACTATATCCTCTTCTGATATATGTAAGAGTGGGGGGTAAAATTTGAAAATAGTAGTTTGATTCTTTATTATATTTATATTCACTATTATATTTATATTATATTATTTATTAATGGACAATCCATTTGCTTTGTTTTGAAATCAGATTTATGATTACTTGCTTTATGTATAATCTATGTATATATTTTGGGAAGATGTAGAAGAGCATTTTATCATGCAATTATATTTCATCTTAATGCTTACTATTATTCATACCTTACTTTTGCCTTTCTCATGTGTGATCAAACTTTTCCATTTATTACGTCATGTCTTCTACAAAATGAATCTTACGATGCTATGTTTGGTTGTACTGAGATGATGAACTGGTGTAAAGGCCATGATGATGATAAGATGAAGAGAAAGATAACAGTACTTTGAATTGAGAGTGGACTAAAAAGAGGATACATGAGTGATCATAATGATACACCATTTCTTCCTGTTATATATCACAGCTTTGATAATGTGTATTGATTAACGCCCATGTCTGGAGACCATATTTTTTATGTTATGTTATGTTATTACTACCTTGTGTTCTGAAAACCTTTCAAAAATACTGTCTAATATTCAGACTTAAGAAAATATTATTATATCTTGATGTATATATTATAGACAAATATTATTCCTGATTAAGAATCAATCTGAATGATACTCTGTGAGCTGCCAATATAAATGCATCTTTGGTCTATGTTTATACTGTGTTGAGTAGTAGCAGCAGTTAGTTGTGACATGGTATAGATTTTTCTCTGTTGTTTTTTTCACATGACCTCCTGGCTTATTTGTTGATAGTCAGCTTGGTAGGGGTTGAAGAAAGTAGTGAAATAGCACATGTTCTTCATGTGCACCCATTTAATTTAATCATATGTATTCTTAACCTGGGATATTAATGGTAAAGATTCTGCATTGTTTGTTACTGGTATTCTGTCTATTCTTGGTTTAGCTTGTTTTTCTAACAATGCATTTTTGTATGGAGACCCAAACAAAATCTTGGGTTCCTTGCCAGTTTCTTCTTTGTTGTGGGTTGATCATATTTTGGAAGTGTATAAATACTGAACAGTCCTACACCTGTCCATACATCAGCACTCTGAACACTGTGGAGCAGCATTTTTCTGTGGGCTCCTGTTGAACTTCTTTGTCTTCTTCAGTTGTTGGAAATTTGGCTCTTTCAGTGATTTCTGATGGAGTAGAGTCTTCTGCTGTGAAGGCATCTGGATTGAATGGGAATATTCCCATTGCCTTGAAAGATTTATCAGCTGTTTGGATTGCAGCTACTCTAGAATATGCAGCTTGAAACAGAGCACCTACCTGTCTCCCTAATGGTAATTTCTGGATTAGTAACCATTAGAGACAAAAAGAGTGGCCGGGGGGGGGGGGGGGGGGGGGCGAGGTGGGGGGGGGGGGGAGGTTAAGATTGGACATATGGTTTTTCCTGCTATTTTACAGCATACTCTCAACCGATGCACCACACAGTTCAAACAAATATCACAAATCGCAGTCACTCTTGGTTCCCTGTTTCTCATGCCATGGTTTGTTTCTCACAGAATGGTGATTCTTTTGGTAAAGGTTATTGTTTACAATATGCAACTTAAAGACTGCATAATTTGAAACAAAAACTTTCTATTTTCTTACTATAACCAATAAATCTGGTGAAGCTCTTCAAGATTACATGTGATGGTGTCACTACAGAAGTAACAATTGAATGTAGTTTTTCATTGTTGGTCATAGTCTCCAGTGTAGAAAAAATGTCACTGCTAACTCTTATCAGACACATACTCTTACCTGATCTTTTCATTTTTCCATTTCACTTTATTATCTTCCTGTATATCATTTACATGATGTAGGAATTGTCACAACAAAGTTATCATACTAGTACAAGTACTTCGGACATAATAACGGAATATCACTTTCAAGGCATTTTTTAAAAGTACAAGTTTAGACATATAAATTAAAATTTTTGGCAATAAATTTACACACAATCAAAGTACTCATCTACGTCATAGAAAGTTTTGCTTAAAAGGTAATTTTTAAGCTCAGTCTTAAATTTTACTTCATCTATTATTGCCTTCATGTACACTGGCAGAGCATTGTAGACTTTTATTCCAAAATAACTTACATGCTTTTGGGTTTGTGTTGTCCTTACCCTTTCTACATACAAATTCTTACAAGTTCTAGTATTATAATTATGGCAGTCCTCATTTGTACGTAGATTTTTCATATGTGCTCTTGTACACAGAATGCTTTTAAAAATATACAGTGATGGTATTGTGAGTATTTGCAGTTCTTTGAAAAGGGGCCTACAATGAGTTCTTGGAGAGTTATGTGTTATGATTCGTATAGCTCTTTTCTGAAATTTGAAGATATCTGTTAAGCTTGATTTAGTTTTACCCCAGAACACTATGCCGTAAGACACAATGGACTGAAAGTAAGCAAAATACACTAGTCTAGTACAGTCTGTGCTGCATACTCTAGATAATATCCTCAATGCAAAACATGCCGAATTGAGCCTTTGGGATAAGTACTTGAGATGGTCTTTCCAGCTTAAGTTTTGATCAATGTGCATTCCCAAAAACTTTGTGGATTGTACACTCTCTATCTTCTTATCCATTAGTTTTAACTGGAGGTCCATATCTTGAGTTGCTTTGCCATACTGTATATAATTTGTTTTACTTAGATTAAGTGTTAACTCATTAGCATTAAATCAATGTTGAATATATTTCAGGACTATATCAGTTGTGGTAGTTAATGATTTTTTATCATCACTTATAATTATGCTAGTGTCATCTGCGAACAACATTATTTTGGTAGAAATATTAGGATTTTTTATGTCATTTATATAAAGCAAGAATAATAAGGGACCAAGAACACTGCCCTGTGGGACACCTATTTCCAATTTCTTTGCATCTGAGACCCACTTGATTTTCTGATTTTTATGTTCTGCAATGATTTCTACTACCTGAGTTCTATCTTGAAGGTAAGATTCAAACCACTGCTTCACAACTCCCCTTACACCTATTGCCTCCATCTTGTTTAACAGAATTTTGTGATGTACTGTATCAAAAGCTTTAGATAAATCTAAGTTAATTCCCACTACACATTTTTTAGTGTCGAGACTCCTGACAATCTCTTTGGTATAGGCATGGATAGCTGATTCTGTGCTGTGGCCCGAGCGAAAGCCATGTTGATTGCAGTTTAGAAGTTTGTGAGCATCTAAGTAATTTATGAGTCTGGTTTTCATTAATTTCTCTAGAATTTTTGAAAATGATTGGAGAAGGGATATTGGTCTATAATTTTCTACCTTGTATGGATCTCCTTTTTTAAACAGAGGTCTAACCTTAGAGATTTTCAACCTCTCAGGAAAAACACCTTCACTGAAAGACAAATTGGCAATATGTACCAGGGGCTTTATAATTTGTTTGGCAACTTTTTTTATTATTGACACAGGCACTTCATCCACACCTGCAGACATTTTTGATTTTAGACTCTTTATCACCTTTAATATTTCATTATCATTTGTGGGAGTTAACAACATACTACTGTCTACTTTTGGGGCTGTTAATTTCTCATGTTTGGTAAAGTTTTTACTTAATGACACTGGTACACTTAAAAAGTAATTATTAATGTAATTTGCCAGAGTTTCATCTTTTAATTCAATATTTTCACTATTTTCTAGTACTATTTCCTGATCCTTGAGGCCCTTACCTGTTTCCCTTTTCACAATTTCCCAAATAGTTTTTGATTTATTGCCTGATTTTCTTATTAATTTATCATTGCTTAGTAATTTTGCTTTTGTAATTACTTTTCTATATATTTTTTTGTAATTTGTTACATATTCTTTAAACTTGGGGTCAGTCCAACTTTTCAGTCTATAGTTAAGCATTTTCATGGTCCTGGAGGAATTTCTAATACCTGTTGTGATCCAGGAGTTAGCATGTGTATGCCCAAATGTGTTTGTTTTGACAAGTTTCTTAGGAAAACACATTTCAAAATTCAACATAAACAGGGAAGAAAAAACATTATATGCAGTGTTTGTGCTAGTTTGTAACAGTACTTCTGCCCATGATTGGTTAGTCAGTGTATTTATGAAGTGATTGCAACTATTTGTGGAGAAGGTTCTTTTGTACATTTGGTATGAACTATTTTTGGTCACAGGGGCTATGGAAAATTTAAGGATAAGTGCATTGTGATCAGATATTCCTAGGTCAACATTTATTACATCTATATCTGTGGCATCTATATTTGTGAAGATATTATCTATGAGACTTTTTGAAGAGTTTGTTATTCTTGTAGGGTTAGTTATATGTGGATACAAATTGAAGCTATGTAAAACATTCAGGAACTGATCTTTGGATACACCTTCAGTCAATAAGTTGACATTAAAATCTCCACTTATAATTATTGTTGATTTTTTATGATGTAATATTTTGAGCAATGCCTCAAACTTATTTCTAAAAATTTCAGGATCACCACATGGTGATCTGTACACTGACATTATTATTAATTTACTCTTTTGCATATTCAACTGTATTGCTGCAGCCTCAAAATGTTTTTCTTCATTCAAGGATTCAGTTACAGTCATATTTTTAACCTTTACTCCAGGTTTTACATAAATGCAAACACCACCATGTCTTGTTTCCTTCCTGCAAAAATGGCTTACTAATTTGTATGGAGAAATGCAAATATTTTCTAGTTCATAACTCATGCACCAATGTTCTTGAATGCAAATACAATCTATACTAGCTTAATTGGCTGCAATCTCAAGTTCTAATATTTTATTTTTAATGCATTGTATGTTAAGGCTCATTATTTTTCAATTATTGACATTAGATTGAGAGGAGTTTGTACTCATGTTTCCCAATGTTACCGGCTGTTACTTGCTGAGGCTGGGTTCCAAAAATCCTTAAGAATTACACGTTTCCTGCTCCTTGTATTTCTTACCCCTGGACGTGTCACCATACTTGTTGTATCTGTAGTTGTAGCTGCTGTTTCAGTGGATGCTGGAGGTGTTTCTGAAGCTGATGATTCAGTGGATGTTGGAGATGCTGCCAGTTTTGATGCAGAGTCTGGTTTTGTAAGTGATGTTCCAATTGATACTGGAACTTTTGCTGAAACTGTATTTTCGTTTAAATCTTGAACTACAGTTGGCACTGACGTTACTGTGGACGTTGAAGCTGCGTATGAAGCTGATAAATGATGCTCCGATGGTGTTGATTTTTCTTCTGTTGATGATATCTGAGTGGCATTTTGTACCACTGTTCTTGCCTCTGTTCTTCTGATTGATGGACTAGTCACAGATTCTGGACTTGATTTTGAACCTGCTGGGGAGGGTGGTACATCTGCTGCTGATGATAATGGTTCAGCTGTTTTTGATGATTTCGAGACTACTGACAATTTGGCTGATGTGGCTGCTGTACTGGACGACACTTCAGATTTTTTTACTTCTTCTAATGTCAAAGAATCTTCTGTTGCTACCAATGATTGTGGAACATCAGCTCTTCCTATTTCCACTAATGTTGATACTTTAATAAGGCCGTTTTCAGACAGTGTAATAGTGTTTCGTTCTACTTTAGAGTCTTTAATAGCATTCGATATTTCAGCACTCATGGCTTCTTTCCCTTTCATGTTTCTGTGAAGTCCATGCTCTGTAAAATGCTCTCTGCAATCACTATTTATCCCAACGTATGTAGCATTAGGATAACCTCGACATATCTTAGCGAAAATTCTGTTGGCGGTAATAATCTCAGTATTCACGCAAGAGTTTACCATGAGATCATACATATGAGGGATACTGACAACAAAAAATTTCACTTCAGGTATTTTACAAATTACTTGCTTTAAAACTGTTGTAGCACGTCTAGTTTCATTGTGGTACACATCGTTGGCGCCTCCAATTATCACACATGTGCTGCCATTCGTCATAGATTGATTACAGCTACTTAAAACTTCACATAGTGGCGCTCCTGGTTTGATTACGCCAGTTACCTTGAATCCTGTTTTCTTAGAACTCATAATTTCGGCTACACCTCTTCCATGGCTGTCTGCTAGAATAAGGATTTCATGTCTATTTTCCAACGTGTGTTTTTTGTTTTGTTTACAAATAGCAGGCCGATTTGTTTTGCTTTGTGAGCGCAATTTAGCGTTGATCACAGAACTGTCCGTGTGGATGATTGTACAATTTGATTGTTCTTTCTCCTCTGTGCTATTTTGAAGCACACTAAACCTATTACTTAGTTTTAAAGTAAGTCCCACTGTTTTTGTTTTTGGTCGTGTGCTGCTCATTTGACTGGTATTTGAGAACTCTTGTAGGCTAGATTTTGAGGAATTTCTCACACTTATTACCAAGTTTTCAAGCGTTTTTGCGTATTTTATAATATAATCGAGTTCTTTCCTAAGTTCGCTCTCTACATTCACTTGCAAACCTGCCCTGTGCATTTCACTGGCATTGTCCCGCCCGTTGCACTCTATACCGCAGTCGCACTTATTTAGAACTTCCGATCGTGAGAAACAATGGGTATGGCACCACTTATGATACTATTGTGAGATATGTTGTTAATGTTTCATGAAGTGAATGAATATGTCTTGTGGATTTTTAAAAATGAAGAATAGTGGTCAGAGCTGAAGGTGGTAGCGATCATGTGTGCATGAAGTGTGCTTGCTTCTCTCTCTCTCTCTCTCTCTCTCTCTCTCTCTCTCTCTCTCTCTCTCTCTCTCTCTCTCTCTCTCTCTCTCTGTGTGTGTGTGTGTGTGTGTGTGTGTGTGTGTGTGTGTGTGTGTGTGTGTGTGACCACTTAGTTATCACTTGAAGGTCAGCGAAGGCACTAGTACACAGTTACCACTTCTCAGAAAGTCAAGAAGGAGACCGCTGACAATTGAAAATGGGCGTAATGTGTAATAGGTAGACATCTGTAAAGCATTTTCCATGAACTGTTTACTGATGAAATTAATTTTATGCAATGTAACAATGGAAATGTAGTTGTAAACAAAACAAAACAAAAATGCAGCATGCACTGTGCATTTAGTACTGCCTAATGGTTTAATCTACTTGGATTCCAATTTGTCCCTCAATAGCAGTTAGCCCTTGTCTTGTGATTGAGACTGTTGATGAGACACAATGTATTTAGTGAACAAGCAGTGGAAAATCATTGTGTGTGTGAGTTGTGTTTGCATGAGTGTGTGTGTGCATGTGTGTCTGTGTGTGCGTGTGTATGTGTCTATCACTGACAAAGGCCAAAGGCTGAAAGCTTTAATTGTGAAAGTCTTTTCGTTGTGCCTATCTGTGACTCAGCATCTCTGCTATATGGTGAGTAGCAACTTTCCTTCTCATAACACTGAACAAATTTGCGTGATTGATATAACACTGGAAAACTAGAAAGACATACTCTACTCATTATACTGGGTGGGGCAATTGAAAGTGGCCCAGAGAGAAAAGGGGTGCAAAGAAACACAGCAGAGGCATAACCTGACAGCAGCAGATGTTGAAAGTGACCACCATTCATCCTCTCAGCACTTTTGGGCCCTGGCCAGCAAATTGGTGAAGGCAGATTGAAACTGCACTGCTGGTATTACTGCAATCTCATCTGAGATTTTCTGCTACAGTTCTTGAAGACTTGAGGGCTCCCTACACAAAGTGATTGCATACTGACAGATCAGGTGACCTGGATGACCAGCTAGGGTTGTGATCTCTGCTAACAACTCTGTCAGACATGAAGATTGTGTAAACGTGCTCCAAAGCCAGATTAGTCAGCAGCTGTGACTGTTTTTATGCAAGGACTCCATCGTGAAAGACTTCGTAGTCATATTAGTTTCCTCTACAGGAAGGATGTAGCATGCAGCATTCGTCAGCTGGAGAAGCTGTGCTTTAAACAGTCACAGCTGCTGAGTAATCTGGCTTTTCTACAACATTGTCATGGCAAAGAGGTTGTACCAAATTTCACAGTAGTCAAACATCACATCTGAACTGCCGCAGTGAATAGAATTTTGTGGAAGACAAGTCATGCGATTGTCAGGGAGAGGATACATCATACGATGCCAATGCTTGCTCCTTATATAGTTGCCATCTGTTTTTGTCTGCAGTTTTGTCACCTTGGGTCTGGAAATGGGTAGACCTGACCTTGGCTGCACATCAGCGAGCTAATTTAAGCAAAACTACAGCAAAACAGGCTGATAAATTTGGGTGCCTTAACCACGGAAAAGGATTTTCTGGGTCCATCGTCGCACATCACACTGTTATCAACTTCCCCAACAAGGAAATTGATGACGCTACCATCTCCATTCTCAGTAAGGGACTGAACTTTTCTCCAGCTCCACAAAAGCTACCAATGGCCAATATTATCAGTGGAGTAGAAGAAGTGGTTTGGTACCTTACTGAAGAGGCAGCAGATGAGGTAAGGCTTGCCACTAGTCAGATTTTAGCAACGTCCAAGCCTCCTAAAGTGCAATGTAAGCAGAGTGGAGAAACTGGCATTGAAATTGTTGGGGAAGGATCAAGAGTTAGTTGTGCTACCAGCCGACAAAGGGAATACCATAGTTACTGCTACTGATTATCATAAGAAAGTGGCCCTATTACCGAAGTGGCCGTGCGGTTAAAGGCGCTGCAGTCTGGAACCGCAAGACCGCTACGGTCGCAGGTTCGAATCCTGCCTCGGGCATGGTTGTTTGTGATGTCCTTAGGTTAGTTAGGTTTAACTAGTTCTAAGTTCTAGGGGACTAATGACCTCAGCAGTTGAGTCCCATAGTGCTCAGAGCCATTTTTTTGTCCCTATTACTGGAAGATACCATGTACCAGACTCTTAAACGGGATCCCACAGCAGCACTTAGCAGGAAGACAGGGGAGCTACTGAAGAACTCTGGCCTCCCAGAAGAACAAGTCAAGAATCTACGACCAAGAGCACCAAGGCCACCCAGGTTATGTTGTCTACCCAAAGTCCATAAGGATGGGGTCCCGTTCAGACCTAATGTTAGTGTTATTGGGTCTCCTACATATCGGTTGGTAAAATACTTAACCAAATTATCAGCACCTATAGTCGGCCACTGTAGCCATCATATTAATAACTCAAAAATGTTTGTTGACATCATAAAGCAGATGAGGATAGGTCTGAATGACATCATGATCAGCCTAGATGTGGTCTCTTTGTTTACAAAGGTGCAGATGAATGATAAGTTGAAATTGTTGGCAGCTCATTTCTCTCCTGAAATAGTGAAGTTATTTCAGCACACTTTGACGACCACCTGTTTTTTGTATGGTGGAAAATGTTACAAAATGACTGACAGAACAGCCATGGGTTCGCCACTGCCACCAGCAATAGCTAACTTTTTCATGGAGGATTTCAAAGAACAAGTGTTGAACAGTGCTCCCTCACATCCATCCTGCTTCTTCAGGTATGTTGATGATACATTTTTAATCTGGCCACATGGCAATGAGGCACTGCAGCAGTTTGTTGATCATTTGAATGGTATACACCAGAACATAAGATTTACAGTGGAGGTGGAGAAGGATGGGAAGTTACCCTTCTTAGATGTGCTGGTGGAGTGGAAATCAGATGGATGTCTCGGACATTCTGTGTACAGAAAACCGAGTCATACAGATTTATATCCAAACACATGTAGTTTTCACCACCCAGCTCAGAAGAGAGCTGGGCTGAATACCTTGAGACACAGAGCAAGGACTATTTTGGACAAGGATCATCTCAGATCTGAGATTAACCATCTGACAATGGTATTGAGAAAAAATGGATATTCTGATCATGATATCAGATCTACTCTGGCGAAGAAACCTAGGAAGGATGCACATCACACGGCTACCATTCTGTGGTGCAACGACCAGCAAGATCAGTAGAGTCCTGAGCTGGCAGGGAATCAGACCAGTCTTCCGGCCACCCATAAAGATTAAAGAAATGTTGTGACCCGTGAATGATAATCTTGGCCTGAGAGTACCGGGAATTTACTGCATTCCTTGTGAGTGTGGCAAAAATTATGTGGGTCTATTATAAGAACTGTTGCTGATCGCTGTGTGGAACATCAGCGTCACCTGAAATACAGGTATCTAGAAAAATCAGCGGTGGCTGAGAACAGTTTGTTAAATAAACACAAGATTTTATTTGATGAAACAAGAATACTTGCTCATGCTTCAAACTATTGGGACCCTGTCATCAGGGAAGCAGTTGAAATTAATGTGAAAATAATATCAACAGAGACTCCGGATATGCACTCAGCAATGCATGGAAGCACACAGTTGATAAAGAAAGAGCACAGAGGGAGACTTCTTACATTCCTCACAGTTCTCCACTTGTTGCGATGGATGGCGCTGCAAGCAATGCTGGATAAAGCGCACAAACAAAATCTATGGACATAGAGGCTGCCACCTCCGTACGCGCCATTTTCACCATGACGTCATGCAGTCAATGAAAAGCCATCTACTGCTTATAAAAGTGGAAGCCTCACCAGTCCACGACAGTCATTTTTACCCCTGACGAAGATAATGGAGGTAGTCATCGAAAGCTCAGCATTTTATCCAAATTTCACGCGGATAGTAAACCGAGAACTTTTTATGCAAAAAAATTGTTGTCTATCTGTATTTGGTAAGTGGTCACTGGCAAAATGGAGTGATGCCTGTGGGTTGAGGATGACACAGAGGCCGGTCGGTACCATTGGGCCTTCCAAGGCCTGTTTGGATTGGATGGAGTTTGGTTTAGTTTTAGTGTGGGATTAGAAAGTGGACTGAGTACATTCCAAAGGTTGATGAATGTCATGTTAGCAATGTTGCAAGAAATGAAGTGTTTATTTGTTGAGGAAGTTCTCTAAGAGAGCATAATGAGAAATTGTGGGAGATTTTTGACAGCCTAAGGGCACACAAACTAAAGTTGCAGCCAGACAAATGCGATTTTTTATGGAGAGAGGTCTTCTTTCTAGGATGCAAAAGAACAGATATGGGAGTACAGCTAGATGAGCAAAATGTAGAGAAAGTGACAAGGACTAGGAAAGAGTTAAAGGGATACCTATGTTTAACAGGATACTATCAAAAATTTATAAAAGACTTCAGAAAAACTTCTGCCCCATTGCATAAGTTATTAAAGGCTGACAAAAAAAATGAGTGGGGAAAATAACAGCGGAATGCATTTGAAGAGTTAAATGAAAAATTAATAACTTCTCCCATATTATAGTATCCTGATTTTGAGAATCCTTTCATTATTACTACAAATGCAAGTGGTGAATCTGTGGGAGTAGCTCTATCGCAAGGCAAAACCGGAAGTGAACTGCCAATAGCAAATGCTTCAAGATCACTACGTAAAGCGGAGAGAAACTACTCAGTAAAAAATGAGCTAGAGTGTCTGGCATTAGTATGTGAAACACAGCTGTTTTGACCTTATGGGAATGGGATTGGTAATCGGGATATAGAAAACTTAATTCCCATATATGTCTTAGCTCGTATATATTTACACTTGACACTGCATCCGTACAGAATGAAGCATAACAAAGAACTAACTAAAGTAAAGTTAAGATGGAGGCTAGACAGAGCACTTACAGTTCACAGATATTAAGTTTTGTGGTCGATACGAACTATCAACGACACACAGCCCCCCCCCCCCCCCTCCCCCACCACAGTATGGAGTACTACAGATGTGCAAGGGTGAGGGCATGCGGGTGACGATGTTGGTGGAAATCGTGTGCGTAGGCAGGTGCACCACAGGTATTTCCATCTCAAATGAGGTGGGTTGTGCAGGTGTAGTGGCGACAGGCAGGTCCACTTCGTAGTCAGTCAGCCACCATGGCTGGATGAGAATGCCACCTGCGTGGAAACTATCTGATGTATAACATGCCTTTAGTGCGTGTGGCGGGCCTCTGATGCGAGGTAAGGGGTCCATGTTATGCAAAACACTGAATTGTGCATGTAAATTAGACACAACTTGAACAACTGAGTGGAACAGATCTGGCTCAGTTTGTAGTAATGGTGGCATTCACACGGCCTGACAGTAACTGATGTAGCATGCCAGTAGGTGGCTAAACACGTGAGCTAATGGAGATCACTTTGTTCTTGAAACACTCGATTTGAAGAGACACAATTCAAAATATTGTTCTGTTCACATTTCACTGTCAGATGGACATAATCTGGTGACGCGAAGCCTGAGTCCATTGTTTGCTCTAACGGCATAGTTGTTGACCACTGAAAACTAATGAGGTTAGCACATGGCATTGGTTGAGGACACGAATCACTGTGCGTAAATGATCAATACGCTGTTGGTGAAGAAATGATGAAACTCGGTGAGTGGAGTTGTGCTCCCACATCTTCAAACAAGGCATTGTTTGGCATGGTCAGTGCATAGTGCATATAACCTGTTGCATAAACACTGGTGCAGAAGACATGAAATATGAACAAACTGTGGGGTCACCACTATGGGAACGGGATCGGTAATTGGGATATAGAAAACTTAATTTCCATCTGTGTCATACCTCATGTATAGTTATAATAGAGGGAAACATTCCACGTAGGAAAAATATATATCTAAAAACAAAGATGATGTGACTTACCAAATGAAAGTGCTGGCAGGTCGACAGACACACAAACATACACACAAAATTCAAGTTTTCGCAACAAACTGTTGCCTCATCAGGAAAGAGGGAAGGAGAGGGAAAGACGGAAGGATGTGGGTTTTAAGGGAGAGGGTAAGGAGTCATTCCAATCCCGGGAGCGGAAAGACTTACCTTAGGGGGAAAAAAAGGACGGGTATACACTCGCACACACACACACACACACACACACACACACACACACACACACACACACACACACACACACACACACATATCCATCCACACATATACAGACACAAGCAGACATATTTAAATATTGGTCTTTAAATATGTCTGCTTGTGTCTGTATATGTGTGGGTGTGTGTGTGTGTGTGTGTGAGTGTATACCCGTCCTTTTTTCCCCCTAAGGTAAGTCTTTCCACTCCCGGGATTGGAATGACTCCTTACCCTCTCCCTTAAAACCCACATCCTTCCGTCTTTCCCTCTCCTTCCCTCTTTCCTGATGAGGCAACAGTTTGTTGCAAAAGCTTGAATTTTGTGTGTATGTTTGTGTGTCTGTCGACCTGCCAGCACTTTCATTTAGTAAGTCACATCATCTTTGTTTTTAGATATATACCTCACGTATATTTACACTTGACACTGCATCCATACAGAATGAAGTATAACAAAGAACCAACTAAAGTAAAGTTAAGATGGAGGCTCAACAGAGCACTTACAGTTCACAGATATTAAGTTTCATGGTCGATACAAACTATCGACGCCACAACCTTATGTGTATGACAGGCAATTCATGATCATAATAGATCAACAGACTTAAACATGGATGTTTAGTGTAAAAGATCTCTCCTCACATTTATTAAAAAGGAGATTGAAAATGGAAGAATATTCATATGAAAGTGAGTATAAATCAGGCCAATTAAATGCTAATGCCGATGCCTTAAGTAGGATGCAGGAATCAGCTGTAGAAGCAACAGGAAGGGAGACATAAGAGTAAATATGAACAATGACTGAGCATGACAACCATATGAGGACACAGTAGAAATTAGCAATGAGCAGAGAGCAGAAAGTATGAAAGAAATACACGACAGACTATTGGGTGTCGCTGAGAAATACATACAGTGCTGGATAAAGAAATATTGTACTTGAAAAGGAATGAAAAGAGATGTAGAAGAATACTATAATGAAATTTTTCTGTTTTAGAATGATGGGGAGCAAAAATATAACATTGAAAGATTATTTGATTAAACAGAGAATTTGAAAAGTTTGTTGTTATACTTCTGTTCTGAAGACATCAAGAACGTGTGATCATGGGGGTATCTTACTGATCGCTCTGGCCTCCACCGCTCAAAGATAGCATTGAGACAAATACATATGTTTACTGCTAGAACAGTTTCCAAACATTACATTTTAGTAATTAGTTCTACAGTGTTTAGTTCACTGCTTATACATATCTTAATTCAGTGTAACTCTGAGTAATCTGCTTCCTGCCGCTGCTGCTGAAGTTGTCGTCCTGGTCAATTTCATTTGCTAACTGGATCTAGTTATGTGAATTCCATGAAATAATCCAGGTGCCAAGTCATTTTATAGTGGTTTAATAATGACAAGCTGCATCACTTCTTCTTGGTGGGAGCCCACTTCACATAACAGGCTACATACCGTAGTCACAGTACCATAGTACAACAATTAGATTATTACAATGACACAGTGGTCACGTCTGTGAACTGTCTCCAACCAATCTTTCTCTGAGCCTTCTGTTCCCCCATTTAAATATTCTTAACAATGAAGTTAACAAAACTATAGTGCAAATTTATAAAATTAACAATTAAAAGTTAAAAGTTATTATGAATAACTATACACAAAATCTTTTGTATTTTATGCCCAAATTGGCATATACAATATAAAAGATTTACATAAAATATACATCACATTATACAAAATAGTGAAGAACAACAATACCAACCTAATTTTTCTTAATTATGGCTTCATTAGCAAATGCAAAGCAATGCTAGCATATATTAGATGAACATGACCTACAGGTAAACGAATGAAATAATGAATTTTATGAAATTGAATGTATTATATGAAATCACTTATTAAATACAATTGGAATTACAAAACTTTCACCAAATTGCCTCTTCGGAGAGTATTTCATTAGGGTATTGAAAAAGGAATGTAAAATAAGGGGTTATTTTATTTCAATACATTAGAACATATGATAAGTGCCAATGGAATAAATTTACACAGATTAAGACAAAGATGCTATTAGGTATTACAGACATGGCAGAAATCATTCTTTTTACTAATGTAACATGGACATAGTAAGTCCATTAGATGTAACACAAAAGGAAACGGGTATATTTTCATGTTTCAAGAGGAATTAAGCACATTTACAGTAGCAATCCTGCTAGAACATAAAGATGCCAATAAAGTAGCATAATAGTTTATAGAAGAAATTATATTAAGATATGGTATCTGGCAGTCGTGTTACCAGATCAAGGCTCTAATTTTCTAAGTAAGATATTTAAGACAGTGTGTAAATTAAAAAGGATAAAGAAGATACAGACAACAGCTTTTCGTACCAGACAAATTGAGTGCTGGAAAGAATTCATATGGCATTAGTTGAATATTTGAGTCATTCATAAATGAAGATCATAGCAATTGCGATTTGGGGGTTCCCTGTGGTACATTTCTTTTCAATACCACACCACATAAAAGTACAGGATGTAGCTCAGGAGAACACTAAATGTGCTAGGAGTATAACAAAAGGAGACAGCTACAAGAGGATATAATTATGTGCTTAAGTTCAAAACAATGATGCAGGAAGTGCATCAAGGGGCAACAGAAAAAATAAAACAGCCCTAAGAAGCTAGAAGAATCCATTACAATAGAACATTTCAGATAATGTATTGCTGCATAATGTGACAGCAAGATAGAGGAGAGCAAAGATTCCCAATTTTGAGGATCGTACGAAGTCTTAAGGTTAGCACTGCCTGATGCAGTAATAAAGGTAAACAGAAGGTAAGAGTTAATAGGACATGCCAGTAGGTTAAAACTGTATTATTAATAGAGTAAGGAAAAAAAGAAATTACCAGTAAGCTACAACCTGGAAGTTAGTACACGTGTAAATCTTAGAACAATGGGTGAACATTTTTCTGGGCTAATGAGAGTAGGTTTGAAGGCAATTCAGAAGCATATAAACTAGAGCATCTAAATATTACTAAAGCATAATGTAATATGTTGATTAGTGGGATTATACACAATGTAAAGAGATTACAGGAAATCAAATCCCTAATGCACCAGTTAATAAGGCATGAGAAAGAAAGAAGAAATTCTTAATTTTGTAGGAGAAATTAGCAAAATATTGTTTGGAACCTTGGTTGAGGTGCATGCTGTTCATTATAAAATGCACACTGATGTGATGGAGTCTAGATCAGAAGAACTGTTGAAATTATCTAAAGAGCATGTTGGCTGTAATCAGAGCCACATTGTCTCGCTTGAATCAGATGACAGACTGCCATGAATGAGCAATTGCTTAAGAATGGAATGACAGAACTGGAACAATTTATATCTAACCTTTGAAAACTACATATGTCAGTCAGAAGAGGGCTGCAGCTGTCATGACGATCAATGAACAACTCTCACAGTTACGACCTCTATTTAACAAATTAAGAGTAGAGTATGACCAATTAGTGGGTACATTAATTCAAGCACAGAAAGGTATCCTTGTACCACACACAGTAAATCCACTACATATTGTTAAATACCTAAGGCTAATTCAAAATTAGCTAAGAGATGTAAAATTTGTGATATATCTAATGGAAGAATGTGGGTATATGAACTCCCATCCAATATCCTTGACATTGATTTGTGGTAGAATCTTAGAACATATTCTGAGCTCAAACATAATGAGGTATTTTGAACAGAATGATCTCTTCCATGCCAGTTAGCATGGATCCCTAAATCACTGATCGTGTGAAAGCCAACTCGCACTTTTCTCATATGACATACTAAAAGCTTTGGATGAGTGAAGTCAGGTAGATGCAGTACTTTTTGATTTCCAAAAAACATTTGACTCAGCACCACATCTGTGTTTATTGTCAAAAGTTCATCGTATGGGGTATCAAGTGAAATTTATGACTAGACTGAGAATTTTCTGGTAGGGAGGATGCAGCAAGTTATCTTGGATGGAGAGTCATGTAGAAGTAACTTCACATGTGCCCCAGGAAATGTCTTGAGAATCTTTCTGTTCATGCTGTTTATTAATGATCTTAATTATATTAATACTAATAGTAACCTCACTTTTTGCAGATAGTGTAATTGCCTTTAATGAAGCACTGTCTGAAAGAAGCTGCATAAATATTCAGTCAGATCTTGATTAGGTTTCAAAGTGGTGCAAAGATTGGGATCTTACTTAAATGCTCAGAAATGTAAAACTATGCACTTCACAAAACAAAAAATAATTAGTGTCCTATGTCTATAATATCAATGAGTCACAGCTGTAATTGGCCAACTCGTGCTAATATGTGAGCATAACACTTTGTAGGGATATGAAATGGAATGGTCACATAGGCTCAGTTGTGGGTAAAGCACATGATAGACTTCAGTTTATTGGTGGAATACTGGGAAGTGTGATAAGTCTGCCAAGAAGATTGCTTACAAAACACTTGTGCAAACCATTCCAGAATATGTCAAGTGTTTGGGAACTATAATAACAACAAAGGACAACATGAAAGAACCAGGTTTGGTTAATCTGAAGGAGTTGCTCACTGGGATGCTGAAGAAACTGAACTGGCAGACACTTGAAAACAGATGTAAACTATCCCAAGAAAACCAACTTACAAAGTTTCAAGAATTGGCTTTTAATGATGTCTTTAGGAATATACTACAATCCCCTACATATCATTCACATACAAACTGTAAGGATAAGATTACAATAATTATTGCATGCACTGAGGCATTCAGTCATTCTTCCAGCACTCCATAAGTAAATGGAATGGGGAAAAACCCTAATAACAGGTAGAGTGGGGCATACCCTCTGCCATACACTTCACAGTGGTTTGCAGAGTATAGGTGTAGATGCATACTGTAAAATTAACTTTGAGAATTCATCTATCATACCACATCATTTGTTAAGCTGTTCTAGAATATATATCTGTAATGATTTTTTGAAATATTTCATGGACTTCATAATTGAAAACCTAACATTCTAAACATGCTAAGTACATTTTTTTTTCAAAATTGATCTTATTCATTCTAAAAATGGTACATCCATGTGAGTATATTATACAAAAAATGCTCCATCGTATGACAAAGGTAACGAACTTGAACAGTGATGAACAAAAGGTGCTGGTGCTAGCTTTGTGGTCTTCTTCATTCTAAATGTGCTTGGCAGTTAGCATTGAATTACATCAATTTAACATGTGAATGTAACAGTTTCATATTGCTTCTCATGTTGTGAAAGTAACACTTATACATTAACAGTCAATCTGCAACAAGTATTTTATATTACACACTCAGATATGTTTAAAATTATTTAATTGGATACTCATTATCAGGAGAAAGAAAACTGGCATTCTACGGATCAGAGCATGGAATGTCAGATCCCTTAATCGGGCAGGTAGGTTAGAAAATTTAAAAAGGGAAATGGACAGGTTAAAGTTAGATATAGTGGGAATTGGCGAAATTCGATGGCAGTTGGAACAAGACTTTTGGTCAGGTGAATATAGGGTTATAAATACAAAATCAAATAGGGGTAATGCAGGAGTAGGTTTAAGAATGAATAGGAAAATAGGAATGCGGGTAAGCTACTACAAACAGCATAGTGAATGCATTATTATGGCCAAGATAGACACAAAGCCCACGCCTACTACAGTAGTGCAAGTTTATATGCCAACTGGATCTGCAGATGACGAAGAAATTGAAGAAATATATGATGAGATAAAAGAAATTATTCAGATAGTGAAGGGAGATGGAAATTTAATAGTCATGGGTGACTGGAATTCGATAGTAGGAAAAGGAAGAGAAGGAAACGTAGTAGGTGAATATCGACTGGGGCTAAGAAATGAAAGAGGAAGCTGCCTTGTAGAATTTTGCACAGAGCATAACTTAATCATAGCTAACACTTGGTTCAAGAATCATAAAAGAAGGTTGTATAGATGGAAGAACCCTGGCGATACTGACAGGTTTCAGATAAATTATATCATGGTAAGACAGAGATTTAGGAACAAGGTTTTGAATTGTAAGACATTTCCAGGGGCAGATGTGGACTCTGACCACAATCTATTGGTTATGAAGTGTAGATTAAAACTGAAGAAACTGCAAAAAGCTGGGAATTTAAGGAGACGGGACCTGGATAAACTGAAAGAACCAGAGGTTGTACAGAGTTTCAGACAGAGCATAAGGGAACAATTGACAAGAATGGGGGAAAGAAATACAGTAGAAGAAGAATGGGTAGCTTTGAGGGATGAAGTAGTGAAGGCAGCAGAGGATCAAGTAGGTAAAAAGACAAGGGCTAGTAGAAATCCTTGGGTGACAGAAGAAATATTGAATTTAACTGATGACAGGAGAAAATATAAAAATGCAGTAAATGAAGCAGGCAAAAAGGAATACAAACGTCTCAAAAATGAGATTGACAGGAAGTGAAAAATGGCTAAGTAGGCATGGCTAGAGGCCAAATGTAAGGATGTAGAGGCTTATCTCACTAGAGGTAAGATAGATACTGCCTACAGGAAAATTAAAGGGACCTTTGGAGAAAAGAGACCCACTTGTATGAATATCAAGAGTTCAGATGGGAAACCAGTTCTAAATAAAGAAGGGAAAGCAGAAAGGTGGAAGGAGTATATAGAGGGTCTATACAAGGCCGAGGTACTTGAGGGCAATATTATGGAAATGGAAGAGGATGTAGATGAAGATGATATGGGTGATATGATACTGCATGAATAGTTTGACAGGGCACTGAAAGACCTAAGTAGAAACAAGGCTATTTGGGGAGCAAAATAAATGATGATGGTCAAAGTAGAGAGGATATGAAATGCAGACTGGCAATGGCAAGGAAAGCATTTCTGAAGAAGAGAAATTTGTTAACATCGAGTATAGGTTTAGGTGTCAGGAAATCATTTCTGAGAGTATTTGCATGGAGTGTAGCCATGTATGGAAGTGAAACATGGATGATAAATAGTTTGTACAAGAAGAGAATAGAAGCTTTCGAAATGTGGTGCTACAGAAGAATGCTGAAGATTAGATGGGTAGATCACATAACTAATGAGGAGGTATTGAATAGGATTGGGGAGAAGAGAAGTTTGTGGCACAACTTGACTAGAAGAAGGGAAAAGTTGGTAGGACATGTTCTGAGGCATCAAGAGATCACCAATTTAGTACTGGAGGGCAGCGTGGAGGGTAAAAATCATAGAGGGAGATCAAGAGATGAATACACTAAGCAGATTCAGAAGGATGTAGGCTGCAGTACGTACTGGGAGATGAAGCAGCTTGCACAGGATAGAGTAGCATCAAGAGCTGCATCAAACCAGTCTCAGGACTGAAGACCACAACAACAACAACATAAAAAATCTACTCGCCAAGCAACCAATCACACTCAGATATGTTCTACGTATGCTACCTTTCATATTACAACTTCTCTATCCATGCTCATTACAACAGTGAGGCAATAATGTAATTGTGACATGAGGGTAAAGTGTCTTGTGGAGCTAACAACATAGCATCAGGAGGACGAAACAAAAACCAGGCCACTGTATTTATCTAGTAATAGAAGTTTTGCCTTAATAGAAAAGTGCAAGTAGATAATCAAGTGTTATGTACCTGATGATGTACAAGAAGTAATTACTTCAGCACACCTTCTTTACCATTCAACACACTCAGAGTGGAGGAAAAGGACTTATTGATTTCCAGACTGCTGCTGACAAAGTCACCAACAGAACAAAGCTACACATCAGTTTCACTGTACAAATGAAAATCGCATGACCTGGAACAGTGCACATCAAGAGGACATTCAGTGACATCGAATAGCAGGGATGAGTAAACATCCTAAAGAAGAGCAAGCCCATTGGTGATATCATCAGGAAAGTGTAAGCATCTTAACAAAAGGCAAAACTGCTGGCAATTTGATTCATACATGACTTTCAGTAGCTCTTTACACAACATCACCATCTAGAATTTGTTATTGATTTGTTTAATGATGCTGCAGACTGCTGAGTTTTGTTTCTCATTGTTTTCATGTCTTTAGATATTTATATTTAGGTATTTTTGTCAACCATTGTAACATGATATATCTGTTGGGATTAGCTCAGTTAGTCTGAATAAGGTAATATTTAAGGCACATTTTGCTCTCAGGTTTTTAAATCTCTTTCAATGGACAATTCAATAAAATTTTTTCTCACTTTGCAATATTGTTTATACTTCCTGGGTGATAAAAATATTTAATACTATAAAAATGGGCATGCTAAGTTCATATGTCAAACAATATTGTTTTTTGTTATATCTTAAAACATTACGTTTGGTCCTTAGCATATTTAGAATGTTAGGTCCTCAGTTACATTTTATTGGACATTGCCCAAAAGACTTCCCAGTCAGGAAAGACACATACCTATTCCTTTTCACAGATTTGGCAATGTTTGGTCACCAACCATTGATTACATTATGAAAATACAGCACAGTCATCAGATTAACAGACCCACAAGTGGTTCACAGTTAACAGAGCAAGTCTTAATCTCACAAACACTCATATTATGTGGTTTTAAACAGGAAATTTTGCACCAAAAAGTAAGGGTCATACATTGAATGAAATACAGTATCTAACACTTCCTGGGGTGCAATTGGACAACAGAAAATCCAGGATGAAATAATGACAATATTATGAAAAGGATAGACTGCCACTCACCGTATGGCAGAGATGGTGAGTTACAGACAGGCACAATAAAAAGACTGCTAAACAAGTAAGTTTGCGGCCAAAAAGCCAACGTACACACACACCCTCACACAAATGCAACTCACACACACATGACCACTGTCCTGGATGTCTAGGCCATCCCTACACAATGCCTCCTACCGACCCCTTGCCTCATGGATTATATCCCTGTAACGGACCTAGATGCAAAACCTTTACCATACCCTCTCCCACTCCCACCTGCTCTAGTCCAGTCACAAGTATCACCTATCCAATCAAAGGAAGGGTTACCTGCGAAACCAGTCATGTGATTTACAAACTAAGCTGAAACCACTGTGCTCCATTCTATGCAGGCATGACAACCAACAAGCAATCTGTCCTTATGAGTGGCCACGGACATCCGACAAACTGTGGCCAAGAAACAGTTGGACCATCCAGTTGCTGAGCACACTGCCCAACATAGTCGTGTTGGGCAGCGTGCATTGCACCATCTGGATCCTTCCCACCAACACCAGCTTTACTGAACTGCACAGGTGGGAACTCTCCCTGCAATATATCCTATATTTCCTTGACCCTTGTGACCTCAACCTTTGTTAATGATTGTCATTCACCTACCTATCCCCTACCCTGTCCTCACTCCAGAGCCCTCTATTCCACCAATGCACCTACAGTCTTTTTACTTCACTCCTTTTCTGTCCCCCCCCCCTCCCCCCCCCCCCTCCCTCCAGCCAACCATCTAGCCTTCTAACCTTCTGACTGGACCTAGTTGTCCTACCCTCTCTCCTCCTCATACTTGTGTGCTCCCACATGCAATGCTTTACTGACCCCCACCCCTACCCTGCTCTCTCTCTCTCCCTCCCCACCTCATCCTCCTCCTTACCCCCACCAACCAGGTTGCTTCACCCATCTTGTGCAGTTTCTCACAGTCTGGCTTCAGCTGCCAGAGACAGTGGTCACATATGTGTGAGTTGCATTCACATGTGTGTGTGTGTGTGTGTGTGTGTGTGTGTGTGTGTGTGTGTGTGTGTGTGTGTGTGTGTGTGTGTGCGTATGTTTAATTCAGAAGAAGGCATTTTGGCCAAAAGCTTATTTGTTTACATGTTTAGTAGTCTTTTTATTATTCTTATTATTCCTATATGTGACACAATATCTCTGTTATAAGGTGAGTAGCGATTTACCCTTTTCATAATATTATGTAATCAGTGAGATAAAAAATCTACTCGCCAAGTAGTGGCATGAGAACATACAGGCTGGAGAAAAATTGTGTCATGAAATTTTAAACCTGGATAGCTGATGCCAGTAGGAGCCAAAATGACTAATGTTGTGTAGGTCAACAATGCACCATTTTTTAGCTATGGAAACTTGGCACCACATGCTCTGATTGGCCGTGGGATTGAATTGTTGCCAGATACTCTGGGCAATGCATGACCATGAATGCTTTTCCAATCAGAGCATGTGGCATCAAGTTTAAGTAGTTTAAAAATGGTGCATTGTCAACCTAGTCATCTCGAGGCAGGTGAAAATCCCTGACCCCACCAGGAATTGAACCTGACTCTCCATGCTCGGAAAGTTAGAACGCTACCGCGAGACCACGAGCTGCGAACATTGACCTACACAACATAATAGTAGGGGATGTGAACATTGATTCCTTAACTAATAGTGTAAGCTACCTTAGATATATTGATATATTACAGTCCTATAATTACAACCATGTGAATTCAACACCAACAAGAATTACAGGTGACTCGCAGACATGCATTGACCATGTTATTACAAACTTAAGTAAGGAGGACCTTGTAGTTGGAACTGTTGAGAACCACATTTTGGATCATAGTGCATTAGTCCTAGAGCTTCACACTGACAAAGAAATAGTATCTCATAAAGAACAATTTACTTATAAAAGAAAGCTTGACTATCATGCATTAAAGGAAAAACTGGCACACATAAACTGGTATCAGGTTGGCCTATATGCAACTGAAGACATTAATGGAAAGTGAGAAATATTTTATACAACATTAACCCATTGTCGAAATCAAGTATGCCCAAGGGTCAAAATACCAAAGAAAACTGACAGTTCCAGGAATCTTAAACTCCCCCCTAATGCGATGAAATTAAAGAATGACATGAATGATCTATATATTCTTTTTAAAGACACTAAACTGCAGTACTTTCAGTCTAAATACAAAGCCTGTACAAAAACCTATAGGGAAGCACTTAAGACATTAAAGGCACAGAAGTATGCAGAACAGATGAGTCAATCCTGTAATGTTAGCAAAACAGCGTGGAATATAGTAAAGAAGGAAAGTCGGGGGAATGACAAGGCATTGTGTAACAACATAATAATAAGGGGCAATGAAAAATTGGTTAGTGACCCAAAAGAAGTATGCGAGAGATTCATAGATCAATTTAGTAAGATGAGTAAGGAGGATGTGATCAGCCAACCACAGGTGCTAAATCCCAGTAATGTCAGTAATTCTTTCTTCCTGAGGTGTGTTCCAGAACAGGAAATCCTGAGAACCATTTCCAACTTAAAAGAAAGTACATCCAGTGGCTGAGATGACATCTCAGTCAAATTTCTGAAAGAATGCAGTAATGAATTAATAAAGCCACTGCAACATTTAATAAACAGCTCTTTCAGACAGGGGTCATTTCCTGACTTGTTAAAAGTCACTGAAATAAGACCAGTGCATACAAAGGGACAAACTACTGATGTACAATATTATAGGCCTATTTCATTGACAACAGAACTTAGTAAGTTGTTGGAAAGGTTATTTCTTGATCAAATGGAATCATTTTTCTCTAAGTACAATATATTATAAAGTTCTCAGCACGGTTTCAGGAAGGGCAAGTCTACAATAACAGCCATAGCCACATTTATTCAAGCAGTATTGAATAAACTTGATGGTGGAAACAAAGTTATTCACGCCTTTCTACACCTATCTAAGGCTTTTGATACTGTAAATCACTCCATTCTTCTACATAAGTTAGAAACTTATGGGGTCAGAGGAGTGGCATTAGATTTGTTAAGATCATACCTTGCTGACAGGAGACAATGTGTTAAGTTGTATCATACAACCGGGGGACTTATACAAACAGTAAAATCATCTTTTAAAATTCTTAATTGTGGAGTCCCTCAGGGAAGTATTATCGGGCCTTTTCTGTTCATTGTGTACATCAATGATATAATAATCCCAAAAAATGCAGACCTTGTGAATTATGCTGACAACACATCCTTCATAAGCTGGGGCCCTACAAAACAGCTAGCAGTGCAAAATAATATGAAGAACACTAGTCTCATCACAGAATATATGACTAAAAATAAATTGGCATTAAATAAGGAAAAGACAATTCTAATAGAGTTTATGCTAAATTACAAATCAAGGCAAGTGGATACTGAGCCAGAGTTATCAATTGAAACAACTGATTAACATAAATTCCTGGGTATTATAGTTGATGAACATCTTACATGGAAGGAGCACACCAGCTACATGTGTAAAAAAATCTTGTGTAATACCTACCTGCTAGAACACCTTTCTAGCTTAATAGCATCACCAGTCTTAAGACAAATCTGTTTTGGTATTATACGGTCCCACCTACAATACAGTATTGAGATTTGGGGCGGGGCACCAACAGTATACATGGATAGGGCTTTTAGAGCCCAGAAGAGAGCAATTAGAATAATAGTGAGTATTAGTAAACATCAATCCTGTAGAGAATACTTCATTAAGTACACTATAATAACAGTGTATTCATTATACACTCCTGGAAATGGAAAAAAGAACACATTGACACCGGTGTGTCAGACCCACCATACTTGCTCCGGACACTGCGAGAGGGCTGTACAAGCAATGATCACACGCACGGCACAGCGGACACACCAGGAACTGCGGTGTTGGCCGTCGAATGGCGCTAGCTGCGCAGCATTTGTGCACCGCCGCCGTCAGTGTCAGTAAATTTGCCGTGGCATACGGAGCTCCATCGCAGTCTTTAACACTGGTAGCATGCCGCGACAGCATGGACGTGAACCGTATGTGCAGTTGACGGACTTTGAGCGAGGGCGTATAGTGGGCATGCGGGAGGCCGGGTGGACGTACCATCGAATTGCTCAACACGTGGGGCGTGAGGTCTCCACAGTACATCGATGTTGTCGCCAGTGGTCGGCGGAAGGTGCACGTGCCCGTCGACCTGGGACCAGACCGCAGCGACGCACGGATGCACGCCAAGACCGTAGGATCCTACGCAGTGCCGTAGGGGACCACACCGCCACTTCCCAGCGAATTAGGGACACTGTTGCTCCTGGGGTATCGGCGAGGACCATTCGCAACCGTCTCCATGAAGCTGGGCTACGGTCCCGCACACCGTTAGGCCGTCTTCCGCTCACGCCCCAACATCGTGCAGCCCGCCTCTAGTGGTGTCGCGACAGGCGTGAATGGAGGGACGAATGGAGACGTGTCGTCTTCAGCGATGAGAGTCGCTTCTGCCTTGGTGCCAATGATGGTAGTATGCGTGTTTGGCGCCGTGCAGGTGAGCGCCACAATCAGGACTGCATACGACCGAGGCCCACAGGGCCAACACCCGGCATCATGGTGTGGGGAGCGATCTCCTACACTGGCCGTACACCACTGGTGATCGTCGAGGGGACACTGAATAGTGCACGGTACATCCAAACCGTCATCGAACCCATCGTTCTACCATTCCTAGACCGGCAAGGGAACTTGCTGTTCCAACAGGACAATGCACGTCCGCATGTATCCCGTGCCACCCAACGTGCTCTAGAAGGTGTAAGTCAACTACCCTGGCCAGCAAGATCTCCGGATCTGTCCCCCATTGAGCATGTTTGGGACTGGATGAAGCGTCGTCTCACGCGGTCTGCACGTCCAGCACGAACGCTGGTCCAACTGAGGCGCCAGGTGGAAATGGCATGGCAAGCCGTTCCACAGGACTACATCCAGCATCCCTACGATCGTCTCCATGGGAGAATAGCAGCCTGCATTGCTGCAAAAGGTGGATATACACTGTACTAGTGCCGACATTATGCGTGCTCTGTTGCCTGTGTCTATGTGCCTGTGGTTCTGTCAGTGTGATCATGTGATGTATCTGACACCAGGAATGTGTCAATAAAGTTTCCCCTTCCTGGGACAATGAATTCACGGTGTTCTTATTTCAATTTCCAGGAGTGTATGTTTAAGGAATATACTGTTTGTAAAAGAAAATATGGAGCACAGTATAATAAATAGTGATATCCATAGTTATAATACAAGGAAGAAAGAGGATTACCACATAAAATTCAGAAATAAAAAAGCAACCGATCATAATCCATTTTCTGCTGGAAGGTTTTTTTTTTTTTTTTTTTTTTTTTTTTTTTTTTTTTTTTTTTTTTTTTTTTTTTTTTACAACAGACTGCCAAATACCATAAAAATGTTAAAAGGAAACACATTTACAATAAAATTAAAGCAGCTGTTAATTGCTAAATATTTGTACACCATCACGGATTTTTAATCTTGTATGTTCTTTATTTCTACTACTAAATTATTATTATTGTTCATGTATGTACTGACTGACTATGTCCACGACTGTAAAAGTTACTAATAAACCATTATTATTATTATTATTATTATTATTATTATTATTATTATTATTATTATTATTATTAATTTTGGTTCCTACTGGCATCAGCTATCCAGGGTTAAAAATTCATGACAAAATTTTTCTCCACCCTGTATATATATAAAAAAAGGTTTTACGTATGCATACATAAAACCTTTTTTCATATGTGTGTTCTCCTACCACTGCTTGATGAGTATGTTTTTCATCTATATGATTACATTACATTGTCAAAAAAATGATTATTTTCATTTTCATAATGTTGTGATGTTTCCTGGGTTGCAGCTGGACAACAAGTTAAAATGCAGTCAAAACATGAGTGAACTAATCAAGAGGCTCAGTTCAGCATATTATGACCTTACAAACATCCCTCATTGTGCTGGCCTAAAGACAAGAGTATTGATTTATTTTGATATTTTTTCTGTGTTGTCTTATGAAACTATCCTCAGGGGCAGTGCAACTAAAGGAAATAGTATGTTCAGTGGATTTGAGCAGTAAGGATATTGTGTAAAGTATATAACTGTACATACTGGAATTCTTACATTCACTTCCCAATATATTTATTTCTTAATAGTTTTTGTTTCTGATAAGAGAAATATGTGAAGTGTGATACAAACAGTCATAATATGAGACACAAAAACAATTTTCACGTAGTATTTGCTCCCTTGTCCAGTGTTCAGAATGTACACTATGTCATCAAAAGTATCCGACCATCTTGTTGAAAATGACTTACATGTCCGTGGCACCCTCCATTGGTAATGCTGGAATTCAATATGGTGTTGGCTCCCTCTTAGCCTTGATGACAGCTTCCACTCTCACAGGCATATGTTCAGTCAGGTGCTTGAAGGTTTCTTGGGGAATGGGAGTCCATTCTTCAATGAGTGTTGCACTGAGGAGAGGTATCGATGTCAGTCAGTGAGGCCTGGCACAAGGTTGGCATTCCAAAACATCCCAAAGGGATTCAGGTCAGGACTCTGTGCAGGCCAGTACCTTACGTCGATGTTATTGTTGTGTAACCACTCTGCCACAGGCCATGAATTATGAGCAGGTGCTCGATCATATTAAAAGATGCAATTGCCATTCCTGAATTGCTCTTCAATAGTGGGAAGCAAGAAGGTGCTTAAAACATCAATGCAGGCCTATGCTGTGATATTGTTGTGTAAAATAACGAGGGGTGCAAGAACCCTCCACTGATATGGAGTACCCAGCAGTAGGTGGCAGCACAATGCACCTAATATGAAAACCATATGTTTTTGGAGGTGTCCTGATACTTCTGATAACATAATGTATTTATGTGGTCTGGTGGTAAGATTTTCAACAAGCTCCTGTCTGATATGAAGCAAGAAATTGAGAATCCCTACCATTCTGAATGAAACTTAGAAGCATGCTTCATCAGCCACTCTTTCTACAAATTATATGAATATCTAGATTCAAGGGTCAAAAAGTTCTGTTAGCTTTATGGAAAGCAGCAATGTTTGTTATAAACCTGTATGACAAGTGATAATGTGCAGGGTGGTTATAATTAAACTTCTACTACTTAAGAAGGCCCTGAAGAAAAATGAGTGGTCATAGGACAATGAAACTTTTTGCCAACATTTGTAAGGACATCCAAAGAGAATTAATGAATAAAAAACTGAGGAAACACATTTTAATTTCCACGTGAGAGGGTAACATACTGTATGTTAATTGTGTACAATGTTTACATTTAAGGCTACAAACATTGCTCAATGTGACGATCATCTGAATCCAGAACAGCCTGGAACCCCCTAGAGATACCTTTTCACAATTGTTTGCAGCACTTTTTTTTAAATGGTGGACTACAGGATGTTCAGCTGTTATGACACAGCTTCATGATCCCACACTGCATTCAGCATATTCAGCCATGGCAACAGTGACTTATTCAACAATTTATGGTGCAATTGGCTATCAACCCCTCCCAGAAGCAATTCCCAAATCACCAGTTTATTTGAACTGCTGAATCATGTTCTTCAACCCGTAATGGTGAGTCATGACACTAATACTATGAATAACGCAAGTCTGGCAGCGCAGTCTAAACAGTATTCCTATAAAGTTGAGCACCCATACAGTAAGTGGTTTACCATCCATGCAGGCTCAAGTAGTGAAAGTTTAATTATAACTACCCTGCACTATAAATTTGATTTAGTAATTGTAGGTGTAAAAACATTTTCTTTGAAAAATGCCATTGTATCAAAGTTATATAATAAAACTTAGGAGTTAGCAACTTTTCAAAGTAGAAACATCCTCAATTTATTTGTCTGAATATAGATGGCATTAAGCAGTATAGTAATAGGTTATTGTTAAAACAGATTAACTTTCCCTCCTACCTTTACCTTAGATCAAGTCTACATCTATGTGATTACTCTGCTATTCACAATAATGTGCCTGGAAGAGGGTTCAATGAACCACCTTCTAGCTGTCTCTCTACTGTTCCACTCTCGAACGGTGCATGGGAAAAAAGAGCACTTAAATTTTTCTGTGTGAGCCCCAATTTCTCTTATTTTATCGTGATGATCATTTCTCTCTATGTGGGTGGGTGCCAACAGAATGTTTTTGCAATCGGAGGAGAGAACTGGTGATTGAAATTTCATGAGAAGGTCCCATTGCAACAAATAATGCCTTTGTTTTAATGATTGCCACTCCAATTCATGTATCATGTCTGTGGCAGTATCTCCCTTACTTCACAATAATACAAAACAAGCTGCCCTTATTTGTACTTTTTTGATGTCATCTGCCAGTCCCATCTGATGTGGATCCCACACCATACAGCAATACTCCAGAATAGGGCAGACAAGTATGGTGTAAGCAGTCTCTTTAGTAGACCTGAGTGTTCTGCCAATGAATTGCAGTCTTTGGTTGGATCAACCCACAACATTATCTGTGCAATTGTTCCAATTTAGGGTATTTGTAATTGTAATCCCTAAGTATTTAGTTGAATTTACAGCCTTCAGCTTTGTGTGACTTATCGCATTATCAAAATTTAGTGGATCTTTTTAGTTCTCATGTGAATAACTTCACACTTTCCTTTATTCAGGGTCAATTGACACTTTTTGCACCATACAAATATCTTATCTAAATCTTTTTGCAATTCTTTTTGGTCATCTGATGACTTTACTAGAAGGTAAATGACAGCATCATCTGCAAACAATCTAAGATGGCTACTGAGATTGTCTCCTATGTAGTTAATATAGATCAGGAACAACAGAGGGCCTATAAAACTTCCTTTGGGAACACCTGATAGTATTTCTGTTTTACTTGCTAACTTTCCATCTATTACTACGATCACGATTCCAGTCGCACAACTGAGGTGATATTCCATAGACACGCAGTTTGGTTAGAAGACGCTTTTGAGGAATGGTGTCAAAAGCCTTCTGGAAATCTAAAAATATGGAATCAATTTGACATCTCCTGTCAATAGCACTCATTACTTCATGAGTATAAAGAGCTATTTGTGTTTCGCAAGGATGGTATTTTCTGTATCCGTGCTGACTACGTGTCAATAAATTGTTTTCTTCGAGGTACTTCATAATGTTTGAATACAGTATATGTTCCAAAACCCTACTGCTAACCGACATTAGTGACACAGACCTATAATTCAACAGATTACTCCCACTTCCCTTTTTGGGTATTGGTGTGACTTGATCAATTTTCCAGTCTTTAGGTACAGGTCTTCCTGTGAGCGAGCGCTTGTATTAACTGCTAAATATGGAGCTACTGTATCAGCATACTCTGAGAGAAACCTGCCTGATATCCAATCTGGACCAGAAGCCTTGCTATTATTAAGCAATTTAAGCTGCTTTGCGACACCGAGGATATCTATTTCTATGTTTCTAATCTTGATAGTCGTTCTTGATTGGAATTCAGGAATATTTACTTCATCTTCTTTGGTGAAAGAGTTTCAGAAAATCATGTTTAATAACTATGATTTGGTGGCAAATAGTGGCCTACAGGCAAAATGTGGGCCACTAATGGACTCTGTGTGGACTGCTGAGACAGTCAGAAAAATCACCTTCAACTGACATTTCCTTCCCCTGCACAAACAAATATTTCCACTATAGTCTGATTAAAATTACTTAATGGTTGATGTATGTCACAAGTCACTATAGTGTTGACACATTGGCTCTCAGCTACCACTCGCTTATAGCTGACACACAAACAAAGCAGGTCGCTTCACAAACGCTGTTAATATGTAATGAGGAGCAATGCTGGAAATGGCCACCATAAGGTATGTCGGAAGTGTGAGATGCTCTGTCAACTGCTGATTTTAAGTGACCAGTAACTGAACTGTGGAAGATAACACATTTTGTAGTCCTGAATTTAAACTCACGTGTTATGAATTATGTAATAAAATTGCCAGACGTATGATTTGGCATCCAAGCACATTAACAAAGATTGCCAAATAGGGAACTATAAGTGAAGTGTCCAATTGTTGTTGCAATCTGGCAACAGTAAATGGTTCTGGCATGACATTGAGAGCTACAATTCGATGAAGCTAGCTCAAATGCATGGAGCATCAACTGCCATGTAATTTTAATCAGACTATAGGATGGCCACATCAAAAACAAGCTAAGCTGACACTTGGCACAACAGCTGATTGGAGTGCTCCCATCAACCACTACACCAGTGTATGATGTGCAGTGCTTTCCTATTTTATCTGGTTTAGTTTCATTTTGCCCATGCAACAGTAAACATATATAGGTGCAGTCTCAGTGGAACCATGAGCCATCTGAAAAAAACAACGTAAAAGCAGAGATGAATGTCATGTGTTTAATTAACAATGCTCAATCACGTATTTCCTTGCTGAAAGAGGGAATATAGCTGTGTGTTTGTTGCATCGTGAAACAATGTGTATACTTAAAGAGAAAAATATGATAAGATGTTATGAAACAAGACTTAATGAATTTGGATGCAGATTTTTCAAAGAAGAAAACAAAATAAAATCTGTGTGGTATGTGAAAAAGACTGAAGAAGCAATGAACACTATTTAAAAAGCAATCAGTACTACAAAATAGTGGTGCAGAAACAAGTTTCAGTTTAGCCTATATTTGTCTTTTCATTGAATTTTGCATCAGGAGAGTCTTCGTGAAGATGCACTGTAGTTAAAGTATGTTGTAGATTGCGCTGTTAGTGTTGCAAACACAGAGGAAGGGCACTCCACTATTGATAGTTCAATCTCATCTTGACGATGTGGGGGAGAGTATGAAGACATAATTTACTACAACAGTGTGAGATGGTTGTACCTGGGCTAAGTGTTAAGAAGAGTCTGCACATTGTAGAAAGAAACCCTCTTATTTCTGAATAGGAAGGAGAAATCTCATGATTGAGTTACAAAAATAGGATGTGAGGAATGGAGGTATGATATGATGTTTTCAGTTGATATATTTGAGAAACTGAATGAACTGAATGGAATGTTGCAAGGAAAGTGGTTGTTTTCACTTGAAATGTGGACACATGTGAAATCATTGAAAGCAAAATTAGCTCTATTTTTAGGGCAAGTAAGTGAAGGCACTTTTTGTCATTTTCCATTATTAGGAAAACAGAAAATGCCTGAATGTGTTTCTTCTATGACTAGGGATTATCTGCAGAGTTTTGAGGATGAGTTCACAAGCAGATTTCAGGACTAATAAAACTGAGACTCAATTCAATTTCCCTGCCTTATCCCAACAATGCTGATATTGACACAGCACCTGAGGAGACTGAATGTATTGACATGCAATCAGACCACACTGAAAGACTTTCACAAATCTTTGTCATGTTACAATTTTCACGTGTGAAGAAATTTCCTGGGCAAAAGTTTCCCAATTTTTGAGTCTACATATATTTGTGAGCAATATTTTTCTTGCATGAAGATTAACAAGAGTAAATATCAGTGCTATTTGACAGACATTAACATGCAGGCTGTGATGAGAATCTCAACAAGCAATCTCACTCCTAATTACAAAACAACTGTACAAAAGTGTGATAGGATACATTTGTTTCATTAAACTGGTTCTAAAATAAAATGTGCTTGCAGATGCAGGTTATATGAAATTAGCAAACAAATTGAATAAAACTATATTTTATTTATATTTATTGATTTTTATGGTACAATTTATACCATTTCTGAACTGCAAAGTTAACTAATGAATGCAGTCATTTCGAAAGGCTCTTGGGTCAAAACAATTCTTCACCCCTGCCTTACATCAATGCTGGTTGCTATTCAAAAAGTTCCAAGACTGATTTTATTCCTGCTGTATAAGTTACATCATAGCAGTAACTACAGTGGCTGCTGTAAGCAACAGCTGTGTATTCAACCAGTCAATTGTGAGCAGGCAGCATTAGGTAATGGGCATGCAGCCACAGCATGTCAATGTTGTTGAGTCATAAATTGCAGTGGAGCAACAGTTCCAAATCAAGTGTTCCAGACATTTTCCAGAATATTTTTGAGAAGAGAAAAGTGTCTGCAAAGTTCATCCTGCAAACTTTGACTCCCAAACAAACACAATGACTTGTGAACAACTGAGATGACTCAAATGAAATGAAAAATGTGTTAAGTTATTTTCTGGAAAAAAGTGTCACTGGTGATGACACTTGGGTGTTATCAGCACAAAACTATCACAGAATGACAAAGAACAAAAATTCATATGTAGGGTCAATGTTTTCTGTTCATTTTATGTATCTTTATTCATCCCAGGATCATCTCACACTGAGTCAGAACTTGCAAATCAAAGGCCAAAATATACAACATACAGCATACTTGACATACTTTATGAGGATAGGACAGGTAGCCTACAGAGCTGTGACAAATGACAGTACACAATGTGGCGATCTGATGGCAGGGTGTGGTTATGGTGAATGCCCGGTGAATGTCATCTGCTAGTGCGTGTAGTGCCAACAGTAAAATTCAGAGGCAGTGGTGTTATGGTGTGGTCATGTTTTTCATAGAGGAGGCTTGCACCCCTTGTTGTTTTGCATGGCCTACATTGATGTTTTAAGCACCTTCTTGCTTCCCACTGTTAAAGAGGAATTTGGGGATGGCGATAGTATCTTTCAACACGATCGAGCACCTGCTCATAATGTATGGCCTGTGGTGGAGTGGTTACACGGCAATAACATCCATGCAATAGACTGGCCTGCACAGAGCCCTGATCGGAATCCTATAGAACTTTCTTGGGATGTTTTGGAACACCGATCTTGAGCCAGGCCTCACTGACTGACATTGATACCTCTGCTCAGTGCATCACTCATTGAAGAATGGGCTGCAATTCCCCGAGAAACCTTCCAGCAGCTGATTGAATGTATGCCTGAGAGAGTGGAATCTGTCATAAGGGCTAAGTTGAGCCAACACCATACTAAATTACAGCATTACCGATGGAGGGTGCCACGAACTTGCAAGTCATTTTCAGCCAGGTGTCCAGATACTTTTGATCACATAATGTATGTTCACTGTTCTCCTTAAAAACTACGCCAACTAGCGTTTCTATCAGTCATAATACACCTTGACACATGAATCTTCGGAAAACAGTAAATCATACTCATGTACCAAAACGTGACAAGGTTCTGTAGTTATCCCCTTTCATTACCATCCACTACTCTGAGTCCTCTAAGTAACCTTTAATTGTGAACTATGCATTATTTCTGCAGAACATTTTAGCTACCTTTTTAAGCAAATATATTTCAGTAATCTTTTTCACTTCCTTTGGCAATTTATTATACAATTTTATACCTTGTTATACAGTGCCATTTTAAATTTTTTGTTTCTTTTTCCAAGGAAAATGTAACTCCAAACTGGCTCTTGTTCCATCATTGTATCTAGAACGGTTAGTAAACTTTTTAGTAATATTTCCCTTATGCGCTGTGATGACATTATCAAGATTCAAGTCAGTGTGATGTACGAGTTGCACAACATGCCAAACAAGAACTTTTCTGACAGTTTCAAGTGGTTGTAGAATGTTCTGTGCATTGTACTCAAGTGCTGGGAGACTTTGTAGAATACTGATGAATCAAAACCACCATCTTAACTTTTCTCCATTTTTGATGAGCATATTTGCCAGCATATAACTGGGCCAAAAACTGAATGCATCTTACTCACTGGGAACAAGTTACGGTAGGTACCTACCTGTAAGCCCCAGTTCTTCAAAATTTCTATGTTTTGGCTTGAAGCAATTCATTGTTAGCTTCCTTGCAAATTTTGAGCATTCAAATTGTATAGAGTTCAGTGGGCACATGTGTGCAGTTGTTAACAGTTCTTATATTGTTTCTTCAGGTGTCAGTTATTGTTGTGTTTAGTGTGGAAATCCACTTGTACTGTACCTTTATTGTGGTTTTACTTGCAAACTGTGGGTGAAAAACAATACTTCTGTACTACTGCATTTAAGCTGCAGGTGATTGCATATGTTAAAGAGCAAGGAAACAGAGATGCAGAGAGGCATTTCAGGCCACCTCCAACTGAAAAAATTAGGAAGATGCTTTAAAGAAAGCACCTCACAGTAAACACCATCTGAGAAGTGGGACCAAAACTTGAAGCAGAACTCAGTACTTTGATTTTAGAGAACAGACAAATGTGAATTTCAGTTCCTACAAAAATGATCATTCATCATCAGAAAGCAATGTCCACTAACAAGTGGATCACTGACTTAACTGAACTTACATCATGGTGTTCAAGATTTATGAAGATGTATCAGCTTTGTATGCAGACTGAAACAAAAATATCACAGAAGATGCCAGCTGAAAATGAAGAACAAATTGCTGAATTTTATTGAGTTGTCATTAACACAAGGAAATGAGAAACATTTCAACTTTCATAAATTGAAAATGTGGATGAGGCACCGCTAATCTCTAATGTGCCTTTTAACTGAATTGTGGATTCCAGGGGCACAAAAGGCATTATTGTTAGAAGTCTCATTACACAGTTGTTTTATTCTGTTGTGCTGATGAGACAAAATTGTGACCCCTCTAGATTTTTTTAAAAGAAATCCAGTTTCTAAAGAACAGTTTCTGAAAGGAGTATTTGTCCATGTAAATAATAAGGGCTGTATGGTGGAGGAGGAATGAGGCTGTGAATAAATAACATTTGGTCTAGGCAACCTCCAGGTATACTGAAGAAGCCTGCCCTGTTAGTATGCGATCAGTTTCATTCTCACAGAACAGAAAGACATTAAAAATAGACTGAATGAGTTGAAGACTCAGTTAGCTGTAATTCCTGGAGAGCTAACTAGTTTACTTCAACCATTTGATGTATGTATCAACAGAACCATGAAACATGGACCTTGCCGTTGGTGGGGAGGCTTGCGTGCCTCAGCGATACAGATGGCCGTACCGTAGGTGCAATCACAATGGAGGAGTATCTGTTGAGAGGCCAGACAAACATGTGGTTCCTGAAGAGGGGCAGCAGCCTTTTCAGTAGTTGCAGGAGCAACAGCCTGGATGATTGACTGATCTGGCCTTGTAACACTAACCAAAACGGCCTTGCTGTGCTGGTACTGTGTACGGCTGAAAGCTAGGGGAAACTACAGGCGTAATTTTTCCCGAGGGCATGCAGCTTTACTGTATGGTTAAATGATGATGGTGTCCTCTTGGGTAAAATATTCCGGAGGTAAAATGGTCCCCCATTTGGATCTCCGGGTGCGGACTACTCAGGAGGACGTCGTTATCAGGAGAAAGAAAACTGCCATTCTACGGATCAGAGCATGGAATGTCAGATCCCTTAATCGAGCAGGTAGGTTAGAAAATTTAAAAAGGGAAATGGATAGGTTAAAGTTAGATATAGTGGGAATTAGTGATGTTTGGTGGCAGGAGGAACAAGACTTTTGGTCAGGTGAATACAGGGTTATAAATACAAAATCAGATAGGGGTAATGCAGGAGTAAGTTTAATAATGAATAGGAAAATAGGAATGCGGGTAAGCTACTACAAACAGCATAGTGAACGCATTATTGTGGCTAAGATAGACATGAAGCCCACACCTACTACAGTAGTATAAGTCTATATGCCTACTAGCTCTGCAGATGACGAAGAAATTGAAGAAATGGATGATGACATAAAAGAAATTATTCAGATAGTGAAGGGAGACAAAAATTTAATAGTCATGGGTGACTGGAATTCAATAGTATAAAAAGGAAGAGAAGGAAACGTACTAGGTGAATATGGATTGGGGCTAAGAAATGAAAGAGGAAGCCGCCCAGTAGAATTTTGCACAGAGCACAACTTAATCATAACTAAGACTTGGTTCAAGAATCATGAAAGAAGGTTGCATAGATGGAAGAAGCCTGGAGATACTAACAGGTTTCGGATAGATTATATAATGGTAAGACAGAGATTTAGGAACAAGGTTTTAAATTATAAGACATTTCCAGGGGCAGATGTGGACTCTGACCACAATCTATTGGTTATGATCTGTAGATAAAAACTGAAGAAACTGCAAAAAGGTGGGAATTTAAGGACATGGGACCTGGATAAACTGAAAGAACCAGAGGTTGTACAGAGTTTCAGACAGAGCATAAGGGAACAATTGACAGGAATGGGGGAAAGAAATACAGTAGAAGAAGAATGGGTAGCTCTGAGGGATGAAGTAGTGAAGGCAGAAGACGATCAAGTAGGCAAAAAGACGAGGGCTGGTCGAAATCCTTGGGTAACAGAAGAAATATTGAATTTAATTGATGAAAGGAGAAAATATAAAAATGCAGTAAATGAAGCAGGCAAAAAGGAATACAAACGTCTCAAAAATGAGATTGATAGGAAGTGCAAAACTGCTAAGCAGGGATTGGTACAGGACAAATGTAAGGATGTAGAGGCTTATCTCACTAGGGGTAAGATAGATACTGCCTACAGGAAAATTAGAGAGACCTTTGGAGAAAAGAGACGCACTTGTATGAATATCAAGAGCTTTGATGGAAACCCAGTTCTAAGCAAAGAAGGGAAAGCAGAAAGGTTGAAGGAGTATATACAGGGTCTATACAAGGGCGATGTACTTGAGGACAATATTATGGAAATGGAAGAGGATGTAGATTAAGATGAAATGGGAGATATGATACTGCGTGAAGAGTTTGACAGATCACTGAAAGACCTGAGTCGAAACAAGGCCCCGGGAGCAGACAACATTCCATTAGAACTACTGATCGCCTTGGGAGAGCCAGCCCTGACAAAACTCTACCATCTGGTCAGCAAGATTTATGAGACAGACAAAATACCTTCAGACATCATGAAGAATATAATAATTCCAATCCCAAAGAAAGCAGATGTTGACAGATGTGAAAGTTACCGAACTATCAGTTTAATAAGTCACAGCTGCAAAATACTAACGCGAATTCTTTACAGACGAATGGAAAAAACTGGTAGAAGTCAACCTTGGGGAAGGTACCTATGTTTCTAGCATTTGCAGACTTAGAGAAAGCTTTTGACAATGTTGACTGGAATACTCTCTTTCAAATTCTAAAGGTGGAAGGGGTAAAATTCAGGGAGCGAAAGGCTATTTACAATTTTTACAGGAACCAGATGGCAGTTATAGGAGTCGAGGGGTATGAAAGGGAAGCAGTGGTTGGGAAGGGAGTGAGACAGGGTTGTAGCCTGTCCCCGATGTTATTCAATCTGTATATTGAGCAAGCAGTAAAGGAAACAAAAGAAAAATTCGGAGTAGGTATTAAAGTCCATGGAGAAGAAATAAAAATGTTGAGGTTCGCCGATGACATTGTAATTCTGTCAGAGACAGCAAAGGACTTGGAAGAGCAGTTGAACGGAATGGACAGTGTCTTGAAAGGAGGGTATAAGATGAACATCAACAAAAGCAAAACGAGGATAATGGAATGTAGTCGAATTAAGTCGGGTGATGCTGAGGGAATTAGATTAGGAAGTGAGACACTTAAAGTAGTAAAGGAGTTTAGCTATTTGGGGAGCAAAATAACTGATGATGATCGAAGTAGAGAGGATATAAAATGTAGACTGGCAATGGCAAGGAAAGCATTTCTGAAGAAGAGAGATTTGTTAATATCGAGTATTGATTTAAGTGTCAGGAAGTCGTTTCTGAAAGTATTTGTATGGAGTGTAGCCATGTATGGAAGTGAAATATGGACAATAAATAGTTTGGACAAGAAGAGAATAGAAGCTTTCAAAATGTGGTGCTACAGAAGAATGTTGAAGATAAGGTGGGTAGATCACGTAACTAATGAGGAGGTGTTTAATAGGATTGGGGAGAAGAGAAGTTTGTGGCACAACTTGACTAGAAGAAGAGACCAGTTGGTAGGGCTTTTTCTGAGGCATCAAGGGATCACAAATTTAGCGTTGGAGGGCAGCGTTGAGGGTAAAAATCATATAGGGAGACCGAGAGATGAATACATTAAGCAGATTCAGAAGGATGTAGGTTGCAGTAAGTACTGGGAGATGAAAAAGCTTGCACAGTATACAGTAGCATGTAGAGCTGCATCAAACCAGTCTCAGGACTGAAGACCACAACAACAATAACATCAACAGACCATTTTAGGAATCTATGAAGGAACAGATGAATGCAACCTACAGCTTTTGAAACTATACTGTCAGGAAGGAGGAAGAGAGTTTGTAGGTATGTCAAAGTTTCATGGAACTATATAAAAAGTGAAACAGTGATTAAATCATTTAAGAAGTGTAGAATGCACTGGATGGAGCAGGGGGTAATTAACAGGATTCAGATTCTGATTAGGTGGCTCTAAGCATTTGTCCCTTCAACCCTAGGGATGAATTTAGGAAATTTGAGGACAAAAATTAAAAGATGAGCACTTTTCCCTGCTTATATTTCCTAAATATTTGAAGTATGTGCACCTATATGTTATACTTGTTTTGCAGCAGATGTATTAAGTGACAAATTTTTTCCCTAATAATAGTATTGGAAAGTGGGGTGCACTTGCAACACATTTTGAGTAACATGGAAATGGGAAGGTGTCAACAGCCTGAGGCAACATCTTGGTAATGTGAACATGCAGAATTACCTTAGAATGGTGCACAAACATTGCCACAGCCACTGCTGTGATCAGCTGACAGACACTTCTTAACTTCAGTACATGATGAAACATCTTTAGAACAAATGAAGCGCTTTTTACTGCAACTGTTCCGTATCTTTGACCAGTACGTTAAAAACTGTAACTGGTTTCCATATACAATTGCTCATTTAACCTTGTGTAGCTTCTGCAGCTGATTTTTCAGTATTCAGTATTCTGTTTAATTTAAATAACAACACCTGCACCTTCTAAATCTGAATCTACTGCTAGTAGAATGCTAGTCAAGTGCAGTGAGCTATTCATAGAAACAGCGGTGCACTGTGTGGACACCTATTATTTTTAACGGAGGTGGCAACTAGCACAAGAGGTGCACTATGTCTCACAAACATTCTATGTTTGTGGACACTCCCAAATCCAGTTTTCTGTACAGTGATATCCCATTACCACTTCTGGTTGCTCATGCAAACAATCCAATAATAGTTCTGGAAATGCAAGTTCGGCAGCCAGATTTCAGCTTCTATAACTGATTTTTGTTTTATGCAAATGCTGTAGAGTATATGAATTTGTTAGAGTTGTTGGGTGGCAATTTGTTTTTTAAAATGTTGTTTAATGTGGATGAAGTGCAACTTGTATGCTGGCACTATGGTAATCCAGTCTCAAAACTTTTTCAACTAACGGGGTATGCCTTAAATCATTCTACCTCCCTGGAGGTTATTCTTCTTAAGGGAACATGCTGTTTGTGCCAAATGAATGAGCAACCTGTATGCTCTGGTAGAGGGAGTTTGCTACAGTAGTTTCTTACTTTACAAGCTGAGTGGAATATGTGGTTGTTGCCAAGCAATTCAATTTTTTTAGTTGAGCAAATACATCAGTGTTTATTTATCTTTTTCCATCTAATAAAGATAAAACATGCTTCTCTGTAGTTAAATTAAGGAAATGAATGACTTCTTTGTCAGTTGAATTCTTGTCTTCCTTCATTTCCAATAAAGGCTCTTTATACATACAGCCTGTCTGAAAGAACAACATAGCTTTATGAAAGAATTGGAAATTAAGTAGCTGAACATAAGTACTACAAGCTTAGATGGGCATACAACAATGACAGCATTGATCCGGATTCCTCACTGTCTCATTCTCTTTGTTGTGGGACTTCAAATAATGTTGCTAGCATTAATTGATGAACTGCAGAAATGCCTTAACAAATCTGTATTTGCAATTCGAGTGCTAGCAGGCATAGGCGACATAAAAATGAAAAAGCTTGCATACTTTGCCTACCTTCATTCCATAATGCCATATGGTATAATATTTTAGGGTAACTCTTCAAGTCAAACAAAAGTTTTCAGAGTCCAAAAACGTGTAATACGTATTATTTGTGGAGTAAATTCACTCTTCAAAGAACTGGGTGTACTAACTACTGCCTGTCAGTATATTTACTGCTTAATGAAATTTGTCTTAAATAATATATCTCTTTTTCCAACAAACAGCTCAGTTCATACATACAATACCAGGAACAAAAGTGATATGCACAAGGACTTGAAAGCACTTACTTTAGTTCAAAAAGGGGTCCACTACTCAGGTACACTCATCTTCAATAATTTGCCAGCAAACATAAAAAAGTTTGTTGCAAATAAAGATCAGTTTAAAAGGAGCCTGAAAGACTTACTAGTGGCCAACTCCTTCTACTCCATTGATGAATGTTTTAATAGAAACAAATGATGTATTGTATATACTCATACTATTAGTATCGTTATTTCAGCTTTAAAAAAAAATAAAAAAAATTAAAAAAATTACATGTTCCACATCCACGAGGATCTCCTCAGCACGGATCTATGGAATGAAAAACTAATCTAATCTAATCTTTATGGACCATGATATAAGAAGGCAGACAGGGTGACATGGAAGTTTTGGTCAGTCTGGGGAGGGTGCATGGATAGCTGAAGCTTTCAAGTTGATCACTTGTGATAAGCAGGAAAACCGTGTTTGAGCCCTGCTCTGGCACAAATTTTCATATGTCACTATTGGGTAATAGATCTATACCTAATATAGCTGATGTCAAGAAATTTGCCATCAGTGAATTAATTACAAATCACTTCATCCACATTAAAAACCACATCAAAAAGCAAATTGCCACCCAACAACGATATCACATCTGTATACTCTAGAGCATTTGCAGAAACCTAACATCAGTTATGGAAGCTGCCAAACTTGCATTGCCAGAACTGTTACTGGATTGTTTACATGAGCAACATGGAGTGGTAATGGGATAACATTGTACAGAAAACTGGACTTAGCAGTCTCTGTAAACATAGTATATTTGTGAGGCATAGTGCACCTCTTGTGCTTGTTGCCATTCCTTTCAAAATAATACCAAAAGGTTCTACTGTTTCTATTAATAGTTCACGGCACTTGACTAGCATTCTACTAGCAGCAGGTTTGTATCTGGATGATACAGGTGTTTTTGTTTAAATTAAACAGAATGCATTTGTCAGCAGTTCATGGCAATGGCCAAGGCATTGTTTGTGCACCATTCTAAAGCAATTGTGCTGGTAACAGTGAAAGGATGATGTCTATATACTTATTGTTGCAACAGGGATGAACTTCAAGACTTGTCACAAGTTGCTGTGTTTCACTTAATTCACATTACCAAGATGTTACCTCCGACAGTTGACACTTTCGCACTTACATGTTATTCAACATGTGGTGCAAGTAATATTTTAATTGCTGCTAAATAGGGAAGGTATTCAGTTTTTCATTTTGTGTCATATTCTAAACAGTAATCACCAAGTGACATGATTCAGAAGTTTAGACAATGTACTTGCATTCAGGAGGAGTGGGATTCAAGTTCCTGAATGTTCATCTGTGGCCTGGTCAGATGAGTCCCATTGTCAGGTTGTTAGAACTGGTGGTAGGTTTCGAATGCAATGCAGACCCCATGAACAATAGGAATCAAGTTGTCAACGACGCACTGCGCAAGCTGGTGGTGGCCCCATGGATTCCCAAAATTATTTAACAGGAATCCTGGGATAATAGCTTTGAAAAGTGTATGGGCATCATTCTTCTCTAATCTTGTCCAGTATGAGTTTGTGCTCCATTTCTAGTGTATGTGTCAACAGAATGTTAAGTAAAAATATTTCTTCAGTAGGAATCATGTGATATCTGACTATGTGAATAGTACATTTTCTATAATTTTGTGGACATATCACCATGGACTGATGTGATTCATACCAATATAGCCCCTGTACACATGATGTTGTTTTACTATGAGATGACAAAAGTCATAGGAGAGTGATATACACATATACAGATGGTGGTACACAGGGTATAAAAGGGCAGTGCATTGATGGAACTGTCATTTGTACTCAAGTGATTCATGTGAAAGGTTTCTAACATGGTTATGGCTTCATGATGGGAACTAACAGACTCTGAATGTGGAACAGTAATTGGAGCTAGATAAATGAGACACTCCATTACTCTCACCATGGGCCAGCCAGTGTGGCCGAGCAGTTCTAGGCGCTTCAGTCTGGAACCGCGCTGCTGCTACAGTCACAGGTTCGAATCC